>NW_026782390.1:0-447899 GCF_031769215.1 Ylistrum balloti | reverse complement strand
TCTTGCACCAGTTTTATGGAATTTTAGTTTGAATTATGATTATGTTGCCATGTTGGCATTTTCTTGATGTGATTTACTGCTATCCAGGATCTTCGACGTAGAATAGATGCCGTAACATTGATATTCATGCTTGCTATCAAATAACACTGTTATTGGTAGGTAACTACAAGCAGATGAATTTGCTTCATTTTAGTGCTGGCATTTGTACTGAAAGTAAACAATCTGTTGTAATGTTTCTTTTCCATAATCGATTATTAGCTATATATGTCATGCTTTTATGTGCTCATTTTCTTAATAAGGGATCTGTAATGACATTCGGCATATCTGCTGTCATGGTGATCGTCTTGTTTATTGACTGAATTAAGAATTATCATGGAAATATGGCGTGGTTCAAAATATTTTTCAGAACAAATAACGGAATTTGAAAAGAACATACTTTCTGACTCATTCATTCCACCAGTTTCAATGTCGCGAATGTGAGCAGAAAATGTCTCGTACTGGTACTCGTTGTTATGACTGCACGAGACAAACATGTTTTGTGTTATAATGGCTACTAGATGTATGATGTGTATACATGTACACATCAACTGTATAATAGATGTGTTCATATACACACTTCTTGAAATATTGTACATGTACAGGTCTACAGTATTATTTATTATAATTTGTGCAAGTAAATATTTGACAAAATGCACGTATTCAAATCTAAGGCATACATATTTGATATGCGATATGTACTTCGACATGTTTTGAAACCTACATGTAAAAATCCACTGTATATTAGACGGGAGAGTTCCTTGCCGTCTTACCAGACAAACAGGTCATTCCTGGCTCCCTCCAAACAGGGAGAGTTTATTATTATATAAATTACCTAAACGACAGATAAATGAAGGTTGTATTCTGATGAAGCCAAATGAGCCAATCACTAAATCTAACCTGTAAACGTTGCTAGGAAATACAGGCAAGGTACCAACCCTTAATGCTTAAGGCTTTATGTAGCTCTGAATCCGTCTGAGTGGTTAATAGACTTGTAACTTGAAACGGTATTTTCATTCCTGACCAACAACAGATAATGGGATATTCTTTCAGAAAGCGGTGATAATCTTGGATTAACGACGCATTTTGCTCTTACTGACTCCAGTACCTTTGGTTTGGCCACAGTGTAACCTTGTGAACGAAAAGTGTAAACATTCGTGTAGAATCAAAATATTGTTATCTGACCTCGGCCAAAGCATCACTAATGATACACTAAGAGGCAAAAGAAATGTCAACTCTACGGTTTGATAAACTAATGTATATGAGCAATATGTTTAAATGCAATAGTAAACTTCGAATATTGGATCATACGTCTTTAAATTTTTTTTTTAGATTTTTAACAAATGAGGGCTTCATTAGGCAACCATGAATTAGGATACTCTTATGAAGACAAAGTTGAAATAACAACGGTTGTCAGACAGATCCCTGATATTGTTTGTATCCTCCCCGAACAGCTGTACCGTCTCTAAGACATTAACCGTCCGTAGAGGAATTCCATTCAATTCTTCGGTAAGTGCGTTAGACAATTGACGGAGGTTATTTGGTTATGTTTGCTCGATTCCGAACTCTACTGTCTGGTGTTCGATCGGGAAATTGGGGGTATATGGGGACAAATCAATACAGACGAAGTTCCAAACTGCAAAAAAGTCCCTTCAAACTCTGGCAACGTGTTGTCTAACGTTACCATGCTGATACAATGAGACCGCAGGATCTCGTTTGCGTACTGCCGTTAAACCCCAAATCATAACGTATTCACCCCAAATAAGTCGTACTCCAAAACAAGATTCTGCAAGAAGCTCTCCTTGACGCCGGTACACGTGTTGACGGCCATCTCATTAAAGAGCATAGAATCCAACGTCTCAGAGGGAAACGTCGGGGCATGAGTGCCGTCAATCATTGCATACGACTTGCTTTTGTTCATTTGCATTTTGCAGTCTATTTCTTATAGTGTTTGAATGGATTCGACGGTTTCAAATACCAATTGTATTTTTTGTTATTTTGGCTGCCGTTAATCTCTCGGCAAATCTAATGAAGCGATCTTTACTTCGCGACATCACACGTGGACGATCGGGTCCCGGTTTGTTATCAACTCTTCCCCTGGCATTGAGACGTAAAACAAACTGACTTTTAATCGATTTGGGAACTTCTAATTGAGAAGCGACCTATTCTTGTATGTTACTTCCAAAGGACATTACGAGAGCCTGTCCTCTACCAAGTCGGTATAGCCATGTTATATCTGTAAAAATAAACGTATTCGCGATCGTTCGTCTTGGTGATAATCAGAAATCAACATTAGTTTCAATGGAAACAAAATTATGCATACAGTCACTGTATTATTATTTAGGTGCCACGTATGTAGATCGTTTTTTTTTTTTTTTTTTTTCATGGGTGATGGTTTTTTTTTAACATTTATTTGGGGATAAGGTAAGGTGCCCTGATATTCCTCTCTTACTTTTTAAACAGCTATATATATTCAACAAAAAAAGGAAACGCACAAAGTTACCGCTTCCAGTACACCTTGGCTGTAAGGAATTAATTGAATATTGAATATCAAGAATAATTTCCTTCTCGACAATCTACCATAAAACCAGCCAGGTGTGACGATGTCATTTTTCTGACTTTGTGAGCTTCTTTAGTCGACATCACGCTGTATGATCAAGCCAAGCATTAATTTTCCAAGGGATGAAGCAATTTCGATGCTGATCGATGGTTGTAGCCAAACTGCTGTCTCAATATGGTACCCACTCACATTTAATTAAGTTATTGAAAAGCCGAAACGATTTTGATCAACCTTGAAAAACGCCTGATCTTGTCCACAGTGACCACAACCGAAACCATCGCAAAAGAACATTATGACCTTACAGGGAATTTTGTATAAACGATGGGGATGTTACCCCCTTGAACAAGAGGGGCGGATTCTTAAATGGAAAATAGGACAAATTCTATCAAATCAAACATTTTGAACGTCTCCTGTAGGAATGATTGCCTGAATTCAATGATAAGCCTTGTTGGAAAATGACCTCTGTTACAGAAATTTCGAATAATTGGTAGGTTTTTGCCTCCAGTGACGATAATTGTGAAACATATAGGACAAATTCATTTCAAAATTCTATGCTCCATGTAAGAATTATTGGATTTTGTCCGAATTTGGTCAAAAAACATTGTTGGGTGAAGGTAACGAACTAATATGAAATGTGAACTCCGGTCCCAGGCCGTTTTTTTTTTTTTTTTTCAAACTCATCCTAAAGAAATGATTGAAAGCCCAAAGTTGGTATAAAGCCTTGTTTGGTAAATGGAAATTAATTTTGTATAAATGGTATGTCTTTGTATGTCCAGTGGAGGATATAGGATAAATTCTTATGAAACAATACTACTTCTGTGATCGGTGTATTGCACGATGTACAGGTAGCACTATTTCTACCTGTAAACTTTTTTCATTTATTATTTGTGATGTCAATTATGCCACTAGACACATACTCATTAGTAGTGTTTACGAAGGTACTGTTCAGTAAAGCGGCTGTATTTGGTTAAATAAGCTTGTCCAGCACCATGAAGCAACTTAGACAGAGCGTTTGTTTTAGACTATAGTAGTTCAAGCCTCAAGTAGCTAAAATTATGTCCAGTAATGATGACTCAAGCGATGAACTGTATCGTGACTAGGCAGTCAGCAAAAATTATAGTCATGGTAGGGCAAAGATAAAGTTATTTCAACTTCTGTTTGTTAAAATCTTTATTTACATGTAACAACTTTTGTGTAGCTGAATACAATATCATAATGAACAATGTTGTTTCTTTTGCAATTTACGTTTTCGGTGACGGCAACCATTTTTCTCACTTTTTCAGATATATTTTTTAAATGTTAACATGAAGTGTGTGTAGAGTTAAGTTTGTTAGGTCCCAAATGCCCTGAGCTACCTAAGTATACACCTACTCTTCGCCGGGAACAAGTCGGTCGGAGGAATTAGTAGTCATGGCAGGTATAACACTGTTATATAGACAAGAGTAAGGAATGTCAGGTTCGTTTCGTCTGTTTTAATGAGTTACATTCCTCCATCAACCCATGAGATTCATCGAGGATGAATCTGCTGGTGACTTTTTAACAAAATAAGATAACTATAATAATCACACACAGTTTATAAACATGTCCCAACACCATTCACTAGGTTCCTCACATTGTAGGTTATAAAGTTTTCAATTTCCATCACCATTTCATATAACAGTTCCATAAGCCGCACAGTGTCCATAATTTCGTCACACAGACTGTTTATCAACATGACCTTTGCCTTTAACCGAGGCTCAAGGTCAAGCACGTACACTGGATTGTGTACTCATCCATATTTTGTGTCGAATAGCTGAGGGCAGTAACCGTGCCCCTGTAACGGAGAGGTTTAGCCTACTCCGAAACAGTCTCATCAGCAGTGAGTCGAAACACAGTTGGATAGAGACTAGGCGTCTGCCTCTGTGTCTCCGCCGGCTCTACTGTCATCACAGGTGCACTTGGATTGGCAGTTGTTGGAGGTCCACGCTGCTGCTTGAGGACCGCCATCTCGTAGCTGGGAGCAGCCCGAACATCATTCTTACCATATCTCAAATTGGCTAACCAGTGCTTTTTACGTCCTACCCTTTTATAGTAACAATACACAAATATAATTAACCCCAAGGATACCGCTATGACAGCACCAATAATCGCTGATTTCCATGGAGGGAAAGGATTATCTTTCTTAATTGGGCGCAGGTTATGTAATGTTTCAACGAGATTATCCATTGGGATTTGCCCTATATCCCTAAGACTTTTTGGTAACTTAATACTAGTTAAGTTAGGTAATGCTTCTCTGAGGGGTGTCCATAGAGCTACATTGGAGATGTTTGTATATGATTTGATTAACTCGTCAATAGGCTCTACGATGTTATATTGACTTTCCTTTTGAAAGAAAGGCAAGAGAGCGATGTAATCATTAGACGCAGTACACGTCATATTCAAGCGAACGATTCCCAGTGGAGGATTTACTACGACAACACGACCATTTGTCATTAATCTATTGTCTGCATCCCTACATACTACTGTAAATCGTAACGCTACTTGAGCGGCCACAAGCCACACCCCTTCCGTTAAATATTCAGCTATAGGTAGAACTGTATTTGGAGCTACGACACTTCTACAGTTTGTTTTATTTTAGCAGTAGATTTAGTAAACAAGGATATAAGACACAGTTTACTTAGACTAGTTGGATATATAGGACTTCTTATACTACAGTATTTCATGTACGGGTTAATACATTGAGTTGTCTCTTCTACGCTGAGTAACGCATAATGGGTATGTTCAGTGTTTATCGCGAATGCGCCTGCCTCCAGTTGGTATTTCGCTACCATACCTGATGTAGGAGTGGCTTTAGTAAGATCAAGTGGCCCTGGCAAAGGTAAATTATGCACTCGATATATGTCGAACCTACCATTAAAATCTAATAATGGGATCGATATAATTACCAATGTTTGATCTGATTCTAGCACTGTGGTACAAGTAAGGAATTTATAAAAATACCAAAGATTAGTGTTAGGATCTTCTGGTAATTTCAAAGAATTTGGGAGGTTAACTTGCACCGAATGTAAAATAGTCCTTAGATTCCCTGGAGACACCGTGCTTGGTGACAGATGCCCTAATGACAACATATTCAATTGTAACCCTAATCTTTCTAAATAAAACATTGCCCTTTGTATCATTTGTTTAATATCTTCAATGATTTTATCTAGCTGGGCATACAGCTGCACTGATGTTTGTAAATTATTAATTTTCTCGTTCATAGTGCCCGTTAGGTTCCTTAGGTTTTCGTCTAATTGTGCTACACTACCTGCCAATTCATTTATTGCTACCCTATTTTCAGATATTTCAACCCTAGACATATTTAATATAGACATGTTCTCCTCTAGAACATGAGCTATGTCTTTTTGATTCCTACTTAGTGTTGCTATGTTATTACGAATAGTATTTAGGTCAGCATCTGATACCGTCCCGAACAGAAAGCTTAGCGCCTTTCCTATTATTGGCAGCAAGGCCCTCTTAGGCCTCGATGTCTGATGCAATAGCCTGTAATCGAGGAAGTTACCCAACACAGTATTGTGTGTAGTTCTCAAAGTTTCTAGCATAAGTCTTAATCCAGTAAATACATTCAAGAAACCTGCCCTACCTGGTGTGTCATATTGGTTTACAACTGTTCTAGCAAGATTATTCGCCATAGTGATATCACTAGTTATCCTTGACATGAATTTCTCATACGGTAACAAATCAATCACAAACGTTACCAACCACCTAGATCTTGTGGTTGATATATCATTTACTTTATGGAAAACGACATTTTCCTGAACCAATATTGCACTGGCTAAGCCAAGAAGTAATGGTAAGATGAAAATCATCTTGCCTGGTTGAATCTACAACATGGAATTATACACTATTTATCAATATCCCAAATTTATATTCTATTTACAATTCAGGGCCTCAAATATTATATAAGCTCGGTAATTGCCTTCAGTAAATTCTTAACCGATTTACCGCTATTTCTCCTTCTATAGGACCTAGTACTTCGCTGTTTATTAGTTTTAACTTTAATGTGGTCAATTGACATAAGGTTATCATCATCATCAGCTGGTATTGATCCATCTTCATCACTGTTTTTGTTATTTTCCTCCCTACGTTTTAATCTCTTAGCCAATTCCATCAACGGGATATCTTCCTCCTCAGAAGAGGTATCCCTCTCCCTACGGAATTTCTTTGCAATTTTATTGAGAGGTGTATCTTTCGATGGACTTAATCCATTCCTTAAACTCTGGGGGGTCCCCCTAAAATGGTTTTACTATCTGCGCGACACTTTGTACTGTCATAGCAGTGTTCATACTACCCATCTGTACCGACAAACCCTGGTTAATAGCCCCCATTGCATCTTGGTCAGCCATTTTGAAATTTCAGGTAAAAATTCAGTTCAAGCTACTTACCCAACTATCTTTGGCGCTCAGTCCCAGCTTTCTAAGAAGTCTGTAGGCGTTATCTGGCAGGACTGTGATTCTGGCAAGGTGGCGAGTTTTGATTCCGGGCAGGCGGCGTTGGCAGACTAAGTTCTTGGTCGTCCTAATGTTGGTTTGGCGGGGAGAACTGGCGTTGTTTTTGGCTTTTCTTATAGACGATATCGACAAACCGTACCTCTTCCAAGTTGATTCTGTTATGTTCTGTTATGATTCCTGTATAGTTTGAGCAAATCCTGAAATTGACGAATCCTGGTCACGGCACCAAATCAAGCCTATATAACACTGTTATATAGACAAGAGTAAGGAATGTCAGGTTCGTTTCGTCTGTTTTAATGAGTTCATTATACAGGATAACAGTTTTACAAAATTACGCTTCCCTGGTGGTATTTGAGAAGCGGAGCACTGGTATTGTCCAAGGAACAGTCTCGTGGCTTAGTACTTCAAATGGACATCAGCTTGATTCCGGATAGTACCTTTCTACCAGCACTCTGGACCTGTTGTGGGCACCTCCCTACCAGCACTGATTTAGCTTGGTCGGGGCGCCTTATTTATAGCATTCGGGAATTGCGTCGTGGAATTCCCATTACAATGAAAGCCAGTTTGACCGATGGCCAAAGTGGTCCTAGTTGACTTGACCGATGGTCAAAGTGGTCACAGCTTGCAGCGTATATACAATTTATAAATGTGATTTATACATGTACACATTAAATGGACATAGTTAGTTGACTTGACCGATGGTCAAAGTGGTCACAGCTTGCAGCTTATATACAATTTATAAATGTGATTTATAAATGTACACATTAAATGGACATAGTGTATATCAATTATGGAATACAAATACACAATAGAAATTTTTATCCTTATTTTGTTACACAGGACACTTGTTAGTTAATTGGGTTGGGAATTCACCTGGAAAAGGCGGCAAGATGGTCATTTTTACTTATATTCCATATAGCAATGAAATCTAAGCTCATAGTATAACATGAAATATAGATTAATTATTGATGTTTTTGTCACCAAAAATCACCAAACTCACAATTTTATCGACAGTTCTATTCTTATACCCAAATGCGTTATTGTGTGCTACTTTTCTCGTGCTTTCTTTCAAATACTGTACTACATAGATATTATGCTATTCTGGTTTACAATATGCTTTCGTCATGTATCTGCGTTATATTTAAACTACTTTGGTTTGTGCTTGTCAGCAAATCAATACATTGTAGTGTGCAACTGTTTTGACTTTCTTCTGCAATTTTACAATGTTGAGGTATTTTTTTGGTGTTTTGTTTATAATTTATCATGCACGTTTACTGGTAAATTATCTATACAGAGCTATATTTTTTATCTGTATACATACAATTGTCAAAGGATAATTCTTATATTCTGTTCTCACCGTGCCTACTACTGCTCCATTCCGCGCAGGAAATACAAAACCAGTCACCATCGAAAAAACAAAGAAAACACAGCAGGACACTATCTTCAGGAGAAGTGTACAACTCGTAACACTTGCAGGCGTACTGTACAGCATCAGCAACTTCAACATGTTATACAACGAACGTGCAAATATACGTATCATATACTGTTCAAGAGGTTAAGTAATATCTTCATAAATGTGATGCTAATGTTCGGTGTTTGCCACTTAGTATCAGATAACAAATAGCCATTCACCGATAGCTACCGTGTAGTCCAGTATTAACGGCAAAACTACGTATTTGTTGTACATACATATTTCCAGAGATATCTGAGGATACTTTATAAATGCAACCAATGAGCAGGGATCGATGTATACGTCCCTGTAAGAAGTATTTTTTTTTATAATGTACTATAATTATGAAATACATATATATATGTGGAAGAATGTATATTCAACTATTTTGTCAGAATTTTGGAATGAAATATTTGATATTATCTCATTATATTCTGATGTGTCCAGGTGTGTGAAGTTGTCCATCCAAGTATAAATAGTTTTGCTGACCATCTCAGGAGAGAAGAAATCACGAAGCGCAGGAACATGTTGAAGGATTTTAACCAATATCGAAATATTGCGAGGACATAATGGTATAAAACAGGATACTTAATTTGGTGCAAATCTATCAGTATAAAACGAAATTTATTTTATGGAATCGAAAAATACATCTCTTAAGATTGTTTAAGTCCAATAACTCTGGACAAAATGCCATATGATTTTGAAAAAGATTATAAAGTTATTACAGTAATGCAAATCTGTCAGTTTAAAAGTCATTTATAGGATATCCTCAAACAGACTAAAACAAATATCCCCCGGATTTTGCATCTCGGGGATATAACAATGGTTGTTGTGTAATAAATATACAATGACACGACCCATCTTCATTACCAGTCTCTACTTGTAGGCAAATGGAATAATATCCGTAGAAAAAAAAACACTGCATTAACACACGGTCAGACTCACAGGCGTCATATATATGGGTCGGGAGGCAACCTTTCATTTCGGAATCGTACAACTGATGCAGATTAAATAAATAGCAAATTTATTTAAGGTGTTTCCATGGTATATAACACAAAACATAACCAATTATGGTATGACTATTGGTAATACAGATTCAGGGGAAATATTTACATGATAATAAATATATCTATACTGCACATATCAAACTTACATAAGTTGAAGGTCTGGTCAATGTTGGTGTAGTTGGTATAAATTAACGATGTTTGGGAGTGTACAATACAATATCTTTATAAGAGAGACTAATATACATGCATTTAATATTTGTACTAAATAATAAGATTACGTACAACTTACAAAAACAAATTTTAGATGTAACTGAATTCTATCGGTCAAATCATCTAAATAACATAAGCAGCAAGCAATGTTTCCAAAGGAACGTAAGCATTACATGTAATAGAACAATATTCTGATTGGAATAAAATCAATTTACAAATTTATGTACTTATTTTTCTTTATCGGATATTTAGGACGGTGTCAATATAAATAGAAAATATACACTAGCAAATATATGGATATCCACAGCGACATGCTGTATGCCTTGAAAACAAATATAAAAACAGCCAGTTGATTCGTATAGGATATTAAATGCGCTTATTCGTGCAAACATTCGAAAGAAATAAATAATGATGATAATAACACTCCGACACGAATTTCATAAAATCTTTCATGAAAGTAAAATCAAGATGTCTTTATCAATTAACTTTAAAAAAATGAATTATAACAAAACTTGAAGTATAAATGTTGAGACAAAATCAGAGGTAGACAGTTTTATAATGTATTTTATGGCGTGATGTTCCTTTTGTGAGTTAATCTCAATGTCTATAGGATGACATGACAATCGATTTCTGAGTGACGCAGTCATTAAAGAACGTTTTTAAGTATTTCAACCTAGTTACATACACAAAAAGACATGCACTTGATAACTGGCGAATTGTGTGATAAAAAAATGTATGTCATAGAAATCTACGCAGTCGTCAGCTGCTTATAAATAACCGACCGGGAACCGGTTTGATTTTTAGTTTTCTCTTTTTGTCCGTCCAAATCGTCCGGGCTCTTTCTCCTATACTACTTGCAATTTGAACTTAATTTAGGCTAATTTGACCTACATTTTTAACTTTAACCTACGTCAAAGGAAAGGTGATCTATGGCTTTATCTACAACATTGCAAGTCACTGAAACCGAGGTATGGGTTCACTCGCAGTGCAGTTTTGGCATATACCACATTCCGCAGTGGACTAGATACATGTCAACAATAGATTGAACAATATGTGCTGTGAGGAATTATGTAATATGCATTCTCGGAAAAACATTGGTTTTCAAGATTATCTCTACTGATAGCGTGAGACGAAGGGAGAAAGTATGGAGATCAGAATGATAATATAATAATTGACAGTGTATCCGTCGTAGAACAGTAATTATAACACTGCTGGAAGACTATTAGTCTCCGAGATTGCCGTAACTTGCCTGCCATGATTTCATCTGTTTGAATAGTGGCACAGTTCCGATTATACACATGTACTTGACATCCTTCTAAAATTATCAGATATGTGAAAATGACGAAATTTACTGAATTATGGTGCAAATTCCCATCTTAATTTCAATATTTCTTCCGGTCATTTTTTAAGAAGCCGCAGTCGCCTCCTAGGATTACGTTTAAGCTCTTAGCATCACCGAGTTCTAGGCGGACGAAACGACTGTATGTTGCAGTTAAACACTTGATTTGACTCTACTGTGTCCTAACCTAATCTTAAATTCAAAGTTGCTATTCATTACTGTGTTTTTCGCACAATCTATATGACAGCAATACAGAAGAGACATTAACTGACTCTACAGGTACATTACACTTAGCAAATACTGAGACGGTTCTCCTAAAACAAGCATATCGCAAGTATTTATTTCTGCTCATGGTCAAATTATACGGAATTCACATAAGCAAATGAAACATTTTCATAAAAAAAAAGTCAAATAATGGACAAAAAACTGCAACATACAACTGGTTTGTTCTTTCTGGACTTGTCTTTGATGCTATGTGCCTAAGTTGTGAAGTCTAAGAGTCGACTGAGAAAATGATCGAAATATTGCAGTTTCTCCATCCTTCAGCAATTATCGTTATTTTCATCTGTGCGATAATTGAATATGAAAGTCAAGTACATGTGTATATTCTTAATCTTGCTTAACCTTGTCACTATTCAAACTTCTTGCGTCTTGTACAATACCAAACTGCTTTGATATATTCTATCTGTATATTTCTAATAGTGAAGTTGATAACGACATCTCGAGAACAAATCTCAACATAGATTCTCATCTTGCATGCATTTTAACCATCGGTGAAACATAATCGATTCCAATGAAAATAATGATACATCAATGTCAAACTCGCCTGAAAGCAAACACAAACACACAGTGACAGGTGATAAAGTGCTACGCCAAGAGGCAGAGAAAAGTGTCCGTTCGACTTCCAAACAATGTTCATAGAAACGTTAATTTCAAAGCCAAAGACAAAAAAAGACAACAAATCTGAGAATGGTAATGCTTTAGCCGAGGGATAAATAATGCTTTGAAAATGAGATTACAATGACAGTTTAACAAAAACACACATTCAACAGAGAATAGTGGGTGTAATTATATATCCTGTATACGAGAAATCAATCTAAAGTTATTTTCGCTCTCCATCATAATATGTGTCCTCACGCCGTGTTGAATAATTGACGTTTACCCGCACAAAGTGTTTTGAAAATCTTTCTTGGACCTTTTCTTTACTTACATCAGTGTATCAAAAATGGTAAATCTTTCTGAGTTTTATAACAATTCGTTTGTCCTCTTAATATCTCTGCAAGGGTAACTCTTTTGATAAATTCTTTCATTGCAATAGCGAATGTCCCTTAAAGCTAGGAATCCTTGTTCCATTTTTACGTTGTACTAAAATTTATTTCAATCATGTCATAGTATGGATTTGACAACATAGTGAGATAGTCATTAAATGACCGTTGCTGTTGAAGTTACTTCAAGTAATGTAAAAGTAAATTTATGGACTCAAAGCAATAAAGTATCGAGGAAGGTAATTGTTTTAGAATAAAAGTAATAAAAGGATTTTATTGTGTTACTGTAACTTTGTATTCTGTATCATGCAACTGAAATTACACTAGTGAAATGATTGTTGTTTTTCTGTTTGGTTTTTTTCCCATCCATTACTTCTAGTTCAAATATTTGGATCGACAGTTACCTAGCCCATATCTTTTGATGGACAGTTACATTGCAAATATTTTCGGATTTACACAGTTACCGTGTATTTTTTTACTGCATTAGATTTTGCAGATTAAACATTTACATAGCAATGAAAGGTCTTCATGTTATGTCTTATTGAACAATCGAAGTATCCACAGGCAAGATTAACAGATTTTAGTTTCTTGCTTGCACCTACTTGACATTTAGCTTCAAATAAGTTTGAAAAAGAAGTTGAAAGTCCGTTGTTAGCACAATGTATGTAACCGGATAGGCTGTCTCGCTATCTTGTCGTTTTCACAGAATAATGACAATTAGAGTTCTCTAGTGTGGTGCCATCATCCAACCATATCGTACCACCATATGTGGATTTCTAAAAAATCAATATAAATTCACTATTATGTATGACAATGTCACAGAAAGCATCCTAATTATAAAATCCAAACTGCTAATGGATGGGCGGTTGGCGCAATTATACATCATGCTAACAAAATTCCATTACCAAGGTAGTTTATCACAGTCAATATTTTCTGAACATTGTTTGATGACCAAAATTGAAAGGATTTTCGCCCTGAATCGTGGCATGATCAGCTTAATAAAACAATACACATCCACTGTATCAGACATGAAGAAATCTGATTTCTATTTATCTCATGAACTAATATTGTTTAATGGAAACGTGTGTGATTAACTGATTTCCAACTTTTGCAACAAGAACTACAACTGTCGAGTTTGGCTTCATTCGTTGTAAAGCATTTTCGTAAAAATAAAAAATGTGGAAAATTTCTTCATTTAAATTCGTGTTTGTGTCGCTTTTCAGTTAGTTGACAATGGAGTAGTTTAGAGCTTAACAAAAAGATTTCATAGAGGTCAGGGTTATTTCTTTCCATTAGCTTTGTCGGGCTTCATCCCTGGAACCTACCTACATACGTTGTTTTTCATGCTTCGAGGTAAAAGAAGTTTGTAACAAACTGGATCACAGTGACATTGAATATATATATATATAAACTTTATTTGTTTTACAACAATTGCGAAACAAGTTATTTAAACTTATACTAATCACTCTTGTTGGCCCGGACGCGCGATTGAATAAAAACCCACGGGCTAACCTTTTCAGTCATTTCTCTTAACACTGCGCCACCCGACCACAATTTGAATGACATTGAATAAGGGCTAAAGTCATTTCTCTTTGCAACTTTCGAGCCTCACCTAAGGGACATCTCAGCTAAATATTAAGACTGATCCTTCGGAAGACTGAGAAGACATTTAAAGTAAAAATTTGACCCTAAACAGGCAAAGGACGCCGTTCGGCATGAACCCGTCTGACCTATAAGTGAACTAGTAAAAAGCAAATATAACAAAATGAATTAGAAAAACAAAACAAACAAAAAAGACAAAAAACAAAACAAAAAAACAAAAATAAACAAAATTGACCTAAAAAGAAAGAAAAAAGCAGATATGGGACATAGTAACATATTCATCGAAGGAAGGCATTTTTTACTCGTGCCCTGTCCGGCCCCGAACTCATCTGTAGCATCAAAATCTCTTGGCCAAGAAATTCCAGACTGTCTAACCATTACACCACTAAGACACTCCCAAACCAGGATATTGGTATATTAGGATATTTGGAAGTTGCACTGATAAGTAGCAGGATTTTTTCCGACATGATCTTTGTGGCAAATTGTCTAATTACGTGATATGAGCACATGGATTGCATATACAAATACATAAATACAATCATGGATATGAATTGTACATATAACACACATCAAACTAAGGTACAATTACTACAGGTAATTCAAATTTGGAACCTTCGGATCAACAACATTATTGTATATGATGCATTTTGTTAATATACAGTGACCTGACAAGTCTTAAAACTTCTGTTTGAAACAGTTAACATTTGTTCGCCTTAATGACCTTTCGGTGTTGATTGTCCTTTCAGTATACAATAATTGCATACATTTTTATGCCAGTATCAACGTTAATAAACGCAGCCCTGTCGCACAAAATCCTGGTCGAGCAAACGTTTGTAAATTGATCTCGCCACGTCTATGTAGAATTTCTATAAATGAAAGATATGTATATTTTTAAGTTGAATTGAGGCGTATAATTTCTATAAAAAAGATAATAAATCCTTTGTAGAGTGTTTGTGAAATACGTCACTTGAAAATTATAACCTTACTGGTTAACTCTTTATTGACATTTGTATGCCACGACTTGATTCTAAATTTGAGGCGTTCTCTCACTTGGATAGTCTTTAAAACTAAAAAGGCCAAAATTGAGGAATTGTAAACAAAAAAGTGAAAACAGGGATTAAGAAATGGATTAGAAGAAATTTAAAGATCCAAAGTTCAATCCCATTATACGATAAAAAAGTGGGCAACAGGTGTCTGTCCTTCTTCGAGCTAACTACAGCAGATGGTATAGCAACAAACCACTCAGGTCCAGTCAGTAATTCAACAGTAGGACAGAATAAGCTTCAGTCCAATTTGCCAAAAATATCTTCAACTGTTTTTCTTAAATCAGAAAACATACAAATTCTAGACAGTGAAAACATTCAGTCCGTACCACAAGAAAAATCAAGAAAATACTGTACCAATATGGCATCAAAATCACAACTCAAACTGAAATTCCATAACACTAGGACAAAAGTACAAGGAGAATAAGACCAGGTGGCCTGAAAGATTAAGCGCCTTCTACTTCAAGATGACTTTCTGTTACGACTTTTTGATATTTGTCTTACTGTTTGTAGTTTTATGTCATTTCCTTTGAGACCTTATTGTTTACAGGATGTTTGCCCTAAAATCAGTTTCGGTGTTGATGGACCGTTAGGTATATAAGGATGATAACCGAGAATCGTTTTTAGATTCATTGTCGAATGATATCGACTATTCAGATCGCATTAATATTTGTCATAAAATGAAAATCGGACAAAAAAAATTAGAACAGATCACGTTTCATTCCGCAACATGATATTTCATTCTTCTCAGCTTACCTATTACCCTTACTTGATAGGCGTTATCTGAGTCCAGCTTGACACATTTAGACATGTCGCTTTATAAGGTCGCAAATCCTATTGTGTTTAACACCGGTCGTAGCTATGTGTCTGTATCACCGGGTTTAAGAGAAAGTAACGAGCCATTCGGTGAAAGTTGAAAATTACTTGAGGTAAACTTTTTGTGGGAGTGATCAGGGATGCATTTCACGAAGACTATAACATGCAGAAACATTTTACAAAGAATTTCGTTTCCGGCGACGGAGCCTACAAAACTTTTTTTTTCTTTAATGTCACTTACATTTGGATTGTGTTGAACAGTCTTCGTGTGGCATCCACTGACCGAATATTCTGTCTTTTGAAACCTCAATTGTTGCCTCTCTAATTTGTGTTTAAATATCATTTATAAATCACAAATTATAAATTACTCATTTATAATCAAGAACAATGAAAATTATGATCATTTTCCTGAGCGAGAGCGCATTTGACACGACCAGGGATAATGAGGTAAGTTGAGAGAAGGAGAGCGAAATTTCAAACAAATTTCGGACTTATATAGATCACACCAAATGCATTGCCTTTAATACCTATATAAATATGTCAGAGCTTCAAAACGTTCCCAACAATAACAAAAATGTACAAAATGTTGATCAAGTAGGAAATTTAGACGAATTAAATAACTTTGCTGATTAATCATGTGATAAAGATGAATTCCTGACGATTTCTGAACGATCGTATAAGGATAACCAAAGGACAGTAAATTACATTGTTTATAGGCAGCGTCATTGATCTGAGAGGTCACGGCACTGCCATGATCATAAAAGTATACAGTGCAAATATATCATGCAATCGATTAGCTGATTGTAAACACATACTACAGAGCATCATATTGATGATGAGAAAATGTTTTAAAGCGACTATAATACTACATAACACTACGAGAAAACGATATAAAACGTTCTATTTTCCAATAGTATGTTACAAAACTAAGACTATCTGTTAATTACTGAAATTAACAGTCACTGCAACCATTTTTATTGATATCTAAAAAATAAAGAATGTAAACAGTGCGGTCTTGATCTTATTCATACATTACCGCTTGTAACCCTGATGCTGTGCATGCGTATAAGCCTAGAAAGAAGCAATATGGCGGACGCAAATACGAAAAGGCGAGGAGGACCTTAAAGTTTCCTTACAGAAAGTGCCAGAAATCGAAAGAGAAAGGAGTCTGACCAGAAAAGAGGACATGCAAGAATTTAAATCAGACAAAAGATCGATAGATGGCGAGAGATGAAGAAGGATCTTGGACTGAATACGGATTCAGAATTGGCGAAGCTGCTGCTTGACTGGTTAGCTTAACGTTAGCCCTATAATTATAACGTTTCCGCCTGTCATTGATTGTAATATAATATCCAGTTTGACGCGTAAATATGTTATGAACAACACATTAAAAGTTTTATCTGATAAATGTTGAATGAAAATAGTTGTGTTATTCGCTTGAATTTGCTATCAACAACGTGTGTTTGTTGTTGACTGCAAGGTGGGGTCCAATTGGGCGTATTCCTTCTAAGTGTAAAAATATGCCGGCACTTTTGTTACTGTTAGAATAACGGCCGTGATGATAAACATAACCTCCATAATAAACACATAGATACATGTTGAATGGTAAAAAATATCTATTAATTTGTACAGACAAAGTATCGATTCCTGTGCATTTCTGCACAATGAGTTTTTTCTTCTCCGATTAAAATTACCCCCTTTGAGGCCCCACTAGTATAGCGCCCGCGATTGACATAGATAATTCTCGCACGGCAAGCAAAAATAAAACGAATTACTAAGATTTATTGTTAAAAATATATATAGTATAACACTATAGAATCATTTAATGCAAACAAGAATTAGCAGAAAGGCGCAAAAGCAAGTGTCATACATAAGACATGTGCGTTTGTTTACACTTTCCTCGTAATCCATTTCTTCTTTGCGGCGGAAGTAAATGTTTTCGTGACGTGACAAGCCATGTGACCCACTTGGCTTTCTGCGTAAAAAACCGAGCGTGAACATGTTTATAAAAAACAACAAATCAAGCTTTATTATGGATATATTTTATTATTCATAAGCCGAATTCTCCATTTCCCGATGTTGAAATCTAAGGTAATAGCCGCTTTAGATAAATATTTTGGCCGTTCAGTACTTTCGATCGGAGTACCATTGAAGACTATTTCATATCGGAAATACATGTGTAAAACGCTTAATACATTTTACAGTAATAAGATATAAAAATTAAATAACCACCTGTTCTCAAAATCTCACATTTCCTTTAATCGCAGTTATCGTGTGATTGCTGCGAAGCTCACGTCGCAGACAACGGGTGTCTGAGGCTCGTAAATTATATTTGATGATTGTTATTGTACGTCAGGTTACCAAATGTCAAGACAGAAAAAATATGTTGCCTCGGTTTTATGTGCCGAATGGAGACGTGTCAACACTCAACAATCAGAAAGATTTCGGATTTCTATTAAGAGGACTCCCAAGTGCAAACCGGTATATAGTCGGTGATCAAAGCCACACTCCTTTATATGTTGTTTGTTACATTTTGACAAATATTGAATAACTCATAACGAGACAATTCAAAAGAGGAAAAAACAGGTGATAATCGTTTTCACAATGTCTAGTTACAATTTTATTGAAAAAGTGGAAATCTAGGTATATGTTTCCAAAATCATGGCTTGGTCATAATTTGAAGATGTTGATGCCCCATGATATTGACCTTGACCTTGGGAATGTGACCTTGGGTAAAATCATTACCCAGCCAAGAATAACTGCTGTGAGCGATAGTACAGATACATGTGCATTTAGAGAGTTTAAAATTATGGCATCATTTCCAAAATTTGGCTTGATAATAGATTTATGTCCATACAGCAGCACGTTTTGTTTCTGACCGACTAAATCCGATATTACATCTCCTGTACTTCAGTAGTGTTTATCCTTGCTATAAAGGTGCATGTTTTTTTCTAGCAAAATAGAAATAATGATTTAAATTAACGAAATGTTGCCACAAAGAATTACTCTCACCATGCATAAGATGTGATAACACACTCAATATCTCCTATATATGTAATCTACAGACTAGCTATAAGAGAACTTACGGCTGGCAACACAGAACACAACCCGTCCGGAATCCTAAATATAAACGCATCAAAAATAATATTACATAAATTTTTCTTTGAAATGAATGTTTGAAGGTCCACGCAGCTCACAGAGTGTCCTATTTCCTAAATCCAAACGCTTCAAAAATATTAATACAGTTCTTTTCTTTTGATATATATATCGATTATTGTTTAAGGTTAACTAAAACTGAAGTTCGAAATTGATACAAATTGCCGTGATCAATTCACGTAACAAAACGAAACGCAACACGTTATAAACAAAATTTTGTCCATGTCGCAATTTGTCGGCGAGTGAATGGCGTGTAGATAATACTGAACAATAGTCCTTTTTTTTTTTTTTTTCTCTCTCTCTCCCATTCTACATCCCTCTTTCTATTTCTCTTTCCCTATGCCATACCCTGTTCTTATTTCTCTGTCTCTTTCTTTATTCTTTGTCCACTTATACATTTTACATAAAAATGACTATTATAATAGTTTCATGTCACCACGTGACCATATTTATGTAAATGTTTATGTGTATGTTGTAGGAGAAGTCATTCATAAGTTGGTAAAACTTACTGACTAATCCTATTGTCAATGTCATTGTCAATAAAATATGTTTAAACTAAACAATAGTCCAGTAACCGAGAATGTACTAACCGACAAAAATAGCTAGAGTATTACAACACCTGTACAGTTGTGGTAACACACCAAAAGTGTCGTGCATATTTACCGTTCGCACACACTCACGCTTTCAGCATCTATAGTACAACTAACACAAACTCCCTGTATACGGGTATATACGTGACATGTCCGTGCCGGCTAGGTCTCCCGTGTTACAAAGAGAACACTTAAAATTTACCATGGTGCACATCAGTTGTTTATAAAATGGTAAGAAAATGCGAATAATTCAGACGTAATGAAAATCAAATTTTCTTTCAGACGGGACAAGTGTTTAGATGAATCATTGCCGAAGTAAAAAAAAAAAAACGTTAATTCGATGTTTACATATATAATGGACATATGAGTGCCTGTGCACAAAGATAGGTCACGTTAACAAAACACATTTAATTATGGGGGTATATAGCTATTCAGTGTGTACCTGATCGATTTACATGTGCCTTATGGAACGCTGTCTGATCTTAATTCGGAGAGTGAATGAGCGAAACTTAGGATTTGTATTGTTACAGGGCTATGTGAGGTTAACAAGATCGTTATGATAACACGCTTTATTCGCATATTGATGAAACAATTGATGAGACATAGTACTAACACTGATTGCGGTATTTAAGTAATTACTATACATCTTGATTTCAGTACGGGAAATTTGTATTGTATTGATGAGACATAGTACTAACACTGATTGCGGTATTTAAGTAATTACTATAAATCTTGACTTCAGTACGGGAAATTTGTATTGTATTGATGTAATCGTGCAATATCTTAGAAAAGAATGTAATCGACGACAGACAATTATTCAAAGAGTGAAAATTAATAATCACTATCTAATGGTCTACATAAGTCCCAATATCTGCATTATTTTGCAAATTGACTAGATTCAGAAATTATCTGAGAAAAAATCCATTTTTACAAAGATAGCATTAAAATATACTCAAGCTAAGTGGTATCTATCAAAAAACATTTTTTCAGGATATAGACACTAATGAAAACTTATAAAACTTGGTCCCTCTAAAAATACGAAACGATGTTATACATAGTTTAAAAGACCGATACGAAAAATCACATGATCATTCTACATACTCAAATCTACAGGAGTGCTATGTCGCACGTGCTGCACCCTTTTTTGTGACATTATGACACAAGTAGACTGTCGGTATATAGTCGTGTGGGGGCTAGCTGTGGTGTCTGAATAGGACGCATACGTGTTTAGTAAATACTTGTCTCTCACAGAAACGTCTGAATGATGTCCCGACTTCAGTTCGGCAATGATCGTAAATGGGAAAAGAGCAAAATTTTAAGAATCTTTATAATGGAGCCCCAATATACTCAACGTTCATTGAAAAGCGAAAGGAAAATATCCTCTATTTATATCAATGCAGTGAAACTGAACTTATGTTAGATTCTAAAGACGATATCGTGAGTTGATATTGATCTAGAAACTGTACATATTCGCTTTTTATAAACATGCTTCCATTTACGATCTTTACTGAACAGAAGTTGGAAAATGTTTTCATCATTTCAGTGAAAGGTCGGTATTTCCTATTTCAAAATCTCTGAATACGTTTAACACTAGGAAGAAATACAGAGTTTAGGTGCTCTGGTATTATACCTTTACTTTACAGTCACTCAAATTCATTTCTCAATCATACTTTCTTGTGTCCATGGATCTCAATAACCAACGGTATTGTATTCTTCTTTCTTGCATATTAATTCTGATATAAAAAGCTCATTTAAACTTTGTTCAAATCAACATTTTCTATGCAATGAGTGGTCGATATTCAAAAAATACATATATTATCCATATGCTCTATTCAGAATGAAAATACATCTTATGCTACCTGTGATGTAACGTCACGAGATCGTGCAGAACGTGCGAAATCGCATTTCACCTGTAAATGCGCACACTACATCTGTGCAGTTGAGTATAGAGATTGGTCAGGGTTTTTTTTCACTACGGCGTTAACACCTTCGTCTGTTATTTGTATTTTGAGTGGGACTCACTTTTATTATTTTTGACTTGTTTTGATATCAACACCAATTGTTTGTCAATATATACTACTCAGCATATAAACGTTTTGATCTTATTTTTGCATTATTACCGAGAGGGCGTTTACTCGGATTTTTTCTAAATCTCATAGATTTGCCGAACGATGCGTATATTGGAGCTTTAATACAAACGCATGATATTGTTTTGAGTAAAATTATCTTTCCTCTTTCTATTTTGAGTGAAAGTTGTGTACATTGGGGCTTTAAGTTTTACTTTATTTAAAGTGTATATGTATTACTCCCAGCGAAACATATAACGAAAGATTTTAATTTCCATTTCCAATGTAATTACACGATCCCTATGTAACGAACATGCGCACAGCGTCATCCGGATTAGTCAATGGTATATCTACCGTCGTCCGCTCCGTACATGTATTTATATACACCCTTTTCTGTTTCCGGTCTATCGTACTTCTTTTTGCGTTTAACGTTGATCGTTTTGCGTTGATCATTTCAATTTAATCGTCGACCAGTTTGTGAATGGACGTGAAAAGGTTCGTGGTCTGTAATCTGACCAAAAATTATATGGGCACCTAATAGGGATCATGGAAAACCCACGAATGAATTTCAGAAATAACTATTCGGCACAGTACTTCTCAAGAAATAGCTGTAACATAATTTCAACGTCAAAATTCAATATGACCAATATGACAACAAGAATTATTTAAGGATTGATAACTGATCCACGCCCGACCGACCGACCGCAGAAGCAGGACATACGGATTAAATAAATGTTATCATTCAAATTCCAGATTATGACCTTATAACGTATTGACACTTTCGAATTATCCTTCACTGGTCTCGAGAAGGTGAAAGCGGCCAGGAGACCAAGATTTACGTTTGCATGATATTCATAGCCATTGATCTGTAGTTGGAAATGTCGGCTATATACAACGCCGTATTGAAATTTCATAGCGTTGCTTCTATTTTTGATCTATCTAAATAAGCCAACATTTAATCCCGAAGGAAATTCGCAATAAGACTTTAGTATTATAAATCGATCACTGCATTTGTCTCTTGTGGTCTACATTTTCGTCACATATGTTGATTGTATCTGTCATTTTTTGATTCGAGTGTTCGTTTTGTAGATGTCATTCATCTGGGATAGCTTTGTCTGTCGTCTCAAGGCGAAGCTATGACTTTTCGGATGTAGTTTTCTCAAAACCAGTTGTCTGTATTGGATTTCCAATTGTTTCAATAGAATAGATGACGCCAGGATGATACCATCATGGGCGAACAAAACGCGCGTCGGAAAAGTCGATTACATAAATGTGTCTAGGGCAACAAGTTGTTAAACCTATGAAGGTAATTAAACGTGTTTAAACTCAATATCATGTAGATCACATGTAAAAACGGTAATAATCACCCATGGTTCGTAAAATTGTCCCTTAGCGCATCTCTCTGAGGCCACTAACAAGATCACATGGAGACGGTAATCTTTGATAATGGAGTCTACCCAAGAGCACTTAAGCATGTTATTCTGAATTTATCATCGATACGTTCCACAGTGCAGTTGTGTATGCCCATGTTTTATTGACGAAAATATAAAGAAATAAGTAGATTTACGGTAGTATTATGCTAATACATTTGAACAGAAAATACTAAACACAAACAGATCTTATATTTCCGCTAGGATCCCTTTTCGTAAATTCGTGGGTAATCAATGAAATTGCGAAATTGTGTTTCATTGCTTTAGAACGTATGCGTCTTGACAACAGTCTAAGCCATATAAAACAGATGTTAACGAAGGATTTGATCCTCCAAGGACACCTAAATAGTGTTATAAAACATATACATTCCACATGCCTATATTGGTACCTACTGTCTCCCTCGCATGGTTTGAAATAGACGACCGAATTCGGGTCTGATCTTTCCAAACTATATTTCCCGATTTATCCTTGTTTGTTGGAGACTAGTTAATAGCTAATGGTACTCGTTCACTGGTTATCAGTGTAATGTGCTGGGATAAGGTGTCCTTATGGAGACATTTGGCAGTATACCTTAGGGTGGTAGCATTTTAAAATCGGCACTATTTCAAGGAGGTTTTTATGACTATATCGCACCACAAAACACGTATTTTTTGTATGTAAACATGGCAGATCGTGGGAAAATCGGGATCATCACGCTTATTGTTACAATATAGCAAGGTGAAAAGCTTCCTCTAATAGATTCGTCCCTGGAAAGATATGATTAGCGGGTGGTGTAGACAAATATGTCGTGTCCTTGATTACCATTTCTGATGGGTTATTAAGAATGTCAGGTTAAATGTTTTTCTTGTTTTGACAAAACATAATATAAATACATCTAATAGTGAAATTGAACGTTATGGACCAGGTCTTCGTGACCTGTATTCATAAGCTTTCTGATAAATTCAGTTTCCTATAGATCATGATAAAAATAGCCGCGGTATATAGCAATGCATTGGATATTTAAGTGTTTGAATAGTGATTACGGAACTTATTGTGCTTATAACTTTTTTTCTTAAAGTTACACAACAAGTCGTTGTCATATATGGTAATGAATAACTAGAGTTTTGAGTTTGCACTTCCTCGATCAAAGCTTGACTTTGGTTGCGTAGTGTACGGGTCAGCATGCAAATCTTAACTGCCGATACTCAAATAATCCCGCGGTTCTATCAGAAAAGGCGGGATTAATTTGTCTTACCGGCACGCGGGATCAAGTAGCACGTGCAGTAGCTATAGGCTGTAGTGGGGCACACGCGGTGGTAGAGTCCTATAGGAGGACATTCTCTAGCCGTGCGCTGAGCAGTGCGGATATATTTTTTTTTTTTTTTAGTGCGCGATTTTACCTGTACACGTTACCTATAAATTGATAACTGCACTTGTGGTCTCGGGTGGACATGGATACTGCTACCATAAACTCGATTATTAGAGAGCAAGTGCAAAGTGCAATAAAAGATTGTCAAAATGTGATTCTCGAAAATATGGATTCATTAATTTCTGGCCGGCTAAATAAGTTCGAACAAAGTGTTTCAGCCGCTCAGAAGAACATTTCAGAAGACCAATATGCCAAATTTCAACAAGACTTCTTGTGCAAAGAGTCTCACAAATTCACCACGAAGGCTTGTGAAGACCAGTACCGTTTCAACCAGAGAGTGAAACATTGCATCCAGAGAGACGGGGAGGAGGCCCGCGCCAAGATTATCGAAGGTATGAAAATGTTGGATTATAGACAAAAGTTGGTGTTGCTTGCTGACACTTCCGAATCAGGATGGAAGGCAGCGGAGGAGTATCAAGCGGATCCAATAGCAGAGGATTCCGACGACGAGAGGAAGATTGACAGAGCCAGAGCCCGGGCCAATCGGAAAGTCAAGTCTGCGCTAAAGGCTAAAGGGAGTAACAGGCCTAGGAGATACTTACCCTACGACGCCGAGCAACAGGGACGACCGTATTACCGTCAGCAGGATGCTGGACACACCCCCGGGTCGAGCAGTGGTCACAGGCCGGGGACCTGTTACAGGTGCGGGAAAGTCGGGCATTGGCGCATGGAATGTCCGGAGAGGGTCAACGCAGGACCAAGAATGACAGCCACGGGCAATAAGTTAAGTATTGACATATTTTCTAAGCATGCTGAGCCAAAGGTCGAACGATACCCTGTTTTAGATAGTACCATACAGGTTGGTGTAAATAAGAACGTAGAGAAAAGTTTTCAGAACGAGAAAGTTGTCAATGCATTGTCACCAGTAGGTAGGCTTAAGGGCCAGATCAGTTACTGGAGAAAAATCGGTGCTTGTAGTGCAGTGCTTGGAATAATCTCGGAAGGCTATAAGATCCCATTTAGAGAAACTACACTTTGTGTATTTTTGGAAAACAACAAGTCTGCTAGAGACAACAGCGGTTTCGTTCAGGCAGAGGTAAACAGGTTGGTATCATCGGGATGTGTATCTGAGACGGAATATCAGCCAGTTATAGTAAATCCTGTTACAGTAGCTTTTAGCAGGTCGGGTAAGGCGCGTTTAGTGCTAGATTGTAGACACATCAACAGTTGTTTACATAAATTTAAGTTCAAGTACGAAGATGCTAAATTTGCCAGGGATCTGTTCAATGAAGGTGAACATTTGTTTACATTTGACCTAAAAGCGGCATATCATCATATAGAAATATTCCCGGAGCACAGAAAGTTTTTAGGTTTTCATAACATGGTTGGTGGGGTACGCAGAGTCTACGTGTTTAACGTTTTACCTTTCGGCATAGCTACTGCCGGTTACGTTTTTACCAAAGTTTTGAGAGAGGTTGTAAAGCATGTACGGGGGCAAGGCCATAAACTGATCATGTATTTGGACGACGGTATGGGAGGTCACAGTACAGAGGGCGGCGCCAATAGGTTATATTTGGAAGATTTTGGTTTTCTATTAGGACATGAGAAGTGTCAATGGACAGCGTCTCAGCACGTGGTCTGGTTTGGTTACACGTGGTCAATGTCAGAGGGCGTGGTTAGGGCGACCAATGAGAGGGTAGAGCGCTTGTTGTCATTGTTGTCACGGACTATGACACTTGTCAGTCAGGGCCGCCTTTTATTCTCGGCTAGGTTTGTCGCCGGTATCATTGGTCAAATCATTTCTATGCAAAGCGTAGTTGGCCCGCAGGCTAGATTACGCACGCGTGAACTTTACAAATGTTTACTAGCCAGGGCCAGCTGGAATGCAGGTGTTTTCATAAGCGCGTCAGCAGTAGACGAGGTTGTGTATTGGCTGGAAAACTTGAAAGATCTGAACCGGGTAGGTTCTAAACTGCATGAAGATATTGAGTGTTCGGCAGTGGTTTGTACTGACGCTTCCGCATCTGGCTACGGAGGGTACGTCGCCAGTTTTGTCCTCCTTGAGATACACGATGATACAGATCTATATCGTGATGTCTACTACCCATACGAGATGGATGGTCAGGACGCTTTCCCTGGTGTGGGGTGCCCTTTTGAGGGTGTAGTTAACAATACATTTACGGCTTGCGGTGATGTACCCCCGATAGTGGGGCGCCTTTTGGAAGGTGTAGGACAGGGGCTGTCCAGGAATGGCATTGTACCCCAAGGAGGGGATCATATGAAGGATAAAAAGGGAAAGGATGGTTTTCCCGGTTGTTTATCCAATAGTTCTGGTTTGGTTAGCATGACTGCACAGGGGGGTAGAGTCAATCTCCCAGGTATGGAGCAGATCTATGACGAGGGCTGTCAGGTAGTATTAGGCACGTGGAATGAGCAAGTGAGGCGCCTAAGCTCTACATGGAGAGAGATGGAGGCCGTCAAACGGGTATTGTATACAGCTAAGAACATAATAAAGGGCGAGAAGGTCAAGCTGTTTATTGTCAATAAGAACGTGACTACAATAGTCAACGTAGGAAGTGGTAAGTCAGATTTGCAGCAAATTGCTCGTGACGTTCACCATTTTTGCCATGATTGGGACGTGAAAGTCTATCTACAATGGATATCCAGGAGTCAAAACACGACTGCAGATTTCCTTAGTAGGTGCGCTGATTGTGATGACTGGCAGGTACAACAGTGATTACAATAGCAAATGTCATAAGTTCAATTCCCGGTGGTGGTGTAACGGTACTGAGGCTGTAGATGCCTTCACAGTAAGCTGGGCCGGGGTCAATAATTGGTTCGTGCCCCCGCCGCGGCTAGTTTGTAGGGTAGTAAGTAAATTGAAAGCGGACAGGGGCAGTGGGACTTTAATCATCCCGCATTGGCGATCTGCGGCGTTTTGGCCAGTTCTGTTCAACAATAGTGACTTGGTTAAAGAACCTATCGTCGGCTGCTGCAATTTAGCGCGTGGTAATGTGACATGGCCAGGCAGAGGAAATAACGGTTGTTTTGGGGGCCAAGTACTGGCTTTTGACATGATAGCCTTAAGGCTAGATTTCAACGTTTAGGTACAGTGGCTTACAAAGTGTGTGCCATTTTGTTTATTCACAGGTGTGAGGTTACAAGATACCGTGGACCGTCAGCTTCTGGCAGCCGGGGTTACCCAGGATTCATCGCTATATGAGCTGGCAGACGGATTAGTGGACAGACTTCTTTTGAGTAAGAGTGACAATACGAACAAAAAATATTTTGGTTGTTTTAAACGCTGGGAGCGTTTCATAGTTTCTCACGGCAAGGCTTTTTTACCAGCGAACCCTATTCATATTGCTATATACATTAATGATTTATTACGGAACAATTCGTCGTACGCGGTGGTGTCACCTGCGATATATTCCATAAAGTGGGCCCACGGTTTACTTGGTTATGAGGATCCTACGTCCAACAATTTCGTACAGAGCCTTGTGGAGTCGGCCAAGCGTACAGCTAAACAACCAAGACAGAGAAAGGAGCCAGTGACCAGTGGCTTGTTAATAACTATATGTAATGGCTTTATCGATTCTCAAGACCTTCTAGCCGTCAGGGATCTGTGTATGTGTTTGCTAGGTTTTGCGGTTTTTTTGCGATTTGACGAGCTCAGCAATTTGCGTTGTAATGACGTTGAATTTTTTCCGGATCATTTTTCACTGAAAATTAGAAGCAAAACGGACCAATAACGGTTCGGTAAGGAAGTAGTAATAAGTAAAGGGCACACGTCTGCTTGCCCATACGCTATGTTGCAGCGTTACATCAGATTAGGGGAGATCAGTTTAAAGTCAGATGATTTCTTATTTAAACAAGTTTATCGTGTGCGGGGCATGTGTCGCTTAATCAAAAAATGCAAGCCTTTGAGTTATACTGGGGCTCGTGAAGCGATCCTTAAGAGGCTGAAAGGTGTCAGTGGTGGTGTTAATTTTGGTTTGCACTCCCTGAGAGCAGGAGGGGCCACGGCGGCGGCCAACGACGGCGTCGACGACAGGTGCCTAAAGAGGCACGGGCGGTGGAGGTCAGATAGTAGTAAGGACGGATATGTCGCTGATTCACTGGTTAGGCGACTCCGTGTTACCAAATAGCTAGGTTTATGAATTCATAATGTATAATTTTGATTGGTTGTTTGTTACAAGTACATTCCTAATTTTAGTCACAATTCTCGCTTTCTTTGTTAATCTCTAGGCACACGGGCTGGTACGGCAAATTGTATATTTGCGTTTGCGTTGTTTTTTACTTGAGACGTAGAGGAGAGAAGACTCAAATAATCCCGCGGTTCTATCAGAAAAGGCGGAATTAATTTGTCTTACCGGCACGCGGGATCAAGTAGCACGTGCAGTAGCTATAGGCTGTAGTGGGACACACGCGGTGGTAGAGTCCTATAGGAGGACATTCTCTAGCCGTGCGCTGAGCAGTGCGGATATAGTTTTTTTGTTGTTGTTTTTAATGGGAATCGTAGCTTTGACATGTAGTAGCGGGCATTCCAGCGTTTGAATAATGTATTTTACAAATGCATGGTATAGTTTGAGTAGGAGTAACGCCTTTCCGTAGATACATTATGTAGCTTGTATCAATATTAACGCAGGTCCAGCGTTACGCCTAGGCCATCCTGCAGTGGGATATAATTGTTTCCCGCCAAATCGGACACAGATTTCCGGCGATTATCGCCGTTTTTTTTCTGGGCGGCAGGTTGTGTCGTGGACGGCGAGAGATTAAAGGAAAAGAGAATATTTCACATGTACATTATCGGGCTGCATCAGATTTTTATACTGCTGAACATTGTTTCGTTGAACATTAAACGCCGACTGCACTCTAGGCACACGGGCTGGTACGGCAAATTGTATATTTGCGTTTGCGTTGTTTTTTACTTGAGACGTAGAGGAGAGAAGACTGGACCTTATTTACAATTAAAGACTTCGTCTTGCATTAGGATATTTTAGAACAACTCCAAAGAGAAATACCTGCAACATAAAAGAACTAAGCGAATCACTGCATTCGATCATGAACTCAACTCAGACCGGGGAAATGTATTCAACCAAAACGAGAAAAAAAAGATCCCAACGTGTGTTTGATGAGTAAACAAAATGACTTACCAAACATAGCCGCAAATGAAATATTTGCTATTCCGCCGTGAACTATTTCTCGAATTTGAAGTGACTTACATAGTCATGGATACTCGACCGCCATTCGAAAAACATACAAAGTAAGTTTTTTCTAAACATTTATAGCATGCTCCACTAAGTGCACGATACACTGCAGTTTGAAAGACGAAAACCAGTTGCAGCACCGTGCACCTATCGCAGCCGTCTCCACGTTCACACTTCCATATTCTTTACCTAAGCATATGTCGTTGATTTGGCACTCGATTATATCGGACCTATCCGAACAAACACAACATAGTGCTGAAGCTGTCTGTCTGTCTTGGAATGTCCAAAATCACGTGGCCTTAAAAATGTCTTAATCAAAAACTTGGTGCTTAAAAAAATTGTAATTCAAATCAATGTCCGATACTGTTATCGTTGGATTTATTGTCTGTGTGTTTTTCTCGTCTTTGTCTTTGCCTTTTTTTATTCCCCATGGTCTAGCTGATTGTTAGGCAACATGTATCTAACTGAAGAGAGGTGCGAATTTTATAAAGCACGTACCTTCCCCTATATTAATTTTTTTCGTTTTTCGTCTCTCTTTTTTCTTTTTCTTTTTATTATTCATAAGAAAAAACGTGTTGAAGTTCCAATTTACAAAATATTTAACTTACAGTCGAAAATATACTTACAAATTTACATTTACAATCTTCCCATTTCAGCTAAAAGGTTAAAATGTACAAAACAAAAGTTAAAAATAACTAATTTACAGTTAAAAATATACAAACAATTAAGATTAGCATTTCTTCAGCATCAACGTTGTATTGTACAAAATGAATTAAAAATATACTAACAGTTTCACAATCATATTGTGTCAGCGAAAACGATATTATTCATTTCAGCTAGTAAGTTGCAATGTACAAAATAAATTGAATATTCTTACAGGTAATTTTTATAATACTTGGATTTTTAAAATACAAAACTACAGTAAATACATAGCTTTTTATCCCCAAAACTTCTTAGTATCAGCTGTTTGTAATTACAACAAGTATGTATTGCGCATATTTGTGAAGGTTTGATAGAGGCGACATTGTAAAGATTACAAAATGCATCGTTTTTGTATGTGCAGGAACATGGAAATTGGTTTTCGCTGATTGGATATGTGTAACACAATAGGAACTTGGGTTTTTTCCGTTACACTTGCTAAGTAGTACCGGTATATACCACATCTTCGCTTTTATCGAACAGAAGTATTGGTTCAGTGGTTCGAAATAGAATTGGCATTGTTTACGCTAGGGTAGAGGCTAGTAAACACGAAGTAATATATCTCTTCGTCACCCTTTACCCTGTGATGTAACATTAATGTATTTATCCTTCCACCAAAGGAAGCCTACCTTGGAATGAGTCTCTCTGTCACGTCTAGTGTAGAAATGAAAATAAACAGTTCCAGAATTTACCTCCTGTCATCTTGAAATTGGCAGCTCCACCTAACTACAACACTGTCTCTACAGCTTTGGAGGTATTTTACTTTGTTGTCGTGGAGACTCTCGCAACTGTGATATTTACATGAGTTGTATTCAAGTATTGTAGCACACGTTTCACTGAATCCGTTTATATAATACATCCCTATATTCTTTTCTTCCTTTCCAATTAATGCATTCTGTATTTATGTCCCCTCAATTTTGATTCCCATTCTAGCCAACAAATAGATCCTCGGAAAAGTCGAGTCGTGAGGTGTAACCTGCCGGAGGTTCGAAAAATATATCTTCTTCCCTTATCTGTTCGACGTACCAGAGGCTGATTTTCCTTTAGCATGTACCCATCCTGTTTCCTTCAGTTTGACGTCGTTTGTTTCCTTAATAAAATTAGTTTTAAAGATAGATATAGCCACTTCCGCTGCAGTCATGTTATTCTGTAGCAATAATTTACGGTAGGCCAGACAACCCTTTTTAGAATGTCTACGTCGCTCTTACAGTACTCTAACAATTCTTTTTGAAGCTCAAATACGTCTCCGTTGTCTATGCGCTGTCTAAACCACTTGTCAAAGTCTCGTTTCGACTCAGTACTCATCACTTCGAATCAGTAACGTATTGCATCCGGATATGTGCCCACATATCTTGCATTTTCAGCGACTGGAAAGTATCCTTTTTCAAATTCAGTCAGACCAAAAGAGATGGGTATAGCTGCAACCCTCATGGGTGTCACGTTCGCAAGTAGCTATTTGATATTCATTTTGATTCTGGAAATTGAGGTGAGTATCTTTAATGTATAAGACGGAAGTACGTCAGGCGTAACGGTATCGAAGGAGAGGCACGAGAGAGACCTTGGACAATACGGGTGGACATGGTATTGTCCGTTACCTCATTCGATATTTCGAGGTCTTTTATATGTGAACCAGGCACAGAATACAGTCTGTGGTAAGTTTGCCGTTTCTATATTTCTATTCACCATTTAGTTTTGGTATTATTTATGTATACCAAAGCCATCTAGCTATCGGTGCGGTCCAATCATGCGTGACTATTGTGATTGATGTTTATGCAGGGTAATGTTACATTTTCTAATGTTTTGAAGTATATTTACCCAAAATATATGCATTTCTAGTATATTTAGCTAATTTAAACCTAACTGAATTATATTTGCTGTGTTTTAATTGTTTATACCGTGCATTTGTTCGATATGTAGATCTATGAAAGCCCCGATCCATTTAGACATAGGTAAGCGTACTGCGTACGCAGTCGGGCCGGAAAAGTATGGAAACCTATATGTGTCATATTGTAAAAACTTTAGATTTCGTAATATTTGTGTATTTGTGAAGTTCAGGCATACTGTTGCTTGGAGTGGATGGGTATCCTGTGTAGCTATTGTGTGGCTCTGCATTGAGCTGTGCCACGTTGTTGGTGGCCGACCATGGATCTGAGATTTTTTGGTTTTTGTTTTTTGTTTTTTTGCTGCAGATGTGAGCTACAGACTTTACCTGATAACTTATATATGAGGAGTGAGTTTGAGTGAGTAAGTGAGTGTGTCCATTTATTTAGATTTTGATCAGTTAAGTAAATAAATATTTGTAATTGTAATCAGTTTATTTGTATTCTTTTTCCCGAATCACAAACTGAAGTTCGTCCCACGTGACAATGGGAAAACAATAGTGTGAATCAATTAACCTCATAGATAAACCTTTTGCCACGTCCATGTTTAGTTACTTACTTCCGTGGAAGATAGGGAAGAAAGAGGAAACAAGAGCTATCTCGAGTTTTGACAAGTTTTCCAACAGGAAGTAACAGTCAAATGCTTTTGAGTTTTGTGCTATGAACGTGTATCCTACATACCTTGGGCTGAACAACCATTCGCAAAACTCGTCCGTCATTTTTAAATCTATACATGTTGATGTGTTACACGAGCATATTTCATTATCTACTTTACACGAATAGTATCCACAATTTCTGAGTTCATTTTGTTTACCCTGTCATTTTCCACATGTTGTGCTAGCTTCTAGGAGGTTTTAAACAGTTGACGCACGTGTTGTTGTCGGAGGGTTTGAATCCTCTCTCGCTCTCCACTTTTGTGTTCTTGGTGGTTTCGACATCGTAGAAAACGAAATCATGGAGAATTAGGATACTCGCAAACGTGTGTAACATAAGTGACCAACCTCCACCATAGATTTGTATGTCGTACAGGTACCAACCTCCACCATAGATTTGTATGTCGTACAGAGGTATCAGTCACACGTTTGTTCACTCGTTCCCTGGTAAGTCTTGTGACACTGTAAACACCGTTTTACGGGTCCATATCTCTCTTTCGTTTCATGAAGTAGGGAACATCTCTCACTTCTACACTCTAGGTTACAGTCAGCACAGGCTCGCTTCGATACAAACTGTACAGGGATTTCCACAAAAAATGTATATCTTTCGAAGAATAGGGTTTAAGCACAACCATGTCTACATTCCCTTTACAAATATCTGTTTTGTTCTGTTACTGGGATTACTACAATGTTTATACCTAACTAATCCTTTATCTTTTGAAGATCTGATATGCTTACAGCACGTTCAGTATCCACCCCGGACATCTCCATGATTCGCCGACCAGGATTTCCCTGTGCATTCCGGTGTCGTTTTGCATCGGGTTTACTAATGCTATGATAATAAACATATTTACATACGCAAAACAATGTCTAAGTTAGTGCTATCAGTTCGATACTCACGTGATACGATTTCGTTACCCCTAACTCCTAGTTTTCTTTTTCCTATGGTTACCACACATTTTATTTTCTTAGCCTTCAGCTATACACCATTTTTGAGTGTCAGGCTAAACATTTGTTATAAATTTCGCCGTTACTTCCGACAACTCAATACTTCCTAAAACTTTCTCAAATGATTAACCTACGTCTAAATCTTGTTTACTTGTAAATGTGTTTTCTACATGTTGAAGTACACTTACTGGAGTCATAGTATCGGAAGGGGAATACATATTGGTTTCTCAAGTATTTTTTATGAAATATGGTCATTTTCGTTTTGTGCGAATGTGCTGCTTTCCTTAAAATTTTGTCGATAGCCGTTAGTAACTTCCACAATTTGTTTTGTTTAAATCCTGTAAGTTGTTTCTACCAATTTGTTTTTAAATGTAAACTTTATTTATTTTACGACAACTGCGAAACACGATTGTTTCAACTTATACTAATCGCTCGTTGGCCCGGATGTAAGCGCGCGAGGGATCTGATTGTGGGAGAAAACCGGAATATCCGCGGAAAACCCACATGGTCGGGCAGGTGACCACCTACCTTTATACATTCAGGGAATCGAACCCCGGACGGCTAGATGAAAGGTGAGTGTGTTACCACTGCGCCACCCGAGCACTCAGTTTTTTAAATTTTTTGTACCGAGTTCCTTCCACAACAACAATAACAACAACAACAAATGTCTACAAAGTCGTCAACTTCTTCTTTGTCTCCTCCTCCTCCTCCTTCTTTTTCTTCTTCTTCATCTTCTTTTTCTCTTTCTTCTTCATCGCTTGTTGTATTGCGGTAGTTTTCGCTGTCTTCTTCGGCAGATAGCTAAACATTTTAAAAGTAAATAAACTTACTTTAAACGAAGGTAAAAAGTATTGAACGAAGGTTACAACTAGAAAGACATAGTCATTTTGATTCTAACCCTCAAAACAAGAGCGAAGAAGCGAAAGTTAATTTAGTATCAGTATTTGTAATGCCAACAAAGACAACACTCGGTTCTTTCTTAATCAGATTAAATACCATGAAATGATTCACTTGTGTGTTTAACTTATTGTAAAATCTTTACATTCAACAGACTGTTTTTTAAGTGTAAATTTTTTGTTAATATCCATGATATAACTGCGTTACTTTACATTTATTTTTACCGAATGGTACAGACTGAGTCACTTCCTGTTTAAGTCTGTTATATTAAGTTACGCAATCTGTCTATCGTTATGACGAAGGAGCGTTACCTTTTTTTAGTGTACGGTATGTTTTTTGTTGGTGTAAAATAATAACTTAATCACACAGCATATACTTCTGATTGTTAATGGAGACTGTTTGATGTTTTCGGCAATGTGAACAGGTTGATATCAAAGCAATCAGAAAATGTATTTATTATATATTTTTGAGTTTGCGTCAGACTAATGTTGTAGAAAAAGAAAGAAAATAACGTGAAAGAATTGCATACAGACATAGTCTTAAGACCAACACAATTATATTTCTTTTTTTGTTATAATTAATTAATTAATAACAAGCATTTGTTAATAAGTGGGTAATATGATCACCGAAAAAAACAACATGGATGAATGGTTAATGAGGAACAATTATGTTTATCTTTATACTACAGTTTAAGAACAAAAGTTTGTTTTTTTTTTTTTTTTTTTTTTTTTTTTGCTTTTTTTTTTTTTTTTTTTTGCTTTTTTTTGCTTTTTTTTTTTTTTTTTTTTTTTTTTTTTGCTTTTTTTTTTTTTTTTTTTTTTTTTTTGCTTTTTTTGTTTTGCTTTTTTTCTTTTTTTTTTACATATACGTATTATTTTGTTACTCTCGATATATGAAAAAACAAGCAGTTGTTTGACTTGGATGTACGACCAAAACATCAGTAAATCTAGATTGCATTACTACATAATTCAGTACTGTCCTGTGGTAAATAGGTAATATGACCACCGAAAAAAACATATATATATGATCAATGAAGTAATAGCGACAGTATGGACAAGCGAATTGTCAAATTTTCGAGGCAACCTGCCCCTTTATCAAGACACAAATATTACATAAATTACATCATATACATGAAACATAAAACAAATCCAAGTTAAAAATCTAAATTGAGCGCGGTTGTGAAAATTCAGGTGTCTCGATAATCCCTTCGGCCACGTTCTAAATGAGGAATTGTTTGATTAAAAATAAGAAAATTTAGTATAAAAAAATTGATTAATGCATGTGTATTTACAATAAAAAGTAATTTTATTAAAATACCACTGCAGGAGTTGGGATGACCAGGAACGCCTTTTTTAACCAAATTACTTTTTATTATAAATACACATACATTTAACACTTCTTTTATAATCAATTTTCTTCCGCTGTGGCATGTAGGCAAGGACGGAATTTCTCTAGTCGGAGGAGGCGGTATCCCTAGGTAAGGCTGCAGCAGAAACTGTGGCATTTACCTTTCAAGAGTAAGCAGTCAGAGGACAGGAAATTGTGGCCCGATTTAGCATAAGCGCAAAGGCGTTGTTTCTTCTTTCATGTAGCTTTATTAGGTACAAGCAGAGTCATAGATTGTGAGAGATGGTGTTCCTTTCTCCAGCGCTCCCCGCCCTTCTCTGACAAACCTCAATATCTGTCGTCTTTTTATCCCCACTGCCAAAATGACCGTTGATCAAACCCCACTTAACCTGTGTATCTTGAATCATGAATTTATGCTGATGTTAGCTAAATCATTGCTGACCAACTTAATCCGTAAATCAATACATACTAACATTATATAGGAATAAGTTCATAGACAAAACGTATATAGAAATAGATACATCTACAATTGTATATACGGCGTAATTCAATGTGATCTTCCTGGTGAGTTTGTAAGCTAATCCTACTTCACCTACTTATAGTGTTCAATATCTTGCCACCTCAGCATAAATTTTATTAACTAAAGATACACATTAGGTCTGATCATAAATATTAGGTCAACGGTACCTTTATAATTTGAATGAAACCAATCATTGATTTTGTTTCTGCTCCATCCTTTAATTTGATGGAACACCATTTCCCTATAAGCCATCTGGCTACAGTATCCCTAGGTAAGGCTGCGAAAGTTGTTGCATGTAGGCGTGGTCGGAACCTCTACCAGTCGGAGGACAGGGTATCCCTAGGTAAGGCTGCAGCGGAAGATGATGCATGTAGGCGTGGTCGGAATCTCTCCAGTCGGAGGACAGGGTATCCCTAGGTAAGGCTGCAGCGGAAGATGATGCATGTAAGCATGGTCGGAATCTCTCCAGTCGGATGAGGTGATATCTCTATGGTCGGCTGCAGCGGAAGATGATGCATGTAAGCATGGTCGGAATCTCTCCAGTCGGATGAGGTGATATCTCTATGGTCGGCTGTAGCAGAAGATGTTGCATGTAGGCATGGTCTGCATGTAGGCATGGTCGGAATCTCTCCAGTCGGATGAGGTGATATCTCTATGGTCGGCTGTAGCAGAAGATGTTGCATGTAAGCGTGGTCGGAATCTCTCCAGTCGGATGAGGTGATATCTCTATGGTCGGCTGTAGCAGAAGATGTTACTTGTAGGCGTGGTCGGAATCTCTCCAGTCGGATGAGGTGATATCTCTATGGTCGGCTGTAGCAGAATCTCTCCAGTCGGATGTGGTGAAATCTCTATGGTCGGCTGTAGCAGAAGATGTTGCATGTAGGCGTGGTCGGAATCTCTCCAGTCGGATGAGGTGATATCTCTATGGTCGGCTGTAGCAGAAGATGTTGCATGTAGGCGTGGTCGGAATCTCTCCAGTCGGATGAGGTGATATCTCTATGGTCGGCTGTAGCAGAAGATGTTGCATGTAGGCGTGGTCGGTCGGATGATCTCTCCAGTCGGATGAGGTGATATCTCTATGGTCGGCTGTAGCAGAAGATGTTGCATGTAGGCGTGGTCGGAATCTCTCCAGTCGGATGAGGTGATATCTCTATGGTCGGCTGTAGCAGAAGATGTTGCATGTAGGCATGGTCGGAATCTCTCCAGTCGGATGAGGTGATATCTCTATGGTCGGCTGTAGCAGAAGATGTTGCATGTAGGCATGGTCGGAATCTCTCCAGTCGGATGAGGTGATATCTCTATGGTCGGCTGCAGCAGAAGATGTTACATGTAGGCATGGTCGGAATCTCTCCAGTCGGATGAGGTGATATCTCTATGGTCGGCTGCAGCAGAAGATGTTACATGTAGGCATGGTCGGAATCTCTCCAGTCGGATGAGGTGATATCTCTATGGTCGGCTGTAGCAGAAGATGTTGCATGTAGGCGTGGTCGGAATCTCTCCAGTCGGATGAGGTGATATCTCTATGGTCGGCTGTAGCAGAAGATGTTGCATGTAGGCGTGGTCGGAATCTCTCCAGTCGGATGAGGTGATATCTCTATGGTCGGCTGTAGCAGAAGATGTTGCATGTATGGTCGTCTCTCCAGTTGTTGGTGTTGTTTGCATGTAGGCATGGTCGGAATCTCTCCAGCTGAAATGTCGTTTTAGATGTTACATATTTTCTCTCCAGTAGAATGTGTTTTTTCACACTCTGTACAATTTTCCATTGTGACATTCACGTCGGTGGTATTGCATAGTCGGCTGTAGCAGAAATTTGATGTAGACGCCTCTCCAGTCGGATGAGGTGATATCATGTGAGTGTAGGAAGATGTTACATGTAGGCGTGGTCGGAATCTCTCCAGTCGGATAAGGTGATATCTCTATGGTCGGCTGTATTATGTATTATCTAATTGTATTTCTTTGACATTTTCTTTATGATTTGCAAATGCGTATTGTTGGTGTTGTTTTAGTTGTCGTAATACGATTGTTTTTTCACACTCTGTGCGTTTTCAGTTTCGTAATTGGATTTCGATTGGTGCGTTTTCAGTTGTTGTAATTCGATTGGTGCGTTTTCAGTTGTCGTAATACGATTGGTGCGTTTTCAGTTGTCGTAATACGATTGGTGCGTTTTCAGTTGCCGTAATACGATTGGTGCGTTTTCAGTTGTCGCACTACGATTGGTGCGTTTTCAGTTGTCGTAATACGATTGGTGCGTTTTCAGTTGCCGTAATACGATTGGTGCGTTTCCGAATGTTGCATTACCACGTATGTAAATTCCACGGAGGTTGTTTCATTAAAGATGTAGTACCGAGTAAGCACGGTATTTCTATTACATTTTGGGAATATAATCAATTGTCCGAGATTCTACGGAATATTTAACAAAAAGCAGAATGATCAGATACTTGATGAAATACTTCAGTAACTGGTGTTTTCGTAGACGGATACGTGCTGACCCTCATTTGAATGGGATTTAGTTGATAATAAATAAATCTATTTATCAGAGTGCAAGCCACTCTTGGGTGTCATACCAGTATCTGCTATCCAGAGTTGCCTCCCATATTGCTATTGTATCGGGTATAATCAGAGTTATCTCCCATCTTTTTATCGTTTTTACACATTGGCGGGAAGGTTACACCAGAGGCGGTCAATTGTTCAAGGCAGACGATATTGTTATCTGCTATCATCTGTGTTTTGGAAGTGAGGTTTGATTAGAGTGTGGCTGTTTCATGTATTTTACACCTGATTAATATGATAGCATATGTAGTTTTGGTCTTAAATCCACACTATATAGATCTTACACGGTGTACACTCGAGTGATGGCTACCCCCTTTTCACTTTTGAATATTCGTCTGTTTCCTTAAATTTATCTGGCATTCATATGTCATACAGGTGGCAATTATAATCATAAGAAGTCATGTAATTATCATAAAGTATAAAACTGTTATAGTTTGACACAGAGGTTTAGTGGGTACTGTGTGTTGAATCTAGCAGTTTATTAGGGGGCCGTCGCAGATTTTTTTTTTTTTTTTTTTTTGGGGGGGGGGGGGGGGGCATGACCTCGGCACGTTCTCATTAAAATTTTCAGAAAGGCACTAATTTCATGCAACAATTTTTTACGTAAGTAGGAAAATCATCGCCTTATCTATTAAAAAAAAACCGATAAGTTTAGCTGACCAGACCACGTGTCTACGTTCGATTAGGGACCGTCTCATAATTAAATCTCAACGGAGGTGTATATTGAATGTCATAAATGTTATTAACAATCAACAGTGAGTTCCATTATACTCATCATCTCCTGTATTTTTTCTTACCTAAACGTTACTTACGATAGAGTTAAAGCACGTTCGCTATTTACCTTTTATGCTTTATTTAAACAAGTTTAAACTTATTTCCTTATTTTGATCCAAACGATTGTTAAAGTCGCCATTTATTTCAATAAAGCATGTATTTAGTTGGAAAATAACCAAAAACGTTGTACGATGTTTGCTTTATCGTCTGTATCCTTGTATGACAACATGTGACAAATCATGACAAAGGTATGATAGATTATGACAGATAATGACAAAAATATGACAAATAGTTACAAATGTATGACAGATAATGACAAAAATGTAACAAAATATGACAAAATCTTTAAAAATATGACAAAAATATGGCAAAACTATAGCAAAAATATTACTAAATTGTGACAAAAGTATTTCATATTATGACAAATTACGACAAAATATGACAAAAGTATGACAAATAATGACAAAAGTAAAAAAAAGGACGATAAATATGTGAGAAATAAAGACAAAGACCATAGATTTAGCAATACTATTTTCTATTTTGTTAAAATGTACACTTATATTTAGATTTTCTTTTTCATAAACTTCAAGATAAGATGATATTCAGATATTTTTCTTTATCCACTTCAGTAAAGGAATGATGACGTCACCAACTCCTATGATAATAAGTAAACAAAACCGATGACGTCCCACACTCAAATTAAGCTGTCGTACAACGATTTGGTTGCATTTAAGCTGAGGTGCTACGATTGGTACGTTTTCGAATGTTGTGCTACGATTTAGTGCGTTTTCAGCTATGGTGCTACAATTGGTTACGATATCGTTTCCTGGTAAGTCTTAATCTTTTTCTAATTCTCGCTCACGTGCTTTTGAAAGAAAACAAAAAGAAGAAAAGATAATCATTTATCTTAGCTGATGGTCCCAGGTGTGTGGCTTTATAAAAAAATCACGATTTCCTTCAGTTAAATACATGTTGTCTGTCAATCGTCTAGACCTCGAGGAAGTAGAATAAATACAAAGATAAAGACAAAGACAAAAACATAAATTTGATAATATTATTCTTTATTTTTTTAAATGTACACTTAAATTTAGATTATCATCTTCATAAACTACAAGATAAAGTGAAATCCAGATCCGCTTCCTTATCTACTTCACTTTAAGAACTCAATCCACACTGTAATACACAGACTCCGTTGTCGGAAAAGATACGGAAATGGGTAAGTAAATAAAAATGATGACACACTCCTTTGACGATAAAGTGTGGGTGAGAGGCTTTTGATTTGGGGTTGCATAGCAAAGAATCAAGATGGCGGAACTCCCTTAACAGTCCTACCATTCCTCCACTCTATATCATAATTTTGGTAATAAAATAACAATGAAGTAAAAAAAACCTATAAACCAGTTACAAGCTAACATTTAACTGTTAATTCTATTAACACGTACCCATTTTCTATTGTTTGTTTTTTCAATCAAAATACGTTTGCTATTTAAACTTAAGATTTGCTGTCCGTTTGTCTCACTACAGTTTTAGCTAAACGTTTCATCCTAAAGTTTCTTCAAATAGTGTCACCTAAAATTATCCTGGTTGTCAACCGACAACGGAACCCGCAACCAATCAATGAATTATGTGACCTGTTTTTACTGCAGCAGCGCTATTCCGACTATTAATGCTCTGTACTCGGTTATGTTTTGTTACCGATATCAGATGGGGCTTAAACGATGACCTGTAGTGAAATGTCATTAGTTGATATATAAAACAAACAATTTCAGGAATATATGTAAATAAGATAATTTATTATAAATCATTACAAGAAATCAACGGGTTGATACATCGAAAGCGAAAATCAATAGAAATCCTTAAAGATCAAATTACTACAAAAACAATCATGAATCACTCATTGTGCATTTTGATTTCCGTTCGTGTGTGAAACGCTCTACCAGTCAAAGCTCACTGTGCTAGTAAAACTAAAAAACACTTAAAATTAGAATTACATGTGGTGTAAATGCTTGTTTTATGCAACAGCTGATTAAACGATGCCTTGAGAATTGAATAACACCAACCCATTGACGTAAAATGACGATAATGTTTGTTCTTTATTGTCTCTGATCTTAGCCAAGCTTGTGCTTCAAATTATTATTACAACGTCACTTTAACATTGCTTTGGGAATTCTGTATGTTTACTCGAGATGGAGTATAGAATTATAACGGAAGAAAAGGTGTTAGTTATAATGTATTACATCACTAGACTATTTAGTAATAACAGAAAACATTATAGGGGTATATAACTCTGCTACATTTCAAATTTGCACTGAAATCACCTTATGCAAAACGATTTTTTAACCGGTAAATATATATCCAACGCGAACGTTTATAATCCTTTGTATTTTTTTCTTCGTTGTTGTAATGTTCTTTGCTGTATCACTGGAATAACACCGTGGTAAACAACTTGCTACTACGGTCTAATAATCGCATTAATTTGGAGAATACTTCAAAGCTACCATTTAATGCTATCCTAATCTTGCAACACAATCTTAATTAATTGCGAGAGAAAATTCTTTCGGCGTTTCAAAAATGTAGACCAAGGTCTCCGCTAATTATAATCATTAAATTAATTGACAATATTCGCCTACCTAAGCACGATACGTAATTAATCATTTGATGGTTTGTATTCACCAACAGTTGACAAAATATCGGAAGATACATGCTTTTAACAATGAGACTGGAATGACGACAATACTCAGCTGTCTTCTGATATAGAATCCTCCCGCTTACGGAAACCTTAAGAGTGTAATAATCGGCAGTTATATAATAGAGTTCTGATAACAATGTGTTAGAAAACTTAAACACGTGATTCAGCCAGGCGTACCGACATGTATCAATACACGCAGATGACAAGCTTTCATTTATAAACGAAGCCGGTCATGTTTACGCGGAATCATCAGACTTCTTACCACTGTAAGTCTTGGCTAAAGATTGAGTTAGCTGTGTAGACCATACTCATTAAATCTGTGGTCATGGAGATGGAATCGAGGCTGTTAATTTTACGCAATGTACTAGACAGAACTCGCTCACGGCAAATGTTTGCGTACATGTTCGATAGAGGCGATATACAATTAATAGTACATGTGGTCTTCTAATATAATCTTTGCACTTAACTAGACAGAAATGTATCTACTCATGTGCTGATGTCAAGAAGGTCATCATAATTTGCTTTCGCTGTATTTTGCCGTTAACGTACAAAGCAATTCACATCTCATACACAATCTCAAATCAGTTCGTAGAGAATGTTACATGAATTGATAGTATACTGATGACGCATCAGATAACACAGGCATTAACCAGGATACTTAAAACAAGTGGGAATGGTTATCGGAAGGTAGCATTACTCGCATGACTGCTTATAGGTTAGTATATGAAATTACTAACTTGGATTGATGATCAATAATTTTCCTATTGGTTCCATTGTAGTATACATTGTTCTCGTTAGAGAACGTGACATTGCAGATATGAACCATGATTTACATGACGGATGACGTCGATGAAGCAAAAGACGTTTCTCTTCCGGAATACCAGGTCTTATTATTCTTGTACTTTTTCAAAAGTCTGCGTGTAAATCTTTCTTATGTTAATATTTTCCCCTAGTTTTATATATCTAATTTCCCTATTGTGAATTGCCTATTTCTGGATTGTAACATCAGTGCATCCGAACCCATGATATTTATTATCGTAGCTGATTCGATATGCAATGACCTGTTCCTGTTATCATGATTTTGTCAATTGTGTCGAAGGAACTGTTCATTAATCCCTCTCGTTAACCCCACTCTCTATTACATTTCATTCCAGAATATGCCAGCACCTCATATTCAAGCGATCACTGACTTTGTGATGGAGCTACAACATTACACTTTTACTATTTCGTTTTGCATTAATTGTCCTTATTCAAACTACAAGCTTACATTTAAAAACATGAAAAATTGTATTTGAACTACGATGGAAGTAATGTGGTAAATATGTTTAAATATTATTATACGCAAACCTTGGTTGTAACGTATACAAAAAAATATAAAATAAAATCATCAAATATCGGAAATAACATTTCCCCCAACTTGGTTTGCCAGTCAATTGATCACACATAACCACTTGTTATATCAGATTATTTGTCATAATGACCGTGATTACGGATGTATACAATGTATCCGTGGAGTGAAACAGATAAACGATCACATGATTACATCATGTGGTGATTCACTTCCTGATTTACGATCACTCGATATCAGACAATAACACAGCCATCGCTGCAGTCATGAAAGACAAAGTCTACCGTTTCTTGCACTTTTCAAACATGACCTCGGTCTCAAATCTCAAAGGTATATTGTAAGTCCGAACCGGAAGTATGTCTCGACCAGGGGACAGATCCTATAGCATTAATTACAGAAGCAAACGTTCAAGTAAAGTGAGGCGTTGTCAAGGAAGATACGAATAAAGATATTCAGAATAGAAATAAAATATGATGATCTTAATTTTGTTTACTAGCAAGGTAGAAGTGACCATGCTGTTCATTCCAACACATTTGAAATATATCCATTATTTGTTTCTGTTTCCTATTGAATCGTTTTCGTATAAAAATTCAATAATATTGTAATGAAGGCTATTGTTTATAAAATCTCATCGCTTAGATATTTCCGAGAATAATAGAATTGCGCAAAAGTATCTTCGAAGACAGATACATTAAGAAAATTGTAGTCCGTTTCATAGAAAAAAGAAAACTCTCCATCATTCGACCCATTGTGTGTTGGATTATTTACATCCTTAAACCGAGTTCTTTCCATGTCCCAGTCATTACCTGACCCAAAGTAATGTAACGCAAAACGTGTATCGATGTTAATGATGTACAAAGTTCCACTACACACGAATAAAAACAAGACTTTTCCCGTTCTGAAAATGCGGGTTGTACTTCAAAATTAAGCTTTGCCAAAAACGTCAAGAAACATCGTTTACGCTTCTTCACATGTGTTTCTCAAAAGCAAATAACTCCAGTATCAGACAAATTGGCCTCTTAGCAAACCAAGAATCAACAAACTCAGACCCTGTCAAATTAATGAAAAAAATACATCGTCAAGATAATGGCTACTGTTAACCAATGGATGTTTTGCGACTGAAATTGAGAGAAGATGGGCAACAGTAACCAAAAAATGATTTCTAAATCATAGATATTTTGTACTGTATCGTGCTGCTGTTTCGTCCTTGTAGGATTCGTCAGTTGTACTAAGTGCCTCAAATTTGAAGTGTAGGAGGCGACCGGGGAAAAGCCAGGGATGAAAGAAAAGTCAGAATCTAAATAAGGGAGGTGCATTAGCCCCATAATTCAATCAGTTTCGAAATTTTGCAACAATTTCAAGTACGTGTGTTTATTCTGATCTGTGCCACTATTCGAATGATATAAAACATGGCGTACAGTTTACGGCAAATCTCGGGGGGCTAAACATCCACCAACAGTGTCTATCACCTGCAACCTCGAAGATGGTGAAAAATACACAAAACTGAATAACACCTTTTAATATAGAGCCAGCCAATGAATAAGAAAGCACCATCAAGCTAGAACTCGTCAATGATGCCGATGACTAAAGTTTGAAGACGATAAGAAAACATCTTGAAGAACCAACGATTGTTCCATTGAGGTCGCAAGAAATTCCGGAGCGAGAAAAGCGAAACGCACAATCATTTTGATTTTTTTTCTGTTATTGATATTTGTCATTGTTGATGTTAATCTTCATCTTAAATCACTTCTCAAGAAGTTATTTTACGATGTGCTTTTAGAAATAAATAACACTACCTTCATATCGTTCGTATGAGCAGTGAACTTTTACTATATTTTGTATAACTTGACAGGGGAACGTATTGAGGTAATGTCAAGTCAACAATATGACCCTGTACAGAGTAAATCACAAATATAATTATTCAATTTTTCGATGTGTTCTAAACTTCCAACAAGTTGATAGCTATCGGACAAGGTGGTATCACGTCTCTCCCAAATTTCCGATATTGCTGCTTTCGCTTATTGTTGTCTGTTTTTATGTAGTATACGACCCCTTGACATGGAATTACTACAGCTTCATGGAAAATGATGATCTAACAATTGATTTACAAAGCCCTATCCAAATTTCCGAATGGCGCCGCTTCCGAATTTGGATTTTTTTTATTAGTGTTATATCTGTCGTCTGCGTAAACAGGATATTTTGGTGGTATCAAGAATTGTGACATAAGATGAATGAATCGTCAAAGAAAAAATAAAAAAAAGGATACGAAACTTGTTACGGATGGAGGGAAACGATTCAATAATGTTGATAATGATACCAAAGCTCTCCTAGAATATCTGATTATCTGAAGCCGTAAAAGTGTATTGACTCTACTCAGCTTGTAGATGACGTGGCAAGGATAGATTTTTACATGTAACTGTTACTGTTTTGTTTATACACATAATTGTTGTTGTAACCGTTTATGAATATCAGTTGATTCTTAAAAAACAATGTTGTTTGATAATTTGTAATTTCAATAAAATTATATATTAGTGTTTTGTATATGTTTTTCTTTGTTTCAAAGAAGTCCTGACATCAGAACTCTCGCGCTAATATTGGTTGTGACATCGAAATGACCGTGTAGTAGCCTCTCAGTATTACTTGTAAAATGATATCAAGTATTTTGTCAGAAAAAAGACATACACTGCAGAACTATTTAATAACATCAATTATCATTCCATTAAACTGTAACATAAAGAGCGTTGAAAAACATTCGTTTTAACTAACGGAACGTACAGACTATCTTGTGATAGCTCCAATGTTTATTTTAGAATATGCATCTCTTACATATGGAAACATGGATTTAGAAATAATCGAGCTCACTGTTTAAGAATTTTTTAAAGTAAAAGCTGCTTTCCTAAGTCCATTATAGTCAGAAATAGGTATCCGTCTTCGACTGTTAATACGAGAACACGTAATAAAACTGTCTTTGACTTCTCTCTTATGTAACATGACAATCTCATCAATGTAAACATTATTGCAAGGGTTACACATCTCCATTTAACATTGTGAAAAAATTGGAAATACTCGTGCAGACTTTTAGAACAAGTCAAATTTATCGGACATAAATGGTCCTCTTAGCACAACTGTTTTGATATTTTACTACAAACACCATCAATATGTTCTTTCTAAGATGATGATTTTTCTAGGAATACACCAAGAAGTTTGGCACAACCGATCGTTTCAATAATAAAATTTCTAAATTTGGGAAGATTCCGCGAAGAAGCTTTTACCATACGCAAGGTTCTACTAAAATTAATACTTAATTTGTTAAATGTACTTTACGAATGTTGATTTCATTTTTGTTCCTGCATTTCGACTGCCGTACCTTTTACGTCTTGGGAAGTATCCTTTACATGGTAGCGGAAACAATATCAAACATTTAGTCAATTACAATACAAACAAGAGCGGTCCAACTATTAAGCCCTACGGAACATAAAAACTAATTGACTTGTTTCAGTTCAGTTTTTTTTTAGCCGCTTTCAAGGTTTAATGTTTAGACCCTTAACATCGTTGATGAGAATAACGGGACCGCTGCATGATGCAATTTAATTCTTTGTGTGGTTCCACTCTATATTATCAAAATTTGTATTCAATGTCGCTATTGACTTGTGTCTTTTGAACAATCTTAAAAGATTGTCAGCTATTAAAGATCACAAAAAAGTGTGGGGTATTTTGTCGAAACGTAATAACACAGACACATGCCTAATTTTAGCTGTGAACAGACCCAGTGCCACCCGCCATAGAATTTGGTTGTAACCAATACCCACTCGTTGATAAAGTTACATGTCTTTATGATTGTGTTAAACAAAATGGTTGATGGTTACACAATTGAGTCATCGGCGCATTTCAGTAGCTTTAAAGATACACCGTCTAAACCGGTTGTCATCATATTCTTCATGTTAATAGATACAACATTTGAAGTAACGTTCGGTATTTGGATTGTTAGTGATAACATCGTGTACAGAGGGCTAAATGTCAGCACGCCCATTGCCAGTGTCTGCACCAGGCTAAATGTCAGCACGCCCATTGCCAGTGTCTGTACCAGGCTAAATGTCAGCACGCCCATTGCAGTGTATGCACCAATACAACAGAAAAATTGTTCAAAGATGTTTGTGACCTCACATCTATTCAAGAGTTTTCACATCAACTTTCAATTGACATTTATGTCAAGTTTCTTATAGGGAAAATTTTCTCTGATCTTTTTCCATACATCTTTGAAACTGTGGGTATCTTGTGTAATAATCTCCTTAAGATAATCATCCTTAGTCTGCCAGATTTTACATATAACAAGATTTCCACATGCTCTATAATCAGTACAATCCGTTTCTGATTGATCTTTCCTAGTGTTGATTAAATAGTCACTACTGCACAATTCACTTGAAATGTTATTGTTAATCCAATAATCAGCATGTGCCTTTATACGCTTCTCAGTTAGATGTGCGTGTCAGTCTATAACACAAAAGAAAAGTTCTTTAGATGCAGACCAGACATCATCAATGTCATCAAATTCTTCTTCAATGTTACAGCTTCGTTTCGTCGACACCTTTGAATTTTCTATATCTTATAATTACACGGATGATCACTGCATTCTAGTAGAATGAATGCAGTTTAAAGACAATAGAAAAAACCTTATATATATGCTAGAGTCTTTGTGTCACCGGTTGCTGGGGTAATTGGTTGGTTTAGATTGCACAGCATTATTTTGTTGGGAAGTTATGGCGACATCTATTCATCCACGTTGAAATCATCCTTTACTATTATGTTATCATATTCTGTAGTGATCCTTTCCGTCTCCTCGTTATAGCAGATGATTTTGTCTATACAAGCAGTTTTGTGACCTCGAGCGTAATTGAGCATCCCAAAGCCACGCCTGCTCAGGTCTCTGCTGGTAATATATCCGAAATCAGATTTCTCCGCAGCATCAATTGTGTTATCAAGATAATTGTCAGACATAGAAAAAGCATTCAATGCAATGGTCCCTAGAAATATTTGATGTGATAATCATTACTGAGTAGGCCTCTGGCATTCAAATGACCGTAAGTCATTTGGAAAGTTTGCAATAAAACTGCCAGTTTCGTGGTAAAAATCACATAAAGAGAAGCCCGGAGGGGGGGGGGATATCCAAAACATTCTTGAATCTATTCTAAATAGCTGATCGAAAGTATTCAGACATGTAGGGTGAAACAATACTGAACAGATAGTGCTGTTGTTGATAAGTCTCGCTTGAATAGATTTCCACAATACACACATGGCACCCCATGTTTTCTTTATCCATTGTTGAAATCTACATCAATGCAGGACAAAGTGAACGATATGAATAAAAAAAGGAACTGTGTGCACATTCCCTTGGTGTTGGCTATTTTCAAATGAGTTATATCTATTCAGAAAAACAGATACAGCAATATCTGTATCAAACCACTCACTGTTCTTTGCTAACTTATTGTTAAAACGTATGTCTTTAAACATGACAAAAACCAGAACCATTAGGAGCACCAGTGAAGCACATCCTCTCTCTACTACCATTTGACCGATTTCAGCAAAAAAAAAAAGTGTTTAATGGTAGCTCGTGCTGTGTTATGATCACATAATCTGGGTGCTTCATTCCACGTGTTGGCCAAAGTTCAATTCCCTCGAAAATTATCAACCTATCTCAAGACAGCTCCATGCGTCACGTGGGGATATGTCACTCCTACTACTACGTCAGTTACATCATTCCTTATTGCTGCTGTTGTGCTGCTTGAGATTTGGTTCACCTGCTGCTATAACTGTGTGCCAGTTGGGGTTCCCAACTCGCAGCCGCCACAGTTTATAGCTGATTTAGGAAGTGTAAGGCAATTCATCATTGTACCTATCTTCCTGGGTGCTCTGCAATTACAACTGTGCTAGGACTTACCTGTTGGTTACTTTCGTTTACTAATCCCTTACGTACGATATGGGTACGTCCGAGGATTACTTTTTTTGAATGGTTAGATTTATGTATTAAGCTATCGAGAGAAAAGTTAATACAAACTATTTTTTCAACTTTCTACGTACTGCCGATAACTGTGAAATTTAACACGAATGTGTGTAAATAAATAAACGTAAGTAATTTTCATTGTACACTTGCAGATAATGAATTTCTATTTTAATGGAAGTGCTGAAAATGGAACATTTGACCATTTCAATTTTACTGGAGGAGACGAGTTTAGCTCACCATTTGACTTCCTACATATCAGGATAGTGTTCATTGTTTGTTATGGCATCGTGTCAGCGTTCTGTGTGTTTGGTAAGTACAAGTTCGTTACATACAGCTTGTTAGCATGGACAGACATATTCATTGCTTTTGATATAAGTCTGGCACCTATATAATGCTTGGTCTGTGAGAATATTCTTTTTGTGTCTAAACGAATCAGAACAAATAAGCATCAGCTTGGTATCATTATTTCTACTACTATTATTACAGAAGTATGATACCGATTTGTCTTGACACATATAGAGGACAAAAAATCTTTACTCTGTGACCTCTAGATATTATTGTGCTGTAACTGTATATACAAGTCAAAAGGTAGTTTTTTAACAAAACGATATTGCTATCATTAACATTTTGTTGAATCTTAACAATGCTTTCATCTGCTACACGTACCAGCACACTCAGATGGACCATTGTTTTTGTGAATTCCGCTAACACGAACAGTTGAGAAATGCATGTAACTTAGGTGGGTGTAAGAAAGTATTATCAGCTTGAACAAAATAGCCTGGATGTCTGTGTTACGAAATAGTTATAATACCGAAATAATATCTACTCCATTAAACAATATCAGATTATGTGGTACAATATCATTCATAAATACAAATATCCAATGATTTTACAGTTATTAAATAATACTTGATATGATAAATCTTCATACCTTTTATTTTCTTTCTTATCATATTGTGTTTTTTTAATGAACAATCTTGTTTTCGAACGTTTCCCATTAACAGATTAATAAAATACAAGAATAAACAAAAAGATGATGAATCAGACCATTAATAAGACTTAATTTTCTCAGGATTAAACTTTTTTTTTTTTTTTTTTTTTTTTTTTTCGTTACAAGTTTTTCAACCTACATTAATCACTCTTGTTGGCCCGGAGGGAAGCGCGCAAGAAGTCTTACTGTTGGAAGAAACCGGAAAACCACGAGGGTGGGTTATATGACACCATACTTGTTAGCGACTACCCTCATACAATATATATATATGCATGAATTGATTACACTTTTTAAACAAAAAAGATATTTTATGTTTGGATCTTTTGTAATAAAAGACGACATGTCGTAATATAAATGTCCTTTACAACAGGAGGGAAGAAAATTTATAATCATCAGAAAGCTAATTCTGCATGGTCTTAATGGCTTTCGTCCCTTGACAGCTGAGAGGTTTTTTAATCTCCTTAATGACCTTCGATCTTGCCAGAGTATAGAACCTCAAACAAACAAGATACGATGTATAGGCGTTCTCATTCAGAACCATAAGCTCAAACATTTTTAGAAATAAGTTTTACGATATCTAGGGCTAAATGTAAAGGTCAATTTTGAACGAGCCATAAAAATTAATATTCATTCAATGGAAACCCTTTTGACTTGGAACTAAGTGTTTTTATTCGATACGAAAAAGCATTTGATTGTCTAAACGACCATCGTGAACAAATAATGTGTTTACATCTCCGTATTTAATCACAGATAAGACAGTAAGATGATTCACTTCTGCATGTTATTCAAAGTGGTCATTTGTGTGTTAATTCTGGTATTGTTAAAAAGGCACATAACTGATTAGCACCTTTCAAGAATAATGTACATTAGAGTCAAATAACCCAGTGAACTGCATCATACAGCTGTTTAGTTCTTTAGTTCTGGGGTTCGTCAGTGATGCCAATTTTGAAATCTAGCAGGCGACGGAGGGAAAATAAAAAATAAACGAAGGATAGTCAGAATCTAAATGGAGAGATGCACTTACCTCATGAATTGATAAATTTTACGATTTTCTTAAATTTTATAATTGATAAAGAACACAAATTATATGTGTATATTCTGAACTTAATGTATGGCGCTATTCGAATGAGGCGTGCAGATTACGACAAACCGCGGTGACTAAAAAATTATCAGGAGTATCTACTACATGCAATTTTGTGAAAACTGTTCCGTTTAACAAGGTGATTAAACATGAAAACATATCAGCGAAATTCGAATTTGGCAGTAGTATTGATGATGTTATATACGTAACTTTATCTGTTTCCTGTAATGAACATCCCGCAAGCGGTTTTTTTTTTTTTTTTTCATGTGAAAAACCAATTTTATGCGAATTTTATCAACTGCAATTGTAAAAATATTAGACCCTGCTTAATGTATACCTAACCACACACGTTTTTTAATCTTTACTGAACGATGTATTTAGATTAAAACGCTTAAGACACACTGCAGCGTCCGTCCATCTATCAACTTTTCCTTCAAGTTCTTAAACGTCACGAACGTCTGGGACTATTTTGACCAAATTTGGTAGTTTCTGTTGTATAAACAGTGGGACGGGCTAACGTTGGCCCGAGGAGCAGAGCACAAAATGAAAATTATAGTAAATTCTTTAAAATCTTCATTCTTCTGTATAAATACAAGCAATCTGTCCCTAATCGGTCCGAACATCCTTGTAAGAAGGGAAATAACTTTTTTAAACGGTAGACCACAGACTGGGAGGGACTGGACCCAATGGTAATCAATGGTAATTTAACATCCTTTCTCTGCAGTAATGCCTGGATTCTGTCCCAATGTTGTCGGAATCAGTGTTGTTTAAACTATGGATCTCAGCACCCTGAAGCGAGATGATGGGGCAAAATAAAGCAAATTCCTTCATTAAGCCCTTAGAATCACCGACGAGTTAAAAAAAAAAAAAAACAGCTGTATGTTGCAATACAATTCGTTGCTTGGCTCTAATGCGTCAAACTCTATTTGTATCAAAAAATGTTATCGAATTGTGAGTATTTTGTACAACGACAGGAATGACAATATTTTGTCCCAATTTTAATAAACATTTTGAAGAAAATCCATTCAATTGTGCATAAATGAAGTGTCAAACTCCCTATGCCAGATGGGAAGGGTAAAATAAAGGAATAGATGAAGGTAAGTTCAGTTAGATTTCTATAAATCAAAGGTCCGAATTCCTTCCTGAAAATGTTTGAAATCCTTCCCCTTCACTGCTATTTTGGCCAAGCTAAGTCAGGTGAGCGATACAGGCCCCAAGAGATTCAGAAATTTTCTTAGAAAACTTCCACTTGATAATTTTGCAAAGGTAACATTAAGAAACACTTTGTGGAGTTATAGGTCGTCTGAATATACAAGCCGATGTTATAGAATGTTCAGAAGTCATTTCAAGAAAACGAAGGGAGTGACCAGTCTACAGACTCAAATGTACAAGTGCAATATCGATATTGTTTTCAATGAAAAATTGTATTCAGTCAATTAAAAAAACGGTATACTGTAAATTATTTTCAAGGTAAGACCGTCAACACATTAATTGAAATGGGTGGTTGTTAAAGAAAGTAAAATAGGCCTATATGCGGTAAGAAGAGAATACACACAACACAAGAGCGTATATCTATACAAATAAGCTTAATTCGTTTCCTATATTGTCTTTTTTTTCTCGTCATATTTGTTGATTTTAAAGTTCGGAATAATTTTTTGTGCATGACCGAAAGAAGTAAGATGGCTAATGTGTTGTCCGTTTTGTGGGGTATGTGACAGTGCCATAATATATGGTAAGCCTACTTCGCCTATATTCCTGTTATGGTGATGACTGTGCGTATTATCTTTGATCGTTGATGTAGAGTGTAATACAAATGTATGTATCTTTTATGTAGTATTTCTAATCCTATACTTCGGAGGTTGATCAAATCGTACATCAAACAAAAAAAAAGCGTCAAAAAGATTAAATTTCTTCATTGTCAACGTATGATAGTTCGTTTTCATACAAATACATATTTGTACCCATATACTTTAAGGGGCGATATAAAAATGATCAAATATTTACGTGGCTACATCGACAATATTTTTGAAGACCATGCTTTAATTGTTATTCTTGAAGTCTGGAACAAACTGAAAGGGATATCCCCGAGCTTTTTATCCTATTGCACGATGGTACTAAATTAAGACTAAGTTACTTTCGGCCTTTGGTTAACGTCAGCCCTCGTAAGGAAAGTTAAACTCTGTCTCTTGGTCTGGTCACTATCGCTGAACACTAAGTATACTGGTTGTTTAATAACTAGTTCTCTCCTTACAAGAATAATGAACCACCACAAGATGGTACACGTCGTTAACGGTAATCAGAGTTCTATACTCTTTTTGTGATGAAATGATCTTACTAAATTAAGGAAGACGACACGCTATATTGAACATATTCCAGCGGAAATAAGAAACTGTACTTGTATAAAATGTTTATGAATTGCTCAATTTTATTAACTAAAGCTTGAAACCTCACACAGGTAAGTTATGTAATCCTCTCCGTTGTTTACACTGGTCAGTGCATAAGTTGTATGGGTTGTTTGTCTGGCCCATGTCTTCGTGTTCACGTTCTTTTTCAGTCAATCATAAACACGTTTGTCACCTAAACCTGTGTTGAAGCATAATGCAAATACTTGTAACACACAAAACCAGCATCATTTCGAAAACCGTCTTTGATATGTCATGCCAAGGTTGAACGAAATTGACAGAAGCCGCGTCGTACGCATGATCGAAGCTGGTTTACGTCATATTGACGTTGTCAGACAATTTGGTATGCACTGAAATACTGTTTGAAATTGATTACCATTGTAAACTTTGCATTCCTTAACCATTGTGCAAAAGGAAAAGATACACAAGTAAATCACTCAGTTTAATGCAAATTTTGTAACTGAAAAACTGCATCCTACAGCTGTGATAACAAAAGACTTACGGAGAAATCCTAAAAGGCGACTGTAAGAAATTGAAGTGGTCAAAAGATATGTCAAAATCTAAATTGGGAAGAGCATTAATCCCATAATTCAATAGAATTCATAATTTCATATCATTTTAAAAGAACTTGTTTGTCAAGTGCACGAATTTAAACGTGGCGTGCTTATGACGGCAAATCTCGAGGATTAAACATTCACAAGAATGTCCATTACCTGTCCTTTTATGGATTGTCTAATAACTGAAGATATTTGCAAACCCTGTTTTCAGAATATTAGTTAACGGGAATATCCAGATTTTTTTAAAAGGCAAAGACAAACCGAAACTAGAAAATAGTTGTTATCCTTATATCTGATCACCAAGGCAGTCGCTGGAATTTGTACTTCCTGCTGGCTGATTGACGTTCGCATTTTTGCTTATGTTGATGGTGAGGACTCCGAAATGTCAATGATTCAACTTTTGGTAAACTATTACGACACATCGTCTCCACGTTACGAAATCTTAATTCCTATCTTTTATATATATATATAGAGAGAGAGAGGTGTTGGATGTCGTGCAAATGCACGGCATAACATTTTAACGATATGGTGCTATAAAATGTCCATTAAGGGGACCCAATATACAAACACAGTCTATAAATTACATCCACAGGTTTTTTTTTAAAGAACATTAACGTCAGAACATATGAATGATGAGACGGCAAAGTACAACATCTTATCATATTAGGCAAAACAAACCTGGCTCTATCAGATTTAGAATACATCAATCTATATTATTTCATCACTGTTTTTTCACATTGACAGGTTGGAGCGATAATGTGGTTCATCTTTTTATTATGCGAAATAAAAACAAGGAAATTAAAGGCAAGATTATGTAATGCAGTGATCATTTTGCGAATTTAAACAGATATGTGTTGCAAACATTCTGATGTCTAAATAATTTGAATAGATCAATGCTTTTGAAAGTTGTTACAGTCTATCATGTTTAAATGACAAAATCGATTATTACGGGTTTCTACAAAGACTATCGGTACAACAGCTAGAGGGAATCAATTTGAACCATAGCTGCAATGACCTTGAGACGCTATTTGAATTGTCATTGATAAAAAAGTAATAAATGTAGTTTTATCAGAATAACAGGTTGGAACTTCTCCCTAGAAAAGCCGAAGCCGGATGTAAAATCCTAAACAAAGCAGTACCTTATTTAACTGTCGCATGAAGTCAAAGAAAAATCTCGGGTATATTCAAATGTTTTACGTTTCACGTCACAACCGATACAAAAATATTGTGTTATCTAAAATATGTAATGTACGAGATAAAAAGAGAATATATGACCATTTCTGGCCCCTTCAGGCGCAAATGCCAAACAATTGAATAATCTATAGATATAAATATTCATTGAAATTATATACGAGCAAAAGGTGATGCTTGAAGGATTAAATTATAACCGGAATCATCACTGCCATGACAGGTATACCGTCGATTAGACTCTCATTCGTTTGCCTCTACGCGGACTCTCAAATGGTATAGTTATAAAATAACCCCCGGTAAGGCTTCCGTTCTTTGTAATCGGTCTTAATTCCATGACGACCAGGAAATGTGCATGCCTTTAGGGAGTATAAATTGTTTATGTCACACTGTTGAACTGAAAAATCAATACCATAGTTGAAGGCTTGATGTCGCTTATATTGACTTTGATTATTTCATAATCAATTACAAGAAGATCAGTTGTACAGAGAAGTTTTATTAATCAATTGGCATTTCCTAATTCGTCTTGAAAGGTGCTATCTCGTTGCGTCTTTGCACTGTCATTTTAATTTTGTTTTTTATTTAATTTTGTTTTACGTCTTATCAACATCTTCTGGTCTTCTTGAGCCTTTATAGCGATATCCCACTGAAGCCTACAGTGTGGTGTAATTTCGTCAGGAGAACTAAAACTGGTGTTAATTACTTGGGGAAACTTACTTAATTTTAAAGATCGGACAACAGTCCTTTATAACTTTAAACTTGATAAACTTCCAAATTTTCAGCAATTTAAAATAATCAGTTTATAATAATGTTTGTTCTGTACACATAAAATGTCCCACATGTCGGTTTTGACATTCTTTCTACTGTAAATAAATTAATAATGCTTCTCTTTCTAGACTACGCGTTCTGCAAAAAAATTATTTGTGTGCCAAAGCACATGTAATATGTCAGGGTAAAGGAATGACAAGTGATTACATGAATACCTTGGCTAGGATGTGGTTAGAGAAAACATTCGCTAACATAACGCATGTTCAAGGAATCATTTCTTATTTCAAAAGTTATCCTCTACCGGGAACAGGAGGAGACTCTAGTGTTGCATTGTGTCCTTTCGTCCGTCTTTCCATTCTTACGTCTGTATTTTCATCAGTCCATCCTTCCGCTATGTTTTCCGGGCCCTATCTTCCATACTATTTATCATGGATACTTGAAACTTTAGATGTGTGTTAGCCTTGATGAGACGGTGTGTCGATTTAAGGTTACTCTGACCTACATTTTGGCTATTAACCTTCATAAAAAACATTGTTTGAGCCTTTTACACCACAAATTACCCACAAGTACCAATTAGTATGTACACTGTAAAGTGACATTCACTTGTTCTAATGCAGCAAGCAGCAATCTGACTTGCCTTCACTTTCATACCAGTAATTACTTGAGTGTTTCTAAAAATATATCGCTAATGTTTTAGGAATGTAAACCTCTCCATTGATAAGACTAAAGTTTTCCTTATATGGCATATATATGTGTTCCCCTGACTGAATGAATGTCTGCGAAGTCTACATCTTCCATGTGACCAAGTTTTCATCAAGCCCCAAAACTTTGCTGGAACCTACATCTCGAGTATTAATTATTTTAAAAGTAGTACTGTTCAAAACAAGTATGGATACTTGACATTCTTTTGAAATCATCCAATGTGAAATTATGGAATTCTTGAAATTACGCGTTAAGTTTACCTCTTCACTAACACTTTTTCCACGTGATTAATTTTGATCAACGTTTAACTCCTTTGAACCCTATTATGACTGACGTGTCCTAGAAGAATAAAACAGTAGCATGGTGGTGTCTAAATCATTTTGGCTCCTCTGTATCTAATTCTAAATTTGTATTGGAACGTGCTCGCGTGTCTTTAGTGTAATTCGTATGAAACCAGCCAGATATGGCGGAAGTTGTGAACCATGGCAGCGCTCATCCAAATGAAATTGTCAAAATGATTGATGATTAGCATGAAGTTTTTAAAATTATGGTAAAAACCCCACTATTTCGTAAGATTACAAAGCGAGATTTTAAATTTCATGTCTGGCAATGTTTACAATCATACAACATTAGTTTACAAATCATAAATGTTACGGTTTACCTTTATTTGTGTATGCCATGAGATCGAAGATCTTAGGGTACATTATATTTGGTCTGTCTGTATTTGTCTGTAAGTCTGTTTTAGTGTTTCCGTCGAATAACATGAGATTTCTTTATACAAATCGAACCACATTAGGTATATGGCTAAGTATATCAATACATCTATTATATTTCGTATAATACTTTTGATTTATACTTTAGAATTTTATGTATTGTTTTGAAACTTAAGGGATACATATGGGAACTAACTGCCCCTCTGTTGACTTACCAAAAAAGTTCACAAAGACCTTCAAAAGTCCTTCAATTTCACTTTCAGTTACATCGCTGATGCCTTGTCTTTAAATAAGAAAAAATATTGACCACGTACAATCGAGGACACGACAGTCTCTTCTAAATATGCCATTTATCTCATTGTTTTACTATAACGAAACCAACATAGATATTTTTCTATCACGTTGTATCATAAGCTAGATAATTTGAATAAACCTATTGAAAATTTTCCATTTTTGGAAAACAACAACGCTGAATCCGCAACTTATGGTGATCACCTGTCGCAGTCGATTCCACATTCAAGATCTTACTACTAATGGAAGAAATCGACAAGTGACGAAATAAAAGCAAACACAGGTTTATGAAAGATCAAAATTATGGTGAAAGATGTATGCTCGTCATAGTTATCCTATTCCTAGTCTTTGTGCGATATGAATGTGGACTTGGTTTGTGTTCGTTGGTTTGCTTGTTGGTTCCGTTTGTTGTATACTGTCTTCTCATTTTGGAACGTAAAACACTCTTACCTGGATTTATCAAAATTTGCATGGTGGGTGCCGTCGATGAATCAGAAGACACTTGCTCTTTCGGAACACCGGGCTTTTTGCCTGTTACGTTTTGATCCAAATTTGGTACAAAGTTACTGTTAGATTTGATTTGGGATATTGCATTATATGAATGAGATCTTGGATGAATTTGGCATTGGTCAAAACCGTTAATATTTGTCAGAGTCATAGATTTTAAAAACGTTACTATAGATTATTGATTTTTCTGACACACAATTTCAATTCTTATTGTAAGATTTGAACTAAATTTGGTTAAGTGTTTTGTATTCGATACTGGTCTAAATCTGTCAACGTTTGTCAAGGTTTCAGAGCTTTACAAAGTCGAGATTTCTTCATTTCGTTTTATATAATTGTAATTTTTACTGTCAGACTAGAACGCTTCATATTAGTGAGACCTCGAGTGAGCTCAGTATCAGTCAATCTTTACCGGAAAGTAACAGAGCATAATATGTGAAAACAGTAGTAAGAACCGGAATTTAAAAAAGTCCCCCATTTCGTCTGACAGAGTTATATGTAAATATATGTTGTAGTTGCATTTCGCTTTCTTTTATTTGTCCCATGGTTCTCTATATCAATCGATATGATATACTTCTTTCGAAAATTCTTTCTTATGTAGCACGTGTATTACTAAAAGGACGTGTCACTGAACTATATCACACGTGTTTGCCTACACCTTAGATAAAAAATGTTTTTTCATTGCAATCATCCAACCCTCTTGTTTGTTTAGCCTTCCTGAATGGCTTCCCCTAAGGGCAATGGTGTTTCTCAAACATGACTTGTTCACTTCAATTAATTCCAATAGTGGCACTGCTGAGAACATACACGTGCTCGAGATTCACTTGAAATTACAAGATATGTGAAAATTACGAAATTTGTCTATCCAGATTTTTATGGGTAGTGCGCCTCCCCAATTAGATTAAAGCATTTCTTTCGATCAAGTTTAATTTCCACAATAATCCTTGACGACATCACTGATACGTTGTAGAAGGACGATACATCTGTATGATGCAAATCAATTATTTACTTTGCTGTTCTGTATCCAACTCTTAATTTTTTTATTTTATATTAATTTGGAACATGTTATTCACTGTGTCTTTCGTATTATGTTTTGCCAAACGTCGATTCCGATGAGCCGTGTAACCGTAAACATTTTTACAGTTTTTAGAAGACTAGATTCATCAAACTTCACCATCAATATCAAAAAATGAATTCCAACGCGGCAATTAATTAGTGATCATCAAATGGTCGAAATCATCGATATCATTTCAAATGAATTTCATTCTGAAGTAGGCAATTTTTGCGTTACAGTATCAAAACGATTATCTGCAGACGTGCGTATGATACACGCAACCAAGAAACGAATTCGCGTTATTCAGTCAAAGAAATACGAGCGCCTAAATAGCTACACGGAACGTCGAGTCGGGCTATATCATTGTAGACCCGATTGTAAAAAGACATTGGTTAACTAGTTTGACGTTATATTCACTTACGTTTAAACGTTATTATAGATCCTGTGGTTCATCCTGAAAGACACTTAATGATGAAAACACTTGTTTTTCACAAATGAAGTGAATATGACGAATTATGTAGAACACTTCTGTTACTGCATCAATTACTAATGTATTGTTGCCCTTATTTCAAAGCGAATGCCGACCGCATGTCCTGATTAGTGACATAAGTGTGTCACTGTTACATCCCTTTGATATTATGGTATAAATGAAGACGTGAAGGCGCTTCATGGATGGCAGTAAATTAGTGCATATGTAAGTCATGGTGATAATCGTAGCTTCCGACAGTTGACACGGAAGGTCTTAAAACATTTCCGAGTGCATCCAGGAACATTTCCAGACATCGTTGAATAATAATTAATTGTCGCCAGCAGAAGAATCAAGGTATGAGGAACGGTCAATTTATCAGCTTGTTTTTTAAGTAGTTCGAGATATGCTTTGTCGAATTATCAAGAGGAAAGAAGAGAAAATAAACATTTCAATTCTTTTTTCAATGTAAACTTTTTAACGGTGTTATAGAAAATACTCGTAAATGATGTATTATTACACTTAAATTACGTTAAAACAATATAAATTTATTGTTTGCATAAGCTTACCTTCATATAAAATAAATTACAAATTACAATTGTGTAATGCCTAAATAAATTTAGAGTGTGTATTGCAATGAGTTGACAAGGTAAGGGAAGTCCAAGGTCATACACAAAAGGTTGATTTCGTTTCCTCTTAAATATTCAACTATACCCAACTAAGTCTATGGGGGTGAATATTATTAAGTGCTAATATATCCGGAAGCTTGTGTTCATGGTATAACTTCAATGACACTGCCCTACTCTTGGTCTTTAGTTGAATGTTCGCCCCTGATTCAGACATGCCGGTCTTTAAGATAGTTTTAAGCACTTTCTGCTTTGAGGACATAGTACATTATTTAGAACTTGTTTTAAACACAAATCAAACGTTTCATAAAAAGCAAAGCGAGTGTGTGAGTATACTTCGTTACTTACTTTATAGTAACCGCTGCATTTAGGCCAAACTTTTAACGAGCTTCGAGGTCATTGGTAAACTCGGTGACCTGGTCTCTCTTCTCTAATCATTCCTGTGCGATGTGATATAAATAAACTGTTACTATGTACTTAGTGTTTCAATCATCCGTGATGACTAGTGTAATGTTAGTGTTCAGTAACTGAACTGACAATAAATAGTAGGTTTCTTATCATTGAGCAAGTATTTATTTTTTGTGTTATAGTTTAATATACATATCTACGTTTCAATGATCAAACCTTTATCGGTATTTATTATTCAAGAAAATGCAATGATTTCATTATGACGAGTATATAACTAACCAGTTACCATGTTTATGTGATTTACATGTGGTGCTTTAACGTAACAAATCACCATGTACAGGATGATTGAAATAAGGGGGTCACCTGTCAAGTCTGAGTAGTTATTTGTATCTATCACAAAAACCATAAACACGGTAGAGTTAGCTACTATCTAGACCTATTGCCACCAGCCTGGGATAAGTCATCGGAACAACACGTGTTACATTTAGGGAATATCACAACTTCTGTGGTTCTTTAGTTTTCATCTATAAATTGATTCAATTTATACTGCAGCTCATTATATTTCGATGTTATTTATATGCTGATACAGGTAATACCATGTACATGTGAACAGTGTGTATCTGCCCCATTTTGTGATACTATCCGATTCAGAACAGGATATTATCGTTTTCGAAACTCTCTGGTCTTTAGTTACTAAACACTTTTATCATAATTATTTCACACTGTGTAATTTCGTAGTTCACCTGCCTTTAAATTACGACAAACGCTACTAATCTGGCAGTTAGTTCAGCAAGTCGTAAACAGGTCATTAACGCGTAACGTTGCTGTTATTTTTAGTATTTTCCAGCAAAAGCCTAACATCAAATGTATCAACAGATCATATTTCTAGACAGTAACCGAAATAATAATATAATTTGATTGCTATAATAATGTATATATTAGTTTCTAATGAATACATTGTGATATCCAAAATATACTTCGTACTAAATCAAATGTATATATACATGTATGTATGTAATAAGAAAATCTTCAAAATTAAAAGCAAAATTACGTTAATTTCAATCATCTAGATATATTCAATTGTACCAAAGTTATTTCTTGGTTATCGGATGCTTTTGGTTTTAAAACGGTTAAAACTGCAATCATAATATCTAAAATATGTAAAAACCTATTCACCTATGTCTTTAGTATTTGTGATATTGATGTAGTATATCAGACCAGTATTTCATAACAAGTTAATTTAATTGAGCCCGGTTATGAAAATGAAAACCTTCAAATTCGGACTTGTAATTTTCGTGCTCAGCTTCCGCATTATTCGAAAGTGCGCACGTTTCATTTTTTTAAATACAACATCTGCTCACTATACACAGCACCAATAACAAGACAAGAACACTATAAAACTATTCTTTCTGCTTTTTTTCATGCGTAGCATGATTGTATTTTATAACCGTGAATTTCCGTAACTGTTAGTTATTTCTTTATGAAAACAAATACTTTAAAGACTAGTCCTTTTTCACTTTTTAACCTGACTTGTTATCTCATCAAATCAAAAGATTTGATAAAACTAATTCAGATTAAAAAAAAAAAAAACCCGTTTAGTTTGAACAATTTGGAATAAACAGGTTCTGGCTGGTCCATGGCTAGAGCCCGTATTATTACAATGGGCAACATTCGGCAGGAAGTACCTGTAACATACAAGTCAATCAGACTCGTTATTGCCAACAGAAGATGCATATTCAAAACAAGTCACGTAGGCAAGGGAAGTGTCGACCTTGGAAGTCGGAAGTACGTTTCAGTTTGGTAGCACTATAAATTCGGTTTCAGCTCCGTACTAACGCAAGGAGTCTTACATGATTATATTACAGCCTCCAAAACACACGCGGTACAAATATATGGTCATGACCTACAATGAAACCTGTTTCGTGAATAAGAAATGTACTGAGGACTAAATTATAAAAGTGATTGAGTTTCTGGTTGACAACATCTTCATCGAGTTTGTTCGAAAGATCTCCAACAGACAATTGGCAAGCCTTTTCCGCACTGTTGGCTGAAATTGTCGTTGAGCTTATCAAAACAGGTCACAAAGACCTTGCAAATGAGTTAATTTTACTTTCAGATAAACTGATAACGTCTGGTCTTTATATATACATTTACATATATTTATCGCCACGTTCATCTTAAACACTAACCAAAATTGGAAATTAAGGACATGACAGACTCTCTTTTACATCAGTCGCTTATCTCGATGTTTTACTACAAAGAAACCAGTGTTTTGTGTAATATGAAGCTTGTTTACCTGTAAGTTCCATCTTGAAATATCTTGTTTTCATTTGATTAACACGGCAGGTGCCGTCGATGAAGAAGGAGACGCTTACTCTTCTGAAACACCTGGATTTATTCTTCTTGTACCTGACGTTTCTGTTTACATATTTCCCCCTTGTTCGTCTTTTACTCTGGTTTTTATTAGCATTGAGCTTGGATTATGATCATGTTGACATTTGTTCATGCATTGATCTGGCATACATCGGAAGACCGTTCTTAAAAGATCCTACATATGTAGCTGTTGATAGAACGTTAAACAATGTAGAACGGATCAATCTACACCTGATAATGCTTGATAATTTGTTGTAAGCATTGTCAAACATAATTTGTCGTACGTAATCTTTGAACATTTGTTAGATCAGAGGGTGGCAGTATTCAGTCACTTTGCTAGACAGTAATAGCGGTCTACTGACACTTACAGTCCCTATGAGAGAAAAAACAGTTCACTATTACATAAGATATCGAAACCGTATTGGTGGACTAAAACATTGATGTGTTAGTTACATAAGAATTGACTCCATTTTCGTTAATATCAGGTGACTTCCAGTTTGAAAAGTTGATTTGAGACGATCATTACCATTTCATTATTTATAAAACACACCTGCAAGGAAAGTGGCTGCTGTTCATTTACTTAATATCTCGTTTGTCATAATAGACAATTTCTGTAATGCTTCACATCTGCAATAAATTTCAGAAAATAATCAAACTTTTAGTAAATTAATGATATTTATAATTTACATATTGTTCAGATTAGTGAAACATTCCAACAACTCTGATAATACGCAAGTGTGGTTTAAATATAAATGTTTAGAATATATCTGCTATCTTATCTCAGACAGAGGCGTGAACTGCATTATGTACCTATACATATCTGGTTCAATCAAAACGTTTTTATTGTTCAAGGAAGGGTGTTGGTCAGCTAGCAAATAACATTCGTGGCAGCTGGACCTGATTAGATTAAGTTTCCTCTAATACCGTGATGGCCAAAACAGTTCCTTGATATATAACACCAGGGAAATGATAGTAACCCGAAGTGACCATCATGTACATCAATCCATGTTTTAATGTGTCCCTTCAGCGGATGAAAAACATTAATGTCAAAGACAATTTTGGCTATAATTCAAAGAGAACTGACAAGGTAAACTTGTTTATGTACAAAATCTCAAATATGTTGTTACAACCCAGATGTGTATACAAAGCGTTCCTTAAGAAAAACATTTCAAAATATATCCATAATATGTACTTTGTATGTACGTTTACTATTTAAGTGCAAGGATCATCATTCCGTAGTATGTTTGCATGGTATACAGTGTATAACTATCGACGTGTAATGTTTTTTTATTTCTGTTACTACAACCCAATCTTCTGTCATTTTAAGACGTATTGTACACATGCTGTTCATGAACTAGGTGACAGCGACTGATATATCAATCATTTGCAGGAGGCGTCAAACGGAAATGTCTGTCTCTCAATAGCCGGGTTCTTCTTGCATTTTTCTTCAGTGTGATCATTAGTATTATCACAAAATGTGCGGTCTATTAACAATTTGGGGCCGTGGTGGCTTAGTGGTTAAGATTCATGACATCTTCATCACTAGCCCTCCACCTCTGGGTCGCGGGTTCGAGGCCTCTGTGGGACAGTCGCCAGGTACTGGCCGATTTGTCGTTTGTATTCCTCCGGCCTATCCAGATTTCTCCATCACCTAAACCTGGCACGTCCTTAACTGACTCCGGATGTTAACAGGACGAAAAGCAACAATGACTTAAACTAAGCATTCAAAGATTTTGTTGCCAGTGGAATGTTGGAAACAAATAAGTAAAACCACAGTAAAAGCATTAAACACATACTGATATAACATTAGTTATATCAAAATATCAATGATAAAACTTGCCTTTTGGCATTTATTTCTTTTTAAACATAGCCAAAGCTTCCTGATATCTCTACTGTGGAGGATTGCGGTATTTCTATTCTATAGACCCATGTATATCTATAATGCGTTAAGAAAATAAACATCTAATTATGTCTCTCACCTTTAAACACGTGAACAGATTTTTTGTATACACATAAATAGGTCAGTTAAGATACTGCAAAAAGTTGAGCTCCTGACATTTCACTTAAACAACACAAGCATTCAAAGCATCGGTACCACATTCCTTTTAAAGTAGGACACTATAACATTTTGTGCTGTTTTATCACACCATTCTAAAATGTCAAAAGCATTTGATAGACTTAAGTGAAGAAGAACTTGTACTTGCTGCCCTACTTGCAAGATTCGTAGGAAGCAGGCGATGATATTTAATCTTTTCTTTCTATACGATTTCCTGTCAAATACCTTCCTTGACTGTCTCACTTTTTTCCCGCTTTAGGTTCTGTGTCGTGCTATCAATCTCCTTACTCATTTATTCATTTCAAAGTGTTTGACACTCTTATAGGCCGATTTTTTCACATATGTAAGAGGTTTTTCAAGAGACAGGCTATATGCTTCAAGAAATAGGTTGTGCAAAACGGTCTGGTAACTCAAAAATTGCATTTGCATGTAATGATACATTAATCCAATGCGATCTTAAAACACATAGTCGTGTATCTTATGGCGAAATACATGGATCTATAGATTCACAGGTATGCTGATTGTCTGGGCATAGTTGAAACAAATCTACGATTAGAAAACATAGCCAGTAGACAATCTGAGCGTCGCGAGGGCTGACTGATAAGTTGTGACATTTAAGGGTTTGACATTTGGCGGACATATTACATAATTTTTCAACATAAGCCCCTTCAGTATATAAACGTTTTTGCCAGCGATGTTTAAGGGCCTCAATGCCACTTTTTATTGACCGTTCAGAAAGTTCTCCACTGCATGTATGACAGCATAATCTGACCTAAAGAGGGTACCGGAAATGGCTTTTTTTAACTTTAGAAATAGAAACCAATAAAATTTGATGGAGCGAGATCACGCGAATAATGCAGATCCTCAATCAATTCAAGGCCACAGTCGTTAATGGTAGTCATGACAATGACAGACTTGTGAACCTTGCATTGTCCTGGTGAAACAAAAACATCTTTACTGAGTTTTCTGTGGCGCTTGAGCACAATATTTTCACTTAACTGCGTAAAAGGTGATGCATAATATGTGCCATTTATTGTTTGTCCCTTTTGTAAATAATTAACCATTAGAATACCATCAACATCCCAGAAAACCGAGATCATAACCTTTCCAACTGATGGAACAGTCTTTCCTTCTTTGTTCTTCCATTGGTTAGACTGTTGTTTTGGTCTGTAGGGTGAAATGATGGACTCAAGTTTCATCCATGGTCAAAACCCGCTGCAGAAAGTTAGTAGGATCTGTCTCTGAAAAGTTCAGATTAGCAGGCGACAAAGTCCGCTAGGTGTACTTCTGATCAACTGACAAAATGTTTTGTATCCAATGGGCTGAGATCTTTTTGCATTGCCAGATCTTCCCTAAGAAAAAATGTACTCTTTCCTGTGTAATTACTTTATTATATCTAAATAATTCTTAGTTAAGTACATATGGATTTAGATATCTAAAGAGATAAAATATTATAGTTACATCTAGCAAGAAAGGTTTTCTTACCAGCTACATTTTAAATGTATGAATTTTCAAGTGAAAAATATTGGTCCTTTCCCCAGCAGGATAGAGTGAAGAAGTACAGAAAAAATGGCATGAATACCCAAAGTTAAATTTCGTGTTATTCGGCTTAGTCCAATCAGAAGACTAAAGTCAAGTCACATGTTATCACATGAATAATTAAAAAAACAGAATACGTGTAGGAAGTTACCAGACTTGATCGTTAAAATAGCACGGGTAATAATATATAATGGATATAATGAAATATAACTTACATAAGTTAACATACACTAAAGTAGTTCGCACCCTGATGATTTATTGATAATAGCTACATATATCTTTCACAAAATACCTAAACACAACACACATACGGGCAAATACAACGTTTATACAAAAATTCAAAAAACGTATAATACATGAAATATTCACCTACTGCATTGCTACCATATCAGTATGGATTTTTACGTAGGTTAGACCTTCCTTAGGCAAATATTGAATCACTGCACTTCAGCGATTTTGTCCATTTTTCAAAAGGAATTTGCCTTGTTTACTCTAGAGTGCCAACTTTTCGACATAAACTGACCAAATGACACCAGTGTTCGGGTTACAGCCTTACATAGTCAGGGGATAGAAGAGTTGAAAAAAGCCATATTTATTTATCTTCTTCAATACAAGACTCAAAACAAGCAGACCCAATACACTGCCACCTTCATCAGGAAAATGACGAGTGTGAAGTATACTAGCACTGGTGCTACTCGTTCTTACACATGCCGAATAACTTTGGGAGAGCCGGTCGTGTGACTTGCGTGTTCTCTAATCTAGTGAACAGGCAAATACACACGGTGGTGACTTATCCAATAATCTATGCAAGGTTTATATTCTTGGACCGTGAGATAAAGGCACAAATAACAGTCAAACAGGTTATTGGCCCATCATTGATCACAAGATCAGTTAACCTCCTGGTTTACATAACTTTATATTATCAAACATGTGTAATTCGTACCCACAAACTTTACATTTTCAGGATTTTTTTTCGCAAGCTGTTGTAGCATTTTAATATAGTTTTGAAATGGTTGTTAAAATTATAAGGATATACAAGACATGCTACAACTTGTATCGATTCTATTAGTTTTTCCATTAAGTCGCGCGTTGTGCCTATGAGAAACGGCTGTATTAACGAAACATTGAAAGGGAAACGCGCATCACTTCGGACTTACTAGTGTACGAGATGACAGGGAATCGCCAAACTTAATGTACTATAACCATATGTACAATAAAATTAATGGAAAAAATGGAAAAATTGAATGTATAGCACACCCTAAATCCACAACAAGAGTGCCGTGGACACAATATGCGCCGCCACAAAATATAAAGATCAAGATTGGTTCTTTTAATTATCACTTTTAACATGTGTGTATCATAAATCTTACAAAAATCAATGAACAGTAAAATTGCCCCTTCATGCACATCGAACCATTGTATTAGTGACATTGAGCTAGTTTTATGAAAATCTGATCATTAGTTTAGGAGGAGTTACGTTCACAAAGCTCCACTATCAGCAAGCTACAGATACAAAGTTGAAAATGGCATAAATCTTACAAAAATCAAACAACCGAAAAATTGCCCCTTCATGCACATCTTCCCATTGTAGTAGTGATATTATGCAAGTTCGTAAAAATCTGATGGTTATTTTAGGAGGAGTTGCGTTCACAAGACTCCACTATGAGCAAGCAGTTGAAAAGAGTTGAAAATGGCATAAATCTTACAAAAAACAACCAAAAAATCGCCCCTTCATGCACATCTACCCATTGTAGTAGTGACATTGTGCAAGTTTCATGAAAATGTGATGATAAGATTAGGAGGAGTTGCGTCCACAAGAAATGTACGTACGGACGGACGGACGGCGAGACGTACGGACGGACTTACGGTGAAGATGAAGCCAATATACGACCGCCTCCGGCGGCGTATAAAAATGGAACCCATGACGACCCATAGAGGAATATACCGGTTCTATCGGTTACAATGTATCTAGGTCGCTGGCAGACACTCTAGGACCCCTGACCCCTGATCAGAATATCATGTTAAACCTCGAAAGGCCTTGCAGAACGTTTTGTCCATTGCACTTATCCAATGCGATGAGAAATACACTTCACACGGCGTATTGTGTCTTTTTACCAACGCACCCACTGACAAAGCGCTTAGTATACGCCGCCCGCTAGCGGAAGGCAGGCCATGGCGATAAATCACCAATCTCCATAGTCAAGACATCATATATTTACTAGAAATTGTGCTTACAACATCATACATTGCTTTTCTAGATACAGTCTATTAGCAATGGTTTGCCACAGCCATAGACAGCCGAATGTCTCCAATTTTAGCCAACATGTTCGTAAAACATATTGAGAAATGCTGTAGACGCGGCTCATGTCTAATACAAGCCTAGTCTGTGGGAAAAATATATTGATGACATTTCGGAAATAATCAAAAGAAGAGTCACATTCCTTGATTCCCTTATATAGTAAAGAAAGATGGCAATAATATCAAAGTATTGGTCTATAGGAACAGGACGCATACTGATCAATACCTCAACTTCCGATCGCACTAACTCTTACACCAGACGCTGGGTGTTGTACGAACTTTGCTCAACAGATGTGAAACAAATGTCACAGGAGAACTAGATAAGAAGTCAGAACAAAATCACATGTATAAAGCAATGAAAATATGTAGATATCATGTTTGGACTACAGAAAATTAAACATCTGTTTGTAACTAATGAAGCCAAAGAAAAGATTCAGAAACAACACACGCAAAAAGTTCAAAATGAAAGGACAGGTAGTTATTTCTTACATCAAAAGTCTGTTAGATACCGCTCAGAGGACTTACTATGGTCATGCCAGCATTACAACAGCCATCCAAAGGACAAAACACTGAAAGAAAATATTGTGTGTATATACAAAATAAAATTCGAGAAGTGTGTCTTATCGTATATTGGAGAAACGGCATGGGTTTCGGGGTCTGATTTAATGAACATCAGTAAGACGCGGAATATCAAGGCAAATAATCACTAGATCAGAGAATTTGCAGTCCCAGATAAATACATCGGCAAAGACAGACCATTCAACACTGAAAACTTCATTGAAAAACTGGGGAAATTCCAAAATAGTCGACAGGGAAAACAACCTTTCAGGCGACTGTCAAGTAGGCCATCTGCATACGCTGCTGCTTGCCTGTTCTAAACAGAAACGCAGGGACGACAGACTCTCGCAGATCTAGTCCCAAGTGTTAAACAAATGCCAGTTGAATAGACTGCAATATATTGTTACCATCTTGTGTCATGACATTTTTCTATAATCTGTTTACCTTCACGGCACACATTTTCTGACCTTTGTGTACCTTGGATAGTAGTACAGCCGGGAAATGGTTGATCCTTTACCATTTCGAACATTACGTATGTCATTGCTAATATGCATCACACTGGTCATTTGCCTGATGGAGGTGGTGACTGTGTAATCGTCGGAAAGTCACATTCAGATCTTCTATTGTATTGTAAGAACTTTTATCATACGATTAAAAAAACACTTTTTCCTTTTCAAATTTACAAAAATGTCAACAGTAAAATGACTAACATTTAAAAACACAATGATCTTTCGAGTTGAGTGTTAAAAATGTCACTCATGCATCATTATGAGAAGGACTTAATGCGGCGATTACCTCAGATTTTAACATCGGGAAATGGAAAATTATGAATAATAAAAAATATCCATAATAAAGCGATACACGCACCTAAAACGTCAAATTTGCTGTTTTGGTACATATTTTCGGTTTATCTTGCCTATTGTTTATAAACATGTTCACGCTCGGTTTATTACGAAGAAATCCGGGTGGGTCACATGGCTTGTCACATGACAAAGTCATTCACATCCGCCCCAAGGAAAAATGAATTACGAGGTAAACAAACGCACATGTCTTATGTATGACACTTGCTTTTGCACATTTCTGCTAATTCCTGTTTGCAGTAAATAATTCTATAGTGTTTTGATAACAATAACAATCAATCTTAGTAATTCGTTTTGTTTTGGCTTTGTCGTGCGAGAATTATCTATGTTTATCATCACGGTTGTTATTCTTACAGCAACACCAGTACCGTCATATTTTCACACTTAGAACGAATACCCCCAATTGGGTTCCACCTTGCAAACACACGTTGTCGATAGTAAATTCAAGCGAATAACACAACTATTTTCATTCAACATTTATCAGATAACACTTTAGTAGTGTTTTTCATAACATATTCACGCGTCAAACACTGTATATTGTATTATAATCAGTGACAGGCGGAAACGTTATAATTATAGGGCTAACGTTAAGATGACCAGTCAAGCAATAGCTTTGCAAATTCCGAACCCGTATTCAGTCCAAGATCCTCCATCTTTCGCGATCTATCGATCTCCTGTTTAATATAAATTCTTATCTGTCCTCTTTTCTGGTCCGACTCTTACGCTTTCAGGCAGTTTCTGTAAGGTAACTTTTTAGGTCCTCGTCGCATTTTCGTATTCGCGTCCGTCATATTGCTTCTTTCTATACTTATACGCATGCGCGGCATCAGGGTTACGAGCGGTAATGTATGAATTAGATCAAGACCGCACTGTTTGCATTCTTTATTTTCAAGATATCAATAAAAATGGTTGCAGTGACTTTTAATTTTAGTAATCAACGGAAAGTCTTAGTTTTGTAACATAATATTGGAAAATAGAACGTTTTATATCGTTTGTCTCATAGTGTTTTTAAACATTATAGTCGCTTTAAGCTGACAGGTTTTTATTTCTACCTTATGCGTCACATGTGTTGATTCAGAAATACCTCGTAATTTGCTCCCTAATATCTTCATGATAGGACTTTGAGGAGAGTATCCCTAACATACATTTATAGGGTAACTGGATAATTTTAATAAAAATCTAATTTGGTGAAGGAATCAATAATGTTTGATGTTAAGTTGTAATGATATTCCCGTTTTAACTAGGATCGTTATTTTATAAGTAGAGTTAACAGGAGCTAATTGACTATTTGAGAGTTGTAAAATTTAAAACTGTTTTATTGCTAAAGATATTCTATCTCCAACATATTTTTAAAGCCAAAGCTACGAAAAGTGTGCTGCCTTTTGATAAGCCCTTACTGAATGGATCTTAAAATATCTGTGGGTAGAAAATAACTAAGACTTTGGAAAGATTTCCAGATTTGCACGTATTCCAATTTCATATAGAGCTTTTTAAATACCGTTCTGCCATGTTTTATACGTATTCTCAAAGGTACATTTTTGTCATTATAATCCCAAGAAACAGCAGTAGCAAACTATGAATGTCAAAATGAAAAGTATTTCTACTTTTCCGATCTATCCCTTTAAAGAGAATTCATTACTAGAGACCATCTGTATGTGAAACCTAAGAGTGATTCATTCTGTTTTCTCAAGCAAAGGCGACAATAATTGTTAAAGATCGGATATGTTTACGGATATACGTTTCAAGATGGATTTGATGATCAGTTGTACGCCTTCTGTCTAAGGTAGCTCTGTAGAAGAGACAAAATGTTATAGTTTAGTCACTGTATGATCCGAGACTTCCCTTAAGTACTACGAAAAGAAATAAAACGATATATTAAAGGCTGTATTATCCAGGAATTACCTTTGCCATCTTCCATGATTCAGAAAATTGACCTGTAATGTATATTTCATTATAAATACATTAAAGACTTTGAAGAATATTATCAAGAGAATGCTTTAAAAATTAGCGTCGTACATTGCTTTTCATTTGACGGAACTGCAGTGTCATGTGACTTTAAGAGGCAGCGCTGTAATTAAATAATCGTGGAAAGGCTGTCTGTAATTTTCTGTATCATCAAAACTGGAATTAAAATGAAGATTTTTCATGCAGATAATCTCAAGCTATTCCTTCTGTATTACGGCCAGCATAAATATAAAGCGACCGTTTTTCTATGCTGTGACATTTCTGTAGTTAGATAATCTACGCTCTAGGGTGACGTTTTTATCTATGGACATCGTGAGCTTTAATTACACCAAAAGCTAACAGATATAATAATAAACCTACATAACGATTTGAGTAGAGAACATGTCGAGAATGAGACGATTTCACGTAAATATACAAAACAAATAGATTCTAAGGAATGGTGCAATGGCATATGGCATTATAGAAGTATCGCGTCACTCTTCAAGGAAAAGATTTTAATTACATGTGGTTGTTAAAAGGTCACAAGAGACAGGGGAAAAAAAGCCAGAAAATGGGACTGGGACATCTATGTAGGATTATGGTTTACCAGATCACCGGTTTATATTCTTACATATTGATCCTAGTTGGAATATTCATTTGATGACTCAATAATGAGACTTGGTCTAATATTTTTACTATACAATGTAGCAATGGATATTCTGGACTTTTCAAAACCATATCTTATTTTTACATTTACATTTTGTAACACAAACACTCTTTGTGTTCATTGTCGCTATCTTCACAATGTCTACGTCATATGAGTCATGACGATATCTAGTGACTGATTTTGGAACCTTTACCAATGATTTTTTTTCCACTTGAATAGGCACCTTCATTTTGTGGTCATCTCCGTCAGCTATCTTAAAAAGACCATTCCTTAACGGGTACTTTGCAATGAGCTTGTTGACGCAGAGAAATTTTGTGGAATTGTGTCCGCCATTCCCGGTCTCACATTTAATCAAGTACTACCTTGTTCATAGATTGCAAGAAGAAATTGATATCTTTTCAAGTATTAATATCGAAATCAGCCTTGCATTTTCTATTAAAAAAGTCTTGAAATGTTATTAAAAGCTGATATTTTGAGAGAAATCATGAAAATGTCTGGGTTTCCTATGACGGCGATGGGTATACATGTACCACTTTAACACTAGATATTAGAATATTAATTTCAAGATACATATGTATTCCGTTAAAAAACGATGGCACGGAAAGAATGAAAGGAGAAATCACTGCGTTAAATTCACTTTCAGAGTCAATTAAGTCGACTCGGTCAATTAATCTTAAAATAATTAACTTGCTATCTAAAATACTGCATACAAATTTTATTAGGCTTGCTTGATAAAGACAAAATCCCACCTAAACATAAAGTAATCGTTACAGAGAAGGAATACTAGTCGATAATGCTTCAATAATACAATAACAAATTGTTTATTCATGATTAATATTTCTTTTGTTCATATTTTGTAAAAATGTTCACACATGGAATTTTCTTCTTGTTATTGTTCAAAAGACACACAAGCGGAAACACCTTGTAATACAAATTTAGAGTTCGATAAAGTAGAGCCAAACAATGAATTAAACTGCACTATATAAATGTTTTGTAATTCTAGGACTCGGCAATGATGCTAAGGGCCTGCATTTTGATAACAATGATGCGACCAGAACATTCCAAAGTGACGTATCTCAAGATGACTAGCCCCTTATTTCGTAATTTGAATATAGATAAAAACGACTGTTTATTGACCTCTAGCCAATGACTTTTGATCTGTTATTTATTAGAAGAGTATAATGATCCCCATTTGTCAATAGACCGGGGCCGTAGATGGTGTACACATTTCTCCATTATGAAATATATGTAGGTCACAAAAACTGAAGACAAGCAGTAAAATTATTCACGTTGATTATTGATTACTGATCCTTACGCAAAATGTTTGTGAACTCGTATAGACTGAGCCTTTTATATCATCTTGTTGTAAGAACTACTGCGGAACTGTGTCACAATCAGTTAGACCTGGGCCCTCACTTGGGACTTTAAATAGGTCAATTTGCGTGAAATGGTGGCAATGATTAACCAAAATGATGTTTATCACTGACTTAACCCTTATATCTATCTTCCATCACCCGTACCGTAAATTTGTTAAAGTAATTTCACAAGGCCTTAAACAATAAAAAAGCTATGTGGTGTTACGAAGCAGATATGTGTAGATATAATGATAAAACAAATTACTTCTCAGGTTTTTGTAACCTAATGGATTGTTAAATGAATACAAACATATCAAGACTAATTGTTTACTGAATTTAGTATAAATAATATCAATATATATATATAAATAGAATACCTCTGTATTCCGATTGTTTAGGATACTTTTATGCACTCGGACATCAAGTTCTTGTGATTAAATCAGTTGACTTTCAAGGTAACATAAAACATTAGATGGAGAAAATGATACTACAGAATATTATTAATTATTTACTGTGTCTCATGTCTCAGCTATTGAATAGCAGTATACGTTGTGCTATGTTTATCATTTTATAGCATTCGACAATTCAAACATTATTTCTATTTGATACAATTGATTTCTTCGTTTATGTGCATATTAATGCATATCTGTTTATTCTGTATTTTGAATAATGGGTATAACAAATGTGTTTAAGAAGCTTTGAAGTCAACCGAAAGAAATATGCAAATTCACCACATCGAGTTAACAAGTAGTTCGAATTTTCAGTGTTTGATTTGTAAAGGTTTTGTCAGGTATAATTAACAATGGTTTAAAGTACAAAGCTCTCTTTCAATATAATTCAAATTATTCTAAGTAAGCTCTAAATAATGATTTACCTCCATATCAAAATTGTTATTAAATATCAAAGACCTCGTAGACGATCTTCTCATTATGTAGGCATTGTCAATACCGCAATTGAAACTGTTTTCGGAATACTGCTGAACATAACTACTGAACGCCATGGTGGTACAGCATCAGAAAAGAACTTTATCAAATTTGTGAAACCAAAGGAAATCACAAATCAATCCCTAATCCAAAACATTGTCAAACCAAATGAAAATCACAAATCCAACCCTAATCCAACACGTTGTCAAACCAAAGGAAATCAGAAATCCATCCCTAATCCAACACGTTGTCAAACCAAAGGAAAATCACATATCCATCCCTAATCCAACTCGTTGTCAAACCAAAGGAAATTCAGAAATCCATCCCTAATCCAACACGTTGTCAAACCAAAGGAAATTCAGAAATCCATCCCTAATCCAACACGTTGTCAAACCAAAGGAAATTCAGAAATCCATCCCTAATCCAACACGTTGTCAAACTAAAGGAAAATCGCATATCCAACCCTAATCCAACACGTTGTCAAACCAAAGGAAAATCACATATCCAACCCCTTATCCTCACGTTGTCAAACCAAAGGAAAATCACATATCAAACCCTAATCCAACACGTTGTCAAACCAAAGGAAAATCACATATCCAACCCTAATCCAACAGGTTGTCAAACCAAAGGACATCACATATCCAACCCTAATCCAACACGTTGTCAAACCAAAGGAAATCACAAATCCATCCCTAATCCAACAGGTTGTCAAACCAAAGGACATCACTAATTCATCCCTAATCCAACACGTTGTCAAACCAAAGGAAATCACAAATCCATCCCTAATCCTCACGTTGTCAAACTAAAGGAAAATCACATATCCAGCCCTAATCCAACAGGTTGTCAAACCAAAGGACATCACTAATTCATCCCTAATCCAACACGTTGTTAAACCAAAGGAAAATCACAAATCAAACCCTAATCCAACACGTTGTCAAACCAAGGGAAAATCACAAATCCATCCCTAATTCAAAACATTGTCAAACCAAAGGAAATCACATATACAGCCCTAATCCAACACGTTGTAAAAACCAAAGGAACATCACAAATTCAACACGTTGTCAATCAAATAGATGTAGATGCTTCACTTGCGCATACTTTAATATTCAATCACAACATGATGTATTACCAGCCCTTGTTCTTAAAAAGCCTTTCTACATCCTCGTCCCAAATATCATTTCCGTAAAATTCCAAGATGTTATGATCAACGCTAGAAGTGTCCTGCAACATCCGCTTCTCAGTGCTATTAGGATCACTATTGGTCATCGGGATTTTTTATGTCTCAAATGTAAATGGTAATTGGAATTTAGTTTGGATTTCAGTCTTATCTCCTAGAGTTACTTCCCTTCGTTTTTTTTACTCTACCGATACTGAATGAGATAGTGGTAAGCTTCACAGCCGATTTCCTCCAAGAATGTTATTTTGTTGATAGCGGATAACAATTTTCACTATATTTACCCAATTATCATTCTGGTTTTTACTTGAAGCTATCTGAAAACACCCTACAATTTCAAAGTCCACTAATTATAATGTTCCGGTATCAATAAGCCAAAATTACTCTTATATGACCCATCAAATCAGTAAGGAATATGCATTTATCTGGGATCCTTCATGTTCACATTATTGGTACACAGATGAATCTGTCATATACACCACATTGTCATTTCTTACGATATTACCTTTTAATCCTCCAAACACGTTTCAGCTTCCTCGCACCAAAAGTGTGTTGGTGCAAAAGATTCTACATCTATCCACAAAACGAAAAAGGCACTCGACACGTATGTACCTTTGATCCCAATTTTTATAGTGATCAGAAGAGCACATAATTGACAGAATAATTCTTATATATTGAATCAGTCAGGTTATAATCAGTAGATAAAGCTAATTAATGAATACCATATTTAGACAATATTAATGTTCTTCTATGATTTTTGACAATATCAAAATAACTAACGAAAAGCTTGGTCAAGTGCTAAAGTGCCATATCCTCACTATTATGAAGTAATGACACTTAAAAAGAAGACAACTTGCTCTATCCCCGTGGTATCGGAGTGCCTTTTCCACATTCCGATTATAGACTTTTGGTGGATGGTCTTTTAAGATTGTGGCGTTTGTATGTTTTAGGTTTAATTGCTGTTTAAACTCTTTGTTTTGTATATCAAAGTGTCAGTATTTCCAGCGTTCAAAGCCATTTTTTTTTTTTTTTTTGGGGGGGGGGGGGGGTTCATTTGTGTCCTCAGTACTTCAGTATTTTGGTGTTGTGTTCAACACAATTAGTTATATTGATTTCAGCTCCGTGTTTAACAATACATCTCTCCCCATATTAGAAAAACTATTCGAGAGAAATGAATGGCAGCTAGTCAAGAAGATCAGAACAATACGTTAATTACACACACGTCACAAAGCACCTGTAAATAACATTCGAGTAATTCTATTTCAAACCGCAACCATCTCATTTTATCAGACGAAACCAGCATTAATTCAAGTTAAGCGAGTATATCACCAATTACTTTATTCAAAATTTCATATCACGATATATACTAAGTATTCAAATCCGAAGCCTTATATAAACAACCAAAGTAAATTAAGGATCTCTGAAATTACGGCTCTATCCCTTGCCCATCCGAAAATAACCTATTTCTTAAACTCTGTATCGAAATTGAAACGTTAAATTACGTACAAGTACAAAGCATAATCATTTGGCTAATGGTATCGAGTTTAACTAGGCTCTGCAATTGTGGTTGGAGATTTCTAACTTCTAGTACCAGTATTCAGTAATCGAGTTACATGTCACGATTGTAAGGATGGATCTACATTTTCATGTATTAATCAGTCGGGTGACTACAGGAACTCAATGCCGAGGACAAAAGTGGATATATCTAATCAAGTGTACCTATAGGGTATATGCAAAAGAAAAAATTGTGTTGTTATTCTGGAATAGATAAATGTCATACAAAGGCGTTGATTTGTCAAGATCGGAACTCACTTTTCCGCCAATAGAATTCAGAAGATAACATACTTTCCAAGATTGTACTAAAAAAACAAAAAAAATACCACCATTAAGTATTTATTTCGATAGTATACAATAGAGCCAAGCAAAGAATTACACACCATTATCCCAAGCTTAAATGCTAAACCTTGGAAGCGACTGAGGAAATTCCACTTATCCAAACAAATGTCGAAATTTAGACGGGAAGTCCACTGGCTACAAAATTCACCAAATTTCACTATTTTCATATATCTGTTAAGTTTAGAAGAACGTCAAGGAAGCGACCGCGTAAATTCCAAAGTATTCAGGAAAAATGTCAAAATTTTGATAGGAAGGTGCACTAGCCTTATCATTCAGCAAATTTCCTAACATTCATATAGCTGATAGCTTTTGGATAACATCAAGCGCGTGTGAATATTATGAATCGTGTCACTATTAGAATGAATCAAACATGGCACGATAGACATCGGGGACTTGTAGTCAACCAGCAGTGTCTATCACCTGCAATCTCGAAAGTTATACGAAAGGCACACAAAATCTAACCAAACACGTATAAAAAATGACAACTACTTCAGATTATATCTATTTTGTCATTGCACATCTATATGATAAGCGACTCATCAACACAGCTATAGTTACTTAAGCCAAGAAATATTGGACAGAAAAGGTGAAAAAAAACGACATCAAAGAAATGAAAATTGTAAAATGTTGCCATATACAAAAAGTGGCCATAGTGAGCCAGATCCTGTCAAATAGAACAACAGCTGTCAGACAGCTTGAATATTGAATATGTTTACAGTTTCTAAAGGAATTTACGTCTTATGTTAGTTTAAAAATCATTCGGAGTAGATTACACGTCAATACAGTTCAGGAAAATATGTTTTACTATAAATGATTCATTGCAACCTACGCACTGATGGTAGGCTTCGTTTTTCTGTATAATAGACATGTAATTTCCACTTGAATCTATCAGAGAGGATTCTCTATGATTACACAATATTGATCAGCTTGCTGTCTTTTGAGGACTTTAAATCGTAAACAAGCCAGACCTTTCGATCATTACTCAATGTCTTTAAATGCACTCACTGGTTAGATTTCGTCCTTTTTATATTAGACTATATAACTAAGTTTAGATTAATAAAGTCAGTAAGCGATTAAACAATGATAACTTCATCAATATAGTATACGTCAGTGTGATACTAGTTAAGTATCACACTATCACAAGGAGGCTTACGTAAACACACTGCAGCCGACATACAACACATGCACTCATCAAGAAAAATATCCATTAACTAGAATCACGTAAACATGAACAATTACTGACACTCGTTTCGTAATTTATATCCGGTCGAATCATTTCTAATGCATCCAGTTTCAATCGGTATCTTTTTAATTCAATGAAGTTATTTAATTTTCATGTATAGGATTTTGGGGTTTTTTTGCCAGTAATTACTTATTGTTGATGTGCCATTCAATAAAATGTGTAACACAAAGACAGGGGCCACAAGTTTCTCGAAACATGAGCTTTTTTCGTGGAAACATAAATATCGGAGTCATGTCATATTAAGTCAAAAATTGTGTTTAAAGAACAGAGGCTAATTGTTTTAAGATATTTAATTTAGTGTTATGTTTAAGAAGATATTACTTTTAGTTACGACACTTTTGTCATATCCATTAACATCATGAGTATGGTGTTTAACAGGGCAAGTTAATTACAAAAAATTGCCTGAAGCTGAAATAAAATTAAAATTAAGATATAAATTACACATTTTTCAAAATGTATTTGTACTAGGTACTCGCACAGAAAACAACAAGAAAATACCAACATGTCAACATAAAATTCAATCAACAATTCCTTATTTAGAGTGGGACCGAGATGTGATGACAATGACGTTTTCTCACAGTGAGACAATAAAATAATTTTCTCTGAGATTACAAATATACGTAAAGTGACTTAAGTACACAATCGATATTTCTGAAAAGTCACCATCTTTCTTACAACAGCATCATCAGCTGTTTTGTTCCTTGCAAATTTTCCTCGGCTTCCAACGACCGAAGGGATTGTCGTGACACCTAAATTTACACTACCGTTCGCAATAATAGTTTATAACTTTGTCTCAGTTTTATGTTTCAGTTTATTTTATTCCTTGTGTAAAACACATCGGAGAGTTGACACACATATAATATTTGTTATTACAATTTACGTTGGAGCATGTGCTCAACAGTTGTCATATTAACTATGTACAATATATGTTACATATAACACAATGCATAAAGGCATACGGCAAGTAAATCCATACAGGGGGCGTTTACAGCTTGAAATTACATAGGCAGTGAAACTAGGCCCTTTTTGAAGGTCTGCCTCTGCTTCACTAGCTGGAAGAGCATTCCACACAGAAATCGCTCTTGGGAAGAAGAAGCTGTATTTGAGTGTGTCAGTCCTAGTGTATATTGTTCTGTACTGTTTGTTGTGTTTGGTTTTAGTGTGTACGTTGTGTGCTTGCATGTATGAGTCAGGGGGGATATCTACAAGCCCATTGATGATCTTAAACATCATTGTCAGCCGTGCCTTGTGTCGTCTAGATGCAAGGGTCTCCCAGTGTAGGTTATCTAGCATATCCGACACGCTACTGGTGTTCCTGTACCTGTTTGTTTCATACCTAGCCGCTCGGCGCTGGACTTTCTCGAGCTTATCCTGTTGGTTTTGGACACTAGGATTCCAGACACATGAAGCGTACTTGATTATAGGTCTTACAGCATCCGATATGCTGCTGACTTGGTTTCCTCACTATTGATCTTTAGGTTCTCCGAAGAAAACCTTTGGTGCAGCTGGCCTTGGCAGGTATTCTTTCTATATGGTGTGACCAAGAAAGGTTGGAAGTAAGGTCAACACCTAAGTAGGTGACGATGGTATTGTTCTCCAAGGTGGTTCCCTTCAACTTTTATGAATATCTGGGAATATTTCTCTTACTCGACACATTTAACACTGCACTCTTTTCTGGATGGAATAGCATACCCCAGCAGCTCTCCCATTCAGCCTATTTGGTCAGATCTTTTTGTAACATTTGCTGATCACCTAGGCCTCGAATAGTTCTGTAGAGAATAGGGCCTCGAATAGTTCTGTAGAGAATAGCATCATTTGCTAATAGGCGCATGCTTGAATCCACACACTCGGGCAAGTCTTTCATAAAGATGAGGAGGAGCAAAGGTCCGAGGACTGTCCCCTTGAGGACCCCGCTACATACTGGAGCACTGTCAGATTTTTCACTATCAACCACCACTTCCTGTGTCCTATCAGTGAGAAAATTCTGGATCCTGGCCCACGTGCTTCCTCTGATTTTTTAATGGTCAAGCTTGTCTAGGAGACGTCGATGGGCAACTCGATCAAAAGCCTTGGAAAAATGCAACACCACAAAATCTGTTTGTCGACCCCTGTCAAGCTCCAAGGTCAGCTCATGACAATCAAAAAGGATGTTGCGCTGATCCAAGTGTGACAGAATGTTGGAGACAATTACGTGCTCCTGCAGCTTACAACAAATGTAAGTCAGTGACACCGGCCGATGCTTACTTGCGCGGAATCTCTCACCTTTCTTAAAAACAGCGGTGACATTTGCTGTCTCCCAATCCGATGGAATACATCCTGCAAATAGTGCCTTATTAAAATGATGGTTAGGAAAGGAGCTATCTCTTGTGCCAACTCTTTCAATACACGGCCTGGCATTAGGTCATTACAACCCAAGCATTATGGATGTGGATGTCCTCCATGCTTGGGAAGGGATTACCACTCATTGTAGGTAGCGGTCCATCATCCTCGTGCGTAAAGACTGAGTAGTACTTAAGAATGGTGGCTTTGTCATTTGCTGAGTGGTATATGTGTCCCTGGTCTTTTAGTGGAGACACCCCGCTGCTGTCAGTACGGAGAGACTTGATGTAGCTCCAGAATCTCTTCTGTTTTGGTGGTCTGTCAGATACATCCGTACCCCATTCCTCAATGATGTTATCTACATAACGCCAGTTAGCCCGCCTCATCGCTTGGATATATCCCCTGGGCTCCTGGTCCTATTTGTGGCCAGAATAGTTTATCTCCTTTTCTAAGTAGAATCTTAGTATGTCTGTCTATCCATGATTTATTCTTTTTATTCCCTGAAAGGGTCTTTGATGATATATTAGAGTTCATAAGATGGTCTATTTCTCCTTTAAAGTCATTCCATAGATCGTTTACTGATTTATCATCACTTGTACAATCAAAACCAAAGAAAAATGATGTAAGTTCTTCCTTAATTTTAGTCCGCCTGATGGTACTGGTAAACTTTCCTAGGAGGTAGGTGTGTCTTAGCTGGTCTCAGGCTACTCTCCACAAAAACGGCGTCATGGTTTAATAAGCTGGCATTTTAGGTCACGATAAAAGTTACACTTTTAAATAAAAAGAAATTCGTCTTCAATGTCATCTGAATAACATAAGTTACAAATTCTTTGGTCTCTCTTAATGCTTCTAAATCTTCCCTGTTCTATATTCAAATTATGTGAGCTAAGTCTAAAACACGCTATAGTCTTCTTATATAAATTAGTTACTCGTTTTCTTAAACATAATTGCATAGAACATGTGTCTATCAGATGTCGTTAAAATCGTTAAAAGAAGCCTTTCTGAGTTGTTTGAATATTTATCAATACTTCCTGTCGGCAAATATAAAAAAAATTATATAATTGAATACGTATTTTTTTATCTACATTATCAATTAAGTCGAGTGCGATTTTCTAAAATTCAGCGATCATTACACAAAATTTATCCAATATCTAATTACAAAACATTGCGTTTGTAATATTAAAATCATATTTTTTAATCTATTTCAAATTGCATGGTATACCTTGTTACCTTGATCTGCAATATGGTTTTGAGAAACATGAAATTGACCATTGTAATTAATGAGCATGCCTAGATAATTAAACTATTGAACGACTTACAGCTCTTTATTATCATAAACCATCTTTCGTTATTTCTTATTCCACCACTTTTCAACAAAATACTTTTCTCGTCTTATCTGTGTTCAGATAGAGTTGGTTTTTATCATTATATGATTGGAGATCTTCCTAAATTTGTTGTAACTTTTTTTTCTTACGTTTCGGCAAACAGGACTGTGTCAGCGTACATTAAAAGCAAATTATATACCAAATATATTTCGATAGATGGACAACCTTCTTTTTTAAAGTGAATTTTGCAGCCATTGCCATACATGGAGTATAAAAAGGATGACAAAATTCCCCCTTGTATTTGGGGGAAAATCAGAATGAAAACTATTGTGCTTTACACATGACCTAAGGTAACTTGTATAAGTATTGGTTATACATTGGTTATACCACCGGGATGTTTGAACACCATTAAGGAGCCTGAACGAGAGGCAACTCACAGAAATTACAGAAAAAAAACATTGTAGACTGGATATTCGCAAATACTCCTTTGGACTCAGAATTGTCGATGCGTGGAACAGCCTACCGGATTCGGTGATACAAGCAAAAACTATTAGAGACTTCGAAATTAATTTGGACTTCCACTGGAAATGCTTAGAACTAAAATTTAACCATCTTTCTAGTTTCAAATCCGTTACCAGAAGTGACCATTAATTATATATGTCTTTTAATAATTTAACGATATGGATATAGAGACATAAGAATGCCTGCGTCCGTTATCTATCATATCATTACATTTTTCTTCTAACACCTGCTTCACCAGCTTGCATCACGAATAGGATTTGTCAATTAAAGCAAAGGCTTTGGTGTAGTCAACGGTAAAGTCTATCACCTTTTTACCTGAAGCATCTATTAATTAAAGTTTGAGCTACAAATATTGCATCCACTGTTGAATTTCTAGGCCTATATACAAATTGGGAATCTGTTATTACATTAGTGTTTACATTCCAATCCACCAGACGCTCATTCAGTTCGGATGTGAACAACGTTCCCATACAGCTGACAAGAATGTATTCCCTTGCAATTATTTGTGTTGTCTATATTACGTTTCTTATGTACCGTGATGATATTCCCAGTTGATCAAGCTTCAGAGAAGATTCCCGATTGAAAAAATAAAATTACAAAGAATGATTATATATGGCATAAGTATATCCTCGTAAGAATTTGGTTGCCGCCACAACTTTTATTTATTTCTACTGAATTTACGTATTGCAGGCATAACTTCTTTTCTGTAATATGTGAGTCAAGTTCTTCAAATACACGCGATACGTTATTTTAATCTACAATGGTTTCTCCAATTATATTAGCTCGGCTATCTTGGCAACTTAAGTTTTAGAAATAATCATAGAATTCGCTAAGAAAAATTTTGTTTGAAACCTTAATTTTCGTTTCGAAAAGTATTTGTAAAAAAATTCGGTTTGCGTTTTCTAAAATACTCCGTCATGTCGTCCTCTTGTTGATGGTATTTAGTTAAAGTTTATCTATATTTCTGTTTACATGCAACATTAAACCATGGTTTATCTACAAACTGTATGTTTCTCTGGAACATTGTCAGTTGAAGTTGAATTATATTTCTGTTTAAATGTAACATTAAGCCATGGTTTATCTACATACTGTATGCTTCTTTGGAACATTGTCAGTTGAAGTTGAATTATATTTCTGTTTAAATGTAACATTAAGCCATGGTTTATCTACATCCTGTATGCTTCTTTGGAACATTGTCAGTTGAAGTTTATATTTCTGTTTAAATGTAACATTAAGCCATGGTTTATCTACATACTGTATGCTTCTTTGGAACATTGTCAGTTGAAGTTGAATTATATTTCTGTTTAAATGTAACATTAAGCCATGGTTTATCTACATACTGTATGCTTCTTTGGAACATTGTCAGTTGAAGTTGAATTATATTTCTTTTAAATGTAACATTAAGCCATGGTTTATCTACATCCTGTATGCTTCTTTGGAACATTGTCAGTTGAAGTTGAATTATATTTCTGTTTAAATGTAACATTAAGCCATGGTTTATCTACATACTGTATGCTTCTTTGGAACATTGTCAGTTGAAGTTGAATTATATTTCTGTTTACATGCAACATTAAACCATGGTTTATCTATAAACTGTATGTTTCTTTGGAACATTGTCAGTTGAAGTTGAATTATATTTCTGTTTACATGCAACATTAAACCATGGTTTATCTATAAACTGTATGTTTCTTTGGAACATTGTCAGTTGAAGTTGAATTATATTTCTGTTTACATGCAACATTAAACCATGGTTTATCTACATACTGTATGCTTCTTTCGAACAGTGTCCGTTAGAGTTGATTTACACCCATATACATCACATAACGGTAAACATATTCAACTTAGGAGAGAACGAAAAGAACTAACACATAGTACTACGTCCGACTTGTTTATTAAGAGAGTATGAAGATTTCGCTTATCATGTTGGTATTCTGACTGCGTTACTGTCTTACGGAGTTAACATTATCATTATTCCACTTAACATTTTCGCGTACACATCTATCATTAGTTTGGTTCCCATGTGATACTTCATTGATATACATATAATCTCGGTTTAAAACATTCTGATAAATAACAAGACGTAGTTACAAAATTACCAGACTGAAACACTTTTACAGTATAAAAATTATATCCCTCTACCTAAAGATGATAAATTAGACTGGTACCAGTAGAGCTATAAAAGGTAACACTTCCGTCCGAATCACCTGAATGACATCTATTCAGTATCCTAAAACCAGTAAATTTACACAGAGACAATAACCTTTTTACCAAAAGAGGTTACAAATTTATCCATGATTTTCTGCTCTGTTGAAACATTTACACATGTAGATAATCAACAGCTCCAATTAATACATAACCATCATTACCCAAAGTACCATTTACTATCATATCAGGTCTGGTACCGGTTCTAGCATAGAAATATCCAGATATATACACATTACCCTTTGATCTATAAATAAATATGGAATTTTGCAATATTTGAAATAAGTCTATGTCTATTTTTTCTCAGTTATTTTCTATATTCATATTTACATTTTATATTTTTATGCCCGTTTTTCTTGAGAATACATATTTACAATTATTATTTGAGTCGAATTCATCTTTCCAAGATAACCAACATTCACTTAAACGTATACATGTGTAGTCCTTTGCCAACATTCCACTGGAGAACCGACAGGTCTCGCTAAGCCGTACGCGGTTACGCGTCACTCTCCACGTGTCCCTATGCGCGATGACCAGCATTACTTGCAGCAGTTGTAGCAGCGTAAGTGGTCGATGGGGCCGACTATACTACCCAGGTCTTGTAAGGGGCCGCATGATCACCATCATACAGTTTATAATTAGCATACGGCTTGTCTCTTACAAGTCTGATTGAGGGCTCATCTCCGGAAGGTTTAAGGCGCTTTATCACGGGATAACGTTCCGTACGGCAAGTCTTGTATCTTAAATGAACTACTCTCCACTTTTTGGAGGTTCTGATAATAGATGGATCTAGTTACAATTGGTTTATGTATATCCCAAATATGTTTTTTCGAAATCTATGGACATTGCCTAATTCAATATTTTGCTCGATCTTCAGCTTGAAGTAAATGAAGTCACGTGGTTTATGCTACGTTATTTCTTCCCTTGATTCAACAACAAGACCTGTAAAGATCTTCATAGAACAGCCTTGTAGATAGGTCATTTTGTCAGAACATCTGTTCCTTCAGCATTCCCTCCATCCTGTCATTGACAGCGTCCATTTCCTCCTGTTGTGCTTGTAATCACTTTGAAAGTTGGTAATTTCAGTATACACTGTTTCAGAAGCGTTACATTTATCTGCAACAAAGACAACTGATTGTTCAAATTCAGTTATTTTCTCTAAACCAGCTACTCTTCTAATAGTTGTGGATAATGTTCTTTACTTGATGTTCTACAACATCCAGCTTCTGAATCTCAGATATATAAAAGTCTAGTTTTTTATGGACAGAGTTCAGATCTATGTCACCAAGTAATGTAGCAGGTGGGGTGGATGTACAGTGTTCATACATTATATTATCATTAGAATCATTTTCAACTCCATACAAAACCCCGTTAGCCTCCTTAAAAATAGTGCTACTAGATGGAGATCCAACGCTATTGTTTTCACTACAACAACTATTCTCGTTTTTTACTTCCTACGCATCTTAGATTTGGTTGCCATTGTGAAAAGGTGAGTTATTAGGGCGGTTGACCGTGACGAAAAATTGGCAGTAAACACCTTTCAAATAAATCCCACGCAAAAACTTGTATTTATAGCTCATATACACTATACATGTATACCACATGTAACAAAGGGATGGACGCAGGTGACAACAACAAAGTATACACACGCATTTACGGTTACAACAATACCATCTCCTCTTGACAGAACATCTAGGTGTATAAAACAGTGACACACGAGAACATTCCGAACAAACAGTCACCAAAACCTGTCATTTTACGAAGAAATATTGGCATGAAGGAAAAGCGTTAACACCAGAGCTGCATATGTGCAAGTATTTCTATGTATATGGTGCAACTTATGTAATGTTTTGTGTCTTCATTAAGGGTCAGACCGCCTCGAAAATTAGACAATTTACGCGTTCTTATTGTCGTTATTACTTCGTTGATAATATATAGATAGATGCTGATATATACTCAACCCCATTAAAACCACAAGTACATTTTTACGTGAAATGTTTAGTTCTGACCTTTCGTATACTGCTGTTAATATCAATAACATAAATTTGTGGGCGCAAATGATGAAAGGGCAGGATTTTTTATCACTGCTAACACTGTTCCCCAGCGACACATACGGAATGCTTCAAATCGTAAATTCTGCACTTGCAATCACGGGTGTTGCCAATACAGGTGAACTTTCACTAAGACGTATCCTTTATAAAGTGGTCCATCCCAAAATCATTCATTCAGTAGCGAAAATAATGCTTATGAAACACGATGCTACTATTAACACAATTGCAGGGAGGAATGACTCTTGGAATTTCGCATACGGGTACCCCCGCCACTACTATAGCACTATCACAAGGCTTGCTGAACGCTTTCAACATACGGGTTCTGTTTCTAATCGTCCCAGACGGGGAAACCAAAAGTGACAACTCAGGCCAAAGATCGCTACATCCGGACCACTCACCTTCGTAACCTGACCCAGTCTGCAACCAGAATAGCAGGTGCCATCACAGTTAGAAGTGGCCAGTGTCCACCGAGACCGTCCGGTGTCGCCTACGTGAACATTGGAATTAACTGCCGATGTCCTTACGTAGGTCCTATTCTCACTCAGCGCCATTGACAGCAACATCTTCAATGTAAAGTGGCGACAAGTAATTTCTTCAGACGAGTTTCGATTCCATCTTTCCCATGCTGCTGTCTGACTGCGTGTGTGGCGTCGACGTAATGAACGTTACGCCGATTATTGTACTATGCAGGCTAACAAATGGGGGTTACGGTAGCATGATGGTATGGGGAGCCTTCAGTTATCACCATCGGACACCTCTTCACGTCTTCTGTCAACGTGTAACAGGAGTGGTGTACAGGGATGACGTTCTCAGGCCTGACGTTGTTCCCTTGTTTGCTGCACAGACGAAACTAAATTTTACCAGCATGACAACGCCCGTCCCCGCACTGATCGAAAACCTTTTGGGTTTCCTTGCATAGAATAATGTGAACGTCCTCCCTTGGTCGTCTCTTTCACATGATATTGCACCGATAGAACATGTGTGGGGTGAAATTTGGAGAAGAATCGATGCTGGTGGAGCTGGAAAAGAGGGTCCTCCAGGAATGGAACAATTTGCCCCAGGCATTCTTCCAGACTCTAAGCAATTCCATGAGAAGATGTTGCCTTGCCTCTATCAATGTCAAAGGCGGACACACGCATTATTGACTGAATTGTGATTTTTCTTTAATGGCGGTACCTTCAATAAATAGACAATAGAAATTGTAAATTTTATTTAATGAAACTGTACTCATTTTGTTTAATTGCAATTTTAACCAAATACAAAAATCTTTGCAAAAAATCAGTAAAAAAAATCAGGTCCTGATTCTTACAAAAACGTATCTTATGTCTTTGGTACTCAGTATATTTCAAGTTCAATGGTCACCTTACTATTCATTTTCTCTTACATATGAAAAAAGACAATAAGCTTAAACAAATCCTGTCTAAAAAAATTCTATATAATATATTAGATTGAAATTAGTTTCTACTGTAGAAAGGAAGGCAAAAATCATTCCTGAATTTAAGTCCGTATCCAATTTGTTAATACACAACTTATTATCTTCATGTTAGTTAACCAATTACTCTATACAAGCTGTGTCTAGTTGTATTTAATTCATAGGCATTACCATGAAAGTACTGCACACTGTTTCTTCCAATTTTCTTTTAGCAAAAAAACATTGCTTTTATCAAAACCTACTGTGTTTTTTAATTATCACTGTTATATCTCCAACGCCTTGGGCTACGTATTTGAGCTCTAGTTTATCGTCTGTTACATTGGAGGTATGCACCACTTGCCGGGAACCTGTCAGTCGGAGGATAGTGGTCGTGTCATGACACTAATTATTTTAATGGGCTGTGGATTAACTTAGATAAGGCAGTCTGATATAAATAGATGGACCCGAAGCTCACTTTCAATCAGATTTTATCAAAAGATCAGTGATTTTTCATGTCATTAAACAATCACCAAACTCGATATTTTACCGCCAGTTGTATTTTTTATCGCGAAATGAAACGATGCCGACCGGTGGCGTGAACACTGAAACACAATTTAGAATATAAGATAAACGTGTAGTTCGAATCCAAATCAGATATTGATATCTTGTGTATGCAAAACAAAATTAGATGTAGAACGGTAAATCGGCAATAAATATTGGTTTGTCAGAAGTATTTTCAGTTCAAAGAGCTAAAAAAGTGTTATATAACCCGTACGAATGATTTCCATATGACGTGCACCAATGACAAGTTTAGGTAAACTAAGAATGAAGGCATAATTGAGGTGTATGAAAGACGAACAGTGACGAGATAACGGTTACAACTCAAGACCTCGAAGCTTAGGTGGGATATTCTTACATACATATAAATAATACATCTATCTATTTCCTTTCTTTGCTCTCTGTTAATACTTTCTTTTTCGTATCAAAGTGATGGGGACATCAATCACGTGGCAAAAATCGTTTTAAATTATCATAAATGGTTCCCCCTGACCTCTGTATCAGTTGTCGAAGGTCACGAATAAAATACATTTATATATAAATACTTATAACAGGACAGCTTGAAATAATAACAGTGATTAAAAAAAAAGATATCCGGCTTGAATATTTCAATGATATGAACAATGACATTGGTGTATCTTTTGGGCGTCCTTTGATCTTGCTATAGTTATCACTGTTTAAGTTAATTTAAGTTATCAAAGCTACAACAGTTTAGTTTAAAATGTATCTATTATCTATACACACCATCATCATGACTTGGCTGTTTTTCAAATGTAGAATTTGTTGAATAAAAGTCAAACAATGAATTTAATTGCATCATAAAGCCGTTCCGTCCTTCTAAGACTCGTCAGTACGCGCCAAAACGAACAAAAAGAAATGTCAGAAACCCAGACGTTGAGGTGCACCAACCCACCGAAAATAAATCTTATGAATTCAATTGCTACTATTCAAATGAATTAAAAACGTGGCTTAAAGAAAACGGAGAGCACATTGTTGTTTCCCACCTGCAATTTGTAAAAATATAGCATTCAATGACGCGTTGTAGATACCAATTATATTCAATAATGCGCTTATATAAGTTTCCCATATACAACAATTGAGTATACTCGTAACCAGCAGACGATTTCAAAGTACCTAATAATATGTTATTTGCATATTATTTTTTACTCAGGCTCAGAAACGATTGATTTTGAGTGTTTAAGGCTTTGCAAGTATGAAAGGTCATTTTAAGAAAGACTGCTGCAATGGTGGCTGCGGATCAATTTTGGTTTCGTAGAAAGTGTTTGATCCTATAGGGATTCATTTGTGTCGCCTCTGACTCTCACATACACAGAGATATAACAGGTCTATTGCTTTCTTGTAGGACTTGCCGGACTTGCAATTGTATACTCTAGACAGTAGCGGTAAATCAATAGCGGAATTGTCACTCAGGATTAAAACAAGTCTCAAGGAAATTGATTGAATAGTTTGAAATTCGAAATAAATTCTGGACTCTAATTAAAGGTAGAAATGAGAATTCAAACTGTTGACACTATTGACAACAGGTCAATTTTCTAGTCAGAAACGGAAACAAAAAAATAATGCCGTTTTTCTTCTCTGCCCTCTTATAATAGCCAGCCCAAGATTGTATGTAGGTAGAAAGTGCACAATCCCTGCTCTGAAGAACACAATTTGAAGTTGTATTGAAAAAAACAGATGGGATTAAATCGACACAACACGACGACAATTCCAACATGTGATTCGATGGGCGATTTAATCACCAAACCCACAGCATGGTAATACAGAACAGGGACCAGCGTGTAGATTGAATAAGATTAAACTTCTAGATAAGCGCGACGCATATTTAACACGCTTCCTGATTCGATAAATGTATTCAGATTAACTTATATGGATGCCATCAAGAACGGCTTGCGACTGAGTAATAATAAAAAAAAAACCCGCGGAAGCAAATGACTTAGATATTGTCTGAAACAAATCGCGGCTTAACATTTTATCATTAGCAATTGTTATTCAAATTTGAATTTCCAATGTATGCAAGCTGAGTGCATGTGTTGAGTGAGTGCATTTATAGAGGGCTGTGTCCGTGAAGGTTTCCTTGGAACACTGCGGCACTGAAGCACTACGCTGAAGTATACTGCAGAAAGAAGGCAACCAGAAGGCGGTAGTATAACGTGACCGGAGGTGTGTACTATGTGTCATCTACAGCATAATTCAGCGTTCAAATTTAACTTTTTTCAAAAAACGTTGAAAATACTTTCTGTATCTTAAAGTTTAGGTTTTAATAGAGTGATCTAGAATTAACAGACACGGAAAAAGTTCCTGGAAATGTGTCGAGTTACATAAACACGCATCTATATAAAGTCTACAGAGCAGAACAGACTATGTTTTTAAGTCAAATGTAAACATGAGAGATTTTGATATTCAGTTTCGATGGCCTGTTTTGTGATCCAGTACACAGGACAATGACCACAATTCGTTATTGTATAACTATGTACAAGTAAAGCAAGCTTTTTCGGTTTAAGAAGAAATTTTGTAAGCGATTGTTATCAGAAAACAGCAGGAAAATATCAACAATTCATCGAAATCATCACACAAGGTCAAATTCAATAAACATAGGGCAAAAATATGAACAAAATAAAGTATTTCTGAAGAAGTAAAAGAATAATAAGACCATATGTTCCGGCGCTAGAGAGTTCTAATTCATCGACTACACCCGCCATGTACACCTAGGCCAAGACTGGCAAGTAATGTCACGTTCTGAAATGAGAACAACGGAACCTACAGGCAAACTAACAAGCATCAAACACGTCCTGCTTCATAACGCACAGTGAACAGAATGAGATCCATGACGACTGTACAGTTTCTCCATAATTTTCATCAACCTGCGTCTTTTGAAACACTGTGTTTTTTTTTTTTTTTTTTTTTTGTCAGTTGACGACGTGATATTGGGAACATGTCCTTGAATATCCAATCAACTGTGAAATCATAACTATTATCCTACAGCTTGGCAGAAAGCTGTCCATGTTAGTTTCTGAGTTGGAAAAGATCGAGATAAGCGGCTGATGTTGAAGAGTCTGTAGTCTGATTTCCAATTCTGGTGGGTATTTACTATGGATGTGGTCAATAAATTTCTGCTAATTTAAAAACAAGACGTTACCAATACATCTAAAATTGAAAATAAACGACTTTACAAGGACTTGGTGACACAACAACAAGCCATCAATCAGACAACAGCATACTTGTGAGAGTTCTGTGTTAAGTGGCCTGTTCAAAATGGCGTGGTCCTGTTATCAATCGTCGTAACGTCCTAACGATGATGTTAGCTGTAATTTTCATAATTATTTAACACCGAATTATTTGTTTGGCTTGACTTTTCCTTCTTGTTTTTACATTAAAATGTAGTAAAATTAAACAGAATTCGTCAAACGAATCGTTTGACAGAACACAGCTTACGTTTTCACTCTCGCTTCGTTTTTTGTGAAAAATACAGATATTCTGTCACAATTGTAACACATATATGATATTAAACAGGAAACCATTATATGTCCCGCTTTATTTCGAATGACCATTGAATTTTTTTCTATACAGCTATTATTACAGTTCAAACAAAATTGATAAGTACTGAAAATAATCCTTAACGCTACTCTGAATCATTGTGTGGAGTTTGGGATAATCAGAAACGGATTGCAAAACATCAGCTGTCTTTTGCAAACTATAATAGTTCCACACACAAATGTTCAATTCGGTAAAAGTGCCAATATCATTATTTCATTATACAGTAAGATTTTTAGGAAAGCAGATTAATAGGTCGCCTACAATTGAGGATTTACTTAACGTTTGTTATGTTTTGATTTTTTAAGAAAAACATCAAACATAAAAAAAAAGAAAAACAATTTTGCATTTGACCCGATTTATTAAAAGGATAAACTTTAATATACACATGTATATTTGGAGAAAACAACCAATCACATTTTCTTTAAACGACCTCGCAACAGCCATAGTAATATGTTTCAAGTTCTTCAAAGAAGTGGATGAAATATTGACGTATTTTAAACGTATGTGAAATATAGGTTTTAGAGTACTTACATGTAAACCTGAGTTGACAGACATCACGGGGTACCACAAAAAGTCGGATGTGAAAAGCAGTCGGTTAAGGCAATGTCTTCCCTTCGTTTATTTGTTAAAATCAGAAATATTAGACCTTCTGAACAATTTAGGAATCTGCGTGTAATTCTTTCTTATGTTCATATTTTGCTTTACTTTTATCGAATTTTAGTTTGATTGCAAGTTTGTTATCATGTTGGGTTTTTGCAGTACATATATTTTTATGGTTCGTATGTATTGACATTAGAATTAAACTACAACAAAACATATGTTTAATTATTCCTTATTTAAGTACAAAACGGAAATATTGTATTACATTGCAGATGTCTACACCTTATTCAAGCCTTACAAAGGGTTAATTAATTATCCTTTGTCAACTGTTCTCTATGACTGACGTTTTAATAAGCCTGTTTATGCTTGAGATCGCACTTTTTTATAGGTGCTTAATATTTTGTCGAGCATGACAAGCTTGTCACCGCATTCATCGCCACACGTTCTTCTCTTATATCAGCCGCGGGTTCATCGTCCCTTTTACTGTTATCATATTTTTGTAATGTTTCTTCAGCAAGTTGCTGCTCTTGGTCATCATACCACTCTTCGATTGGAATCTTTGTCCTTGCACACTGTTACGTTACGGAATTAACGTACAGCGAATGAAACCCAACAACTAGGTTTACAATTTAATAACAACAAATAAATTCTACAGTAAAGTTACAAATATTGCAATGGTGTACAGAGCTAGCCACTAGTTAATCAAAAGTCAGAACTTATCTTGCGATGGAAGCCCTCCAAATCCAGCAGAATTCACAAAAGATTGTCCCAAAAACAGGGTATCCGAAGACTGATCCAAGAATTGTTTCCTCGTTGGGTAGTCCACAAGGCACTATCACAGAATCACCGTAAAGGTCCACACTTCACCGACTGAAGTCTCAAAGTAAACTCACTCAAGGCGTTAATACTTCAAAAAGGCTCCTCAGACTCAGTTCCATCATGTTCATATAAATTAAGGTTTCTAGAAAGTTCTTTTCTAGATGATTCTAGACTAACTGGTACCTAGCTTGTTAACATGTGTCTCTAGAAACTTCCGGAAACACCCAGGTAATTCTAATAGCCAAGCTTTTTAGATTTAGAAACTTCCGGAAACACACAGGTAATTCTAGTAACCGAGCTTCTAGAAAAATCTGCTTAGCACTTCCTACACATATTGTGCCAAATAATTATAAACAGGTTTTTATGTAAACAATCAATATGATACAATGCATATAAACACAGCTCATCTAAATTTTTATTAATACACAACATTTATACGTAACAACACGCATTGAATCCAACGCCAGTGTCTTCAGAACCTACATGCTCAACTTCAGGTCGTCATCCGAGTCCACAACATCCTTTTGCTTAAATCATAATGGCGTTAAACCTCTTTTAGTGCCATTATAAAGAACATTTTACAGTAATTGCTATATATCAAAATTTGTTTCACACGAATTCCGTGGGACAAGATGAAATAACTCGTTATATGAGTTTCAACATTCTTTAAAACCTATATAGACCGCACATGTATTTCAATCTCACATAAAACTTCAAAAATAGAATAGGAACAAATATGAAGACAGTATCAAAACATGTGCATTCAATCGTTTTTATTTCAATTGAGGAAACTTTAAAAAAAAAAAAAAAAAAAAAGAAGAAGATAAAAAAAACAGCCAGATGTTGTTCCCTTCTTTCAAATACTGTGCGACTGCTGATAATTTCTATACTAAAATGTTCCCTCGAGTCATGCACAGAAATCTGCGTAATGCGTTGACATACTTTAAGACAGTTTCAATTTTTATCACGTTAACCTCACTGTGAAGTGCTGGTGTGCAAGCAATATCATCATCAGGTTCGTTTTAATCTGTCATCTAGGCGATAACTCTGCGGTATTATCGTCAATTATGACACTTATTAAATCATATTTATAAATGGACGTAATCATATTAGGTGTACTGAATGACAGAGGGCTGGAATTCAAAAGAAACTTAAACAAAATTTCAATCTTAGGGATCACGAAAACAATAGTGAACACATCTGGCCGTGCCAATTACATATAGAACTGTCTTTAGAATAATTTAAGTGTGTAATTTTAATTACCGATCACTAAATATTGTGTTTTATGTGGGTGACTTGTACGCCTATTAAGCATGTCACATTTATGTATCCACCTATGTATACAGATTACCTGCTGTAGGCCTAAACTTTCATTTTTATAGTTAGACTAGAAACAACGGTTCTGAAATTTCGTTATATGTACAAATATTCTCGACGACAGTATTACTTTTATCAATATTGATTGATAAATTTGTTATAAGCAAATTCATTAAAGGTTTCCGAAATAAGTAGTAAAAATAACAGTTGAATCCGTGTTTATTTTTCATTTTTTCGTAACAGACGGAAATTCGTATCCAGCCTGTTCGATTTAAGAATGCTGTGCTGTATAATAAACAACGCTTATCTTATTTACATTCGATAAAACAACAGCCCTGATAATCTAAATATGGCAATAAATGTGGTCAATGTTCTTTAGGAAGTGTGTTTCAACAAATAAACACATCATTAATGGACGATATGGCCACAATGTCTGTATATATCATTTCATTGTGTGTTTCTTTTATACAACTAACTTCAGACCCTAGTATAAGATGAAATTGGTGACAAATTGAATACTGATCATCCGAAGTCTGCGGCAAACAAGTGAATGAACTTAACTTCCACCTACAAAACATTAATTATGACCGTGACATTCTCCGTATGCAGTGGAACAGATGAATTTATTGTTGCGACAGGAACATTTGAGCCCACTCTTTGCACTGGTAGAATACACGAACAGTATATTGATATGCTGCTTTGTCTTTGTACACCCGTGTATGTTTAAGAGATAAACGTTTTACATCACGGAATGTTCCTTCCTCGGGTGATGCCATAAAGTAAAAACTACTGCTTCTTCGCCTGCCAAATTAGTTCCCGCTGATTATCCAATTCCCTACACACTCGATGTGGTGTCACATGTCACATCCACAGAATGAAAGAAAGGATACCATATTCTTGTACACAAAGTGACTTCTGCGTTTTTTTTATGTTCCACTTTCGTTTGAATTCCAGCTAAGTAGCAGATGTTTTGCAGACTTACGTGTCAAGTGATATGCACAAGCAGGATAATGCCGTAGAAGGAGAACAGTAAGATATGTGTATTCTCCTATGATTACAGTAGCCTGGTAATAGTTGATTGCGCCATGGCAATTAATACATTAGCATATTCAGTTACAATTTTAATTTACCAAACAATTTAGTTGGTCAATGATCTTCTGTTTATTTGTGATATTTACTCTTAAAAGGCATGCGTGCATGATCTTAAATGATCTTTAAACGGTCTTTCTCAAATATTGTCGATCCTATGTTTTTTATGGTCCACCATATTCAGACATTTTTCAAACAAGATATACTGATTTGTGAATCGATTCGTGAAAGTACATCACAGCATAAAGGAAATATTCATTGAGTTTAGAAGGTCGACCTTTTCTTGCTGATTGTGATTCCCGGGATTTAGAATTGAATGCTTTAGAGTCTATACTGCATTGATGATGTTATATAGCATCAAATACATGAAGATTGAAAGTTAATTCAGTTCTTCCAAATCATTTCATTTTTGCATAATTCTCTTGGTGTTTGGTAACAATTATCGGTTTTGATCGTAGACACGTTCTGACTTCTTCACACATAAACTACAAAATATGCCTTGGCGTTTGAAATCGAAAGTAAACAGTTTGCAGACACGTTTCATGATTACTAAGTTTATTAAAATGTCTGCTTGTGTCCTTATTATTAGTGAATGATTTTAGAAATGATGTGTGTACTTAATCGCAAGGTTCAATAGCAACATTGGATTGCCTTAGCTCATTAGCATTTAATATACAGAAACATTCTATAGCCGTAAGTGTAGAAGCGCTGTAACCACTAACAAATTTATTTCAGATTAAACGAAGCGATGTATTAATTTCGTATACATTGGAGTCAGCAATATATTACCATTTTAGCGTACCAAAGTTATTGTAATTCTTTTGTTTCAGCGAAAAAAACAATTTTGGCTGATATACAATACATATACATAGTAGTTTGTTTCCTAAGGGCTTTCATGCTTATTCTTTACGTCAAAATCACGATGTGTTGGATATCCATGAAATTGTCGGTTACAATGTTGCTCAAAATTATATTAAATAACTCAAATAACCAAGTCCCTCGTAAATGTTCGATAGAATGAATTTCTTTCATTTCTAGATGTTACAATTTGTCATTTTAACACAGTTACTGACATTTTTTAGAATCTCTCTCATTCATGTTATTTAAGCAATTCTGTCAAACAAAGCATCTCTCGTCATTTTTTTTTCAATTCGACTAGCCTATAAAATGTTTTCAAGTTTATTGCATTCCCTGATGTTTAAGATATCAGAACGCTAAGAAAGGTCCCAGTAAGTGGTCTGAGTGGCCTCTCCAACCATCGGAACACGCAAAACACCGACAAGGTTATGCTTCTGTAAAGTCACAGTCACTAATATAATCGCATTAAATATCTTATCACGTCTGAATTATCTCGCAAATAGTCCATACCTCTCGCATTGTATATAAAGAAGATGCCCCCCTTCAGGATGCTCCTGAGAATAAGGTCATTTGATGTGGAGAAGTATCCCGCTATATCAACATGAGATCATTATGACGACTGTAAAACTTCCTCATCATTGTCGTCAACCTGGATTGTTTTTCTGTCAGTTGACGACTTATCGAATCAGCTGCGACATGTAAACACCATAGGTTACGGATGTAGGGATATATAGCCACCCAGAAATGGAAAAATCACAATAGAGAAACTGAAATGATCACGCTTATTATACACCTTGGTGTCATGTTGGTTTCGTTTTAGGAAAAGATCGTGATAAGCGGTTGCTGTAGAAGAGTCTGTCTTGTCCTAGATTTCCAACTAACTCCGGAGGGTATATACGATGAACGCGGTCAATAAATGTCGAGTAATTTTAAGACAAGATGTCATCAATATATGTGAAAGTGACATTAAACGACTGCAGGGTCTTTCTGATTGTTTTTATAAGCTCTCCGATAAATTCAGCAATTTACTGCAGAAATTGGAAATCGTTCTCGATATATGGCAATTAAAGTTGCTTAGATGTGACAGAACTTATGTAAATAAATGTTCTGACCTCAGTGCTATGGCCGGGGCTAATTCGTTATATGATATGATATATAGTTTTATTCAAACAAAACATTTGACAGGATGTCGGTACAGCCGGTGGTTGATAGAGCCAGATTAATAAAAAGGAGACAAATTAAAAAAAAAATGAAATGTGCTTTATTTTTCATTGCATGAGATGCACCAGACATCATGTGGAATATAAATGGCTCAGTCGGAAAAGAGGTAGGACAATCTATTTTCTCAACTTGGTTCGTCCTCTTCGCCTCATATGTCGTGTGAGTTATCAACGGTTTACTTTAGCCCCTACCTCTTTCTCCTATATTGAATACTATTGGAGATATGGTGTCGTTTTACAGTTTGTCTTCCAGTTTCAGCCGGAAGTGCGATGGCTAGGATCATTCGAATGTTTAAAGGGATGACCTATAAATACGAAGCATTTGCATATTTCTGAATGTGATTCAGTTACACGATTTACAGAAATTCTGATACATGGAAGTGTCACATTATTTTCTTCAGCTTTGAGGCTTCATGAAATTTCCATGTGAAAGATGGGACAGGTATCATATTCCAAATATTAAAAAAATGCATTAATATCACTGTTTACCTCTGAAAAGGCGTTAATAACGACATTAATTGTGTAATTAATGTTGTCATTTTGATCAATTTATTCTTTAACAGAACATATAAGGTTATGGTTTGTAACAGTAAGTGCCAAATACTTGTTAAAAATATACGACTTTAATCAATAAAGCTGAGAGCGAGAACGTCTGCTCTACAGTATACCTGGTTTAAAGCTCGGAAACTTTCGTCACTCTCCGCGAATGACAAATGGATCGTGTTTTAGACGTAAGGAATCCAAAGGTACCGACTTGGATTGAAAACTGTCCCGTCTCCTGACTACATTACATATGCATTATCTAAATTTTATTGCAATGACTGTTTGAATTAAATCATACTTTGAAGTGTTTTAATGTTTATGGAAATCCTTTTTAAATGATGTATTAATGAATTGTGCGAAGCAAACACATATATGTTAAAATTAAAGTTGGTAGCTCGAATATTTGTTTCTTTAAACAAAAGGCAATTTATATAGCATTGATGATACAACACAAACACAGTATTTGCTTATGACGAATTTACTGTAGAAATATTCAAAAACATATCTTTAACACTGGTTTTCTTAAATCTGATGAATTAAGATGTTCTGTCAGCATTGCTTTGAGAAAAACCTAAAGAAAAGTGGGGAGAACTTAACTTTCTGAACTTAAGGTAATGACTGGACTTTTAGAATTCTATAGAAATAAGAGTCTTCTCCCATATTTTAGCGATGAATTCATTGCTGTTCAATTTGAAGCTCTTAGAGACGTAGAAAGGGAAACTATTGTATATTCATTTTGAAAATGTGACAAATGTGAAAATGGGAGCTTTATATATACCTTTTACATCAGCACGGACAATAGTAACAATATTCCATTATATAAAGATGATATTGGAATTTCTAATGCAAATTTCATAATAATATACAGCTATAGATAGATAGTAAAATATTCAGAAATAAAAATGATATTATAAAAATACAGTCGTAATATATCATGTCATGTGCTCTCGTTGTCTCTATATCATGTCCAGTGTTCTCTCTATCTCTATATCCTGTCCAGTGTTCTCTCTGTCTCTATATCCTGTCATGTGTTCTCTCCATCTCCATATAATGTCCTGTGTTCTCTTCATATCTTTATCATATCCTGTGTTCTCGTTGTCTCTATATCATATCCAGTGTTCTCTCCGTCTCTATATCATATCCAGTGTTCTCTCCATCTCTTTATCCTGTCCTGTGTTCTCGTTGTCTCTATATCCTGTCATGTGTTCTCGTTGTCTCTATATCCTGTCCTGTGTTCCCTCAGTCTCTTTAGAATGTCCAGTGTTTTCGTTGTCTCTATATCCTGTCCTGTTTTCTCTCCGTCTCTTTATCCTGTCCAGTGTTCTCGTTGTCTCAATATCCTGTCCAGTGTTCTCGTTGTCTCAATATCCTGTCCAGTGTTCTCTCCATCTCTTTATCATGTCCAGTGTTCTCTCTGGCTCTTTATCCTGTCCTGTGTTCTCTCCATCTCTTTATCATGTCCTGTGTTCTCTCGATCTCTTGATCATGTCCTGTGTTCTCTCCGTCTCTTTATCCTGTCCTGTGTTCCCTCCGTCTCTTTAGAATGTCCAGTGTTTTCGTTGTCTCTATATCCTGTCCTGTTTTCTCTCCGTCTCTTTATCATGTCCAGTGTTCTCGTTGTCTCAATAGCCTGTCCAGTGTTCTCTCCATCTCTTTATCATGTCCAGTGTTCTCTCTGGCTCTTTATCCTCTCCTGTGTTCTCTCCATCTCTTTATCATGTCCTGTGTTCTCTCCATCTCTTGATCATGTCCTGTGTTCTCTCTGTCTCTTTATCCTGTCCTGTGTTCTCTCTATCTCTTTATCCTGTCCTGTGTTCTCTCCGTCTCTATATCATCTCATGTGTTCTCGTTGTCTCTATATCATATCCAGTGTTCTCTCCGTCTCTATATCATATCCAACGTTCTCTCCATCTCTTTATCCTGTCCTGTGTTCTCGTTGTCGCTGTATCCTGTCCTGTGTTCTCGCTATCTCTATATCCTGTCCTGTGTTCACGTTGTCTCTATATCTTGTCAAGTGTTCTCTTTTTCTTGATATCCTGTCCTGTGTTCTCATTGTCTCTATATCCTGTCATGTGTTCTCGTTGTCTCTATATCATATCCAGTGTTCTCTCCGTCTCTATATCAGGTGCAGATTATTTTCATGCTTTTTATACCAATCTTCTGTTAAAAAGATAACTATGTATGTTTATACTCACTCTTTGCTGTTAGTCTATGATATCATATCATGATTTTTTATATCATAGTTCACCTGATCCACATGACCAAGGTGAGCGTTAGTGCGTTCATCAACAATTTTGCAAAATGACTTCTTTGTAAATCAACCAAATTTTAGAGGTCAGCTGATGGTGAATAAAATCTTAGTCCCCCGGAAACATTTGGCTGTATCTTGAATACCTCAAGTTCGGTTAAAAAAATCGTTTAGGAGAGAAATTTTTATTCAAAATTGTACAACTTGATAGAAGAGTCGGTCTGAGAGACGGCGATCAAATAAGGTTTTTTTTATGTTATATTGTTTTGAGCGAGTTGTTCCTTGGACATATTGGACTTTTAGCGTCCTTAGTTGGTGGCAGATATTCAAAAATGTACACGTGATTGAGCAGTTTTGCTAACTTGTTATAGATAAAGTCTTCTCTAGAATGGTACACTGGATGTTACTCCTCTGTTGTAGGCATCTTGAAGACACGTCAATATTCAAAATTGTACAAATTCAAAGATAATCTTTCTTTAAATTAAGGGGTGACCCGCAAACTAATTGATGGTGTTGCGGTGCAAGAATATGGATCATCTGATGTTAATTGTTATCTGGAATATCAAACAGAAGCTAATGGCACGGCTTGTACTCTACTTTTTTATCCCTAGAGAGAGTAATCAAGCCGTACAGGGTTAAATCAATAAAGCTTTGATAACCTAGGTTTCTACTTTATGTTACTTTTATATAAGACAGGTGGTAGTAAGTTCGTGAACAATCTTTAATAGCTGTCATCAAGCATATGGAAACGCCCCCTTTACAATGACACTGTTCAGGGGGTTAGATAAATAAAACATTTATATCGTTTATAATGCGGTTGAAATGATTGATATATATATTTATATGACATAATTCAGACAAATAAAATTGTAATAAAAAGCACAATTATGAGTCTGAAAGTTTCGACCATACGGCCTTCCCGACAATAAGCACATTTTCCACCATCACTGTAAGAGTATTATAGACTATGACAGGTGAAAAGCATATATCATCTGCCAGTCTTCAAAGAGTACCGATTTATTTCAAGCAATCAATTGGTTTTGTTCTAAATATTTCATATTTGGAACAAAAAAAGACTCAACGTAAATCGAATCATGTAGCGGTGTATCAGCATATATGTCAAACCGCTTAGGAAATTAATGAAATAACAAGAAAAAACAGCACATGTCAATGGCAACAAAACACTTCAACAGAAAAAAGAGTGTAACACGCATAGAAAGAATGATTTGCTCTGAGGAAGTGCAAGCGGAATAGTGAATGACCCATTTTTCGTCTGTCTTTCCGTAAGTTTTGATTTAAACATCTAAAACCGAATGCAATCGGATTGTTATATTTTGCCAGCAGGTACTTGGATGATGCGTTATTGATTGTCCTCATATAGATGACTACGATCTGTTTTCTAGTCAAAAAATAAGTGAAAAACCTTTAAGAATAAAAGAATTGAATCTACTCTTAAGGTTCACGCCTCCATTGGTATGTTAGATAGAGATTATATAACCCATATTGAGGAGATTAAGGAAACCAGCCTCTCGTCAACATTGCATTGTATAAGCAACTATCATTATAAAACGAATCAAATATTTTTTTTATTTTTCTCACTTTTGAATGAGGAATTCGCGAACACCCAAAGCTCTGTGACATAGGCTTAAACGTGGTATGTGTTTGTAATGCTGCAGCTACATGATATGTTCCTATATGTAGATATACAGATTAGTGTTCTGATTCACTCTAGAAGAAAATCATCAAAGTATAAAAGGCTTGATACATTATGATGCCACTATGAATGAACGAAACTCGTGGTAAAGAGTCGAGTGAGTGCGTGGCATGATTTCCATTTATGACTTCCGACTTCAAGTCTTGTTTACTATGTTTGTTGAACCTGTGTTTTAATACGAAATCTTAGTAATCACACATAGATATTAAGCATCCTCCCGTTCCATTATTCATCTCTATATATTACACAAACATGTAATTATTTAGTGTGTACAATAACTTGGTGATTTGATATTATTATAATTCCCATTTTAGACCTAATGCACATTTAAAACTTCTAATAGTCAAAAGAAAAGAAAAACTGTGTCCCGTTGGAACGTGGCAGGGATGCCTGTTGCAATGTATTATTACAACAACCCGTTGGAACGTGGTAGGGATGCCTGTTGCAATGTATTATTACAACAACCCGTTGGAACGTGGCAGGGATGCCTGTTGCAATGTATTATTACAACAACCCGTTGGAACATAGTAGGGATGCCTGTTGCAATGTATTATTACAACAACCCGTTGAAACGTGGTATGGATGCCTGTTGCAATGTATTATTACAACAACCCGTTGGACCGTGGTAGGGATGCCTGTTGCAATGTATTATTACAACAACCCGTTGGAACGTGGTAGGGATGCCTGTTGCAATGTATTATTACAACAACCCTTTGGAACGTGGTAGGGATGCCTGTTGCAATGTATTATTACAACAACCCGTTGGAATGTAGTAGGGATGCCTGGTGCAATGTATTATTACAACAACCCGTTGGACCGTGGTAGGGATGCCTATTGCAATGTATTATTACAACAACCCGTTGGAACGTGGTAGGGATGCCTGTTGCAATGTATTATTACAATAACCCGTTGGAACGTGGTAGGGATGCCTGTTACAATGTATTATTACAACAACCCTTTGGAACGTGGTAGGGATGCCTGTTGCAATGTATTATTACAACAACCCGTTGGAACGTGGTAGGGATGCCTGTTGCAATGTATTAATACAACAACCCGTTGGACCGTGGTAGGGATGCCTGTTGCAATGTATTATTACAACAACCCTTTGGAACGTGGTAGGGATGCCTGTTACAATGTATTATTACAACAACCCGTTGGAACGTGGTAGGGATGCCTGTTGCAATGTATTATTACAACAACCCGTTGGAACGTGGTAGGGATGCCTGTTGCAATGTATTATTACAACAACCCGTTGGAACGTGGTAGGGATGCCTGTTGCAATGTATTATTACAACAACCCGTTGGAACGTAGTAGGGATGCCTGGTGCAATGTATTATTACAACAACCCGTTGGACCATGGTAGGGATGCCTATTGCAATGTATTATTACAACAACCCGTTGGAACGTGGTAGGGATGCCTGTTACAATGTATTATTACAATAACCCGTTGGAACGTGGTAGGGATGCCTGTTACAATGTACTATTACAACAACCCTTTGGAACGTGGTAGGGATGCCTGTTGCAATGTATTATTACAACAACCCGTTGGAACGTGGTAGGGATGCCTGTTGCAATGTATTAATACAACAACCCGTTTGACCGTGGTAGGGATGCCTGTTGCAATGTATTATTACAACAACCCTTTGGAACGTGGTAGGGATGCCTGTTGCAATTTATCATTACAACAACCAGTTGGAACGGGGTAGGGACACCTGTTGCAATGTATTATTACAACAACCCGTTGGAACGTAGTAGGGATGCCTTTTGCATTGTATTATTACAATAACCCGTTGGAACGTGGTAGTGATGCCTGTTGCAATGTATTATTACAACAACCCGTTGGACCGTGGTAGGGATGCCTGTTGCAATGTATTAATACAACAACCCGTTGGAACGTGGTAGGGATGCCTGTTGCAATGTATTATTACAACAACCCGTTGGAACGTGGTAGGGATGCCTGTTGCAATGTATTATTACAATAACCCGTTGGAACGTGGTAGGGATGCCTGTTACAATGTATTATTACAACAACCCTTTGGAACGTGGTAGGGATGCCTGTTGCAATGTATTATTACAACAACCCGTTGGAACGTGGTAGGGATGCCTGTTGCAATGTATTATTACAAGAACCCGTTGGAACGTGGTAGGGATGCCTGTTGCAATGTATTATTACAACAACCCGTTGGAACGTAGTAGGGATGCCTGGTGCAATGTATTATTACAACAACCCGTTGGACCATGGTAGGGATGCCTATTGCAATGTATTATTACAACAACCCGTTGGAACGTGGTAGGGATGCCTGTTACAATGTATTATTACAATAACCCGTTGGAACGTGGTAGGGATGCCTGTTACAATGTATTATTACAACAACCCTTTGGAACGTGGTAGGGATGCCTGTTGCAATGTATTATTACAACAACACGTTGGAACGTGGTAGGGATGCCTGTTGCAATGTATTAATACAACAACCCGTTGGACCGTGGTAGGGATGCCTGTTGCAATGTATTATTACAATAACCCTTTGGAACGTGGTAGGGATGCCTGTTACAATGTATTATTACAACAACCCTTTGGAACGTGGTAGGGATGCCTGTTGCAATGTATTATTACAACAACCCGTTGGAACGTGGTAGGGATGCCTGTTGCAATGTATTATTACAACAACCCGTTGGAACGTGGTAGGGATGCCTGTTGCCATGTATTATTACAACAACCCGTTGGAACGTAGTAGGGATGCCTGGTGCAATGTATTATTACAACAACCCGTTGGACCATGGTAGGGATGCCTATTGCAATGTATTATTACAACAACCCGTTGGAACGTGGTAGGGATGCCTGTTACAATGTATTATTACAATAACCCGTTGGAACGTGGTAGGGATGCCTGTTACAATGTATTATTACAACAACCCTTTGGAACGTGGTAGGGATGCCTGTTGCAATGTATTATTACAACAACCCGTTGGAACGTGGTAGGGATGCCTGTTGCAATGTATTAATACAACAACCCGTTGGACCGTGGTAGGGATGCCTGTTGCAATGTATTATTACAACAACCCTTTGGAACGTGGTAGGGATGCCTGTTGCAATTTATCATTACAACAACCAGTTGGAACGGGGTAGGGACGCCTGTTGCAATGTATTATTACAACAACCCGTTGGAACGTAGTAGGGATGCCTTTTGCATTGTATTATTACAACAACCCGTTGGAACGTGGTAGTGATGCCTGTTGCAATGTATTATTACAACAACCCGTTGGACCGTGGTAGGGATGCCTGTTGCAATGTATTAATACAACAACCCGTTGGAACGTGGTAGGGATGCCTGTTACAATGTATTATTACAACAACCCTTTGGAACGTGGTAGGGATGCCTGTTGCAATGTATTATTACAACAACCCATTGGAACGTGGTAGGGATGCCTATTGCAATGTATTATTACAACAACCCTTTGGAACGTGGTAGGGATGCCTGTTGCAATTTATCATTACAACAACCAGTTGGAACGGGGTAGGGACGCCTGTTGCAATGTATTATTACAACAACCCGTTGGAATGTAGTAGGGATGCCTGTTGCAATGTATTATTACAACAACCCGTTGGAACGTGGTAGGGATGCCTGTTGCAATGTATCATTACAACAACCAGTTGGAACGTGGTAGGGATGCCTGTTGCAATGTATTATTACAACAACCCGTTGGAACGTGGTAGGGATGCCTGTTGCAATGTATTATTACAACAACCCGTTGGAACGTGGTAGGGATGCCTGTTGCAATGTATTGTTACAACAAGCTGCAATTCGAATTCGGCATTGTGGTTCCAATCGAGAAGTGGATATAAAGTGGCGACGAGTTGCCACCTTAGGAAACTATTACAATTTACTCCACCAGGGCAAAAGTCAGGGAACCATGGTCATTGATGTGAATGGGTATTGTATATACTGTTTAATCATGAATTAGGAATTTTATGAGGAGGAATCAAGAACTATAAAATACGAAATTTTCTTTTGAAAGAAAAAGAAAGACATAAAATGAGTAAAAGACGAACAGACCGAATCAAATAGGTCGACAAAACTTTGGATGAGTGATCCACTTTTCGATCGGTGACACAATCATCTCCATTACCACTGTATCGGGTGCCTTCGCAATTACGTTTCTTGTCTTCTTTTAAATAGTGTAGGATATGGGTGTGCGTTCAAGTACTGGCTTCTTTCGCCTGGTACTCTACGTCCGTCTGTCCGTTACAAGACGGACGTGATTTTATCGCAGTATTGAAATTTCTCAGGACTTGTTTCTTTATTTTTTTTTATCTCGTGTCACATACTATGTTAAGAGTATGTATAGATGTATGTTGTTTGGTAAGTGAAATGAGAACGAATAATCTTATGAACAGAAAAGGTGTTATTCATACTCGTGTGTACGGAAAGTTATTATCTATCTTATAATGATAACAACATTAAAACAAAACATGAAAAGAAGAATTCAAATTAGTTAAAACTATAACAAAACAGGAAAAGAATTCAAATTAGTTAAAACTATAACAAAACACGAAAACAAAATGTTTACACGGAGACTGCAGGAAAAGTACAAGGAAATTGAACCGAGTGTTGGGGAAGATCCTTAGCTACATAACACCCGTCATGTTAATATCTAGTCAATCTATGTAAGAAATGCCACGTTCTCAAAACGCAGACAACAACAACGGAACTAACAGGTGTACTGAAGAGCATCACATTCATCTACTATTGCGAAAGGAAATTATTATTCCCTTAAAACATCATCACGAGACCGTCTTTCACCTTCACTTTTTATCAACTTACATCTCTCGAAACCCTGTTGATTTCGCAGTTAAATCGAGGTAAATAACCGATGTTTCTCGAATCAATGATCCTATTTAGTAGGGTATACATATATTCAATCAATTTCTTGTTTAGGGAAAAGACATATCGGCAGTAAAGTTAAAGGACCAGTTTTGGAAAGAGGGCACAGTTTATTCCTATAGGTATACCAACAGTCTGTTGAAAGATGTTACTGCCTAACTCAACGAAGATATTGTCAACAAAAAATCGATAGATTTAATAAATTCTTCCTCTGTATATTTCTGTTTTGATTTGGACGTATTTTTCACGAACATTCTATTCCACATAGTTCAAAACCATATATTTGTATCGCCGTTCACCTTCCTTTGAATAACATAACATGAGAACGAAGGCGTTCCTTCAGTTTAGGACAGGACATGGTAATATCAAGAGAAGAGAAATCAACCCACATGCCATTACTTCCTCTCTTATAGTGTAAATAGTATCATAATAAGACTAACTCTGATTTGATAGTATTAAAAATGATAATACGATGCTTTGATTAAGGTTTAGTTCAGCAACTAAACGAGACCCTAATTTGCTGTTCACATGGATTCTTTTAATGTGTAGGAGGTCGGCTTTATCATTTGAGGTCTGTATCCTCATCAGTAATTGCTAATCCGAATTTGATACTAAAGCGTGGCGAGTCAGCTATTCTTTGAAACGATCTTATATTGCAGAGGTAGTGTTTCCTCCGTTATCGAAAATGTTCGATTTCTAAGCAGGAAATGTAATAATGTATCGTGGATCATCTTGTATTGCTAATTTACCATCAGGATCAAGGGATACAGACTTGTGTTTTGTTTCCATTTTAGCTTTCAAGCTGAGTACTCTTTTCAGAGTGATAGACCGAATGAATCTAATCCTCTCTCAAAGCAAAGACAATGTGGCATGTTCTCGTTTTACCCTCTCTCTCTCTCTCTCTCTCTCTCTCTCTCTCTCTCTCTCTCTCATAACTTCCCACGGAATCCATAACTTTCTCGACAAAACAACATCCTTCATAAATGAGAATTTATTTGAACATGATATCTTTATTTTAAAGGATAATAACTTCCTGCGATATACAAAATACATATAATGATTAGTTATATTTTTTGGCCAGGAACACTTTTTTCTGAGGAACAGAAAACAACTTTCAAAAGTCAGAGTTCATCACGCAAGTCTAATCGTAAAATTAAGTGTCCAATTCGAGGAAAACGAACAAATGATGCAAGTAACCCCTAGATGTGATTACTAACATAATGACCAAATTACTTTGCTCCATAACAGTTTGTTTAGGTCTTACGTTATTATAACCACTTAAGCATAAATCACTTGGGTCATATACATGACTACTTCTGTTCAGCTTTATTATAAGGCTGAAGCCGTGCAATTTCTAGGTTAACATAGCATATCAATGTCAATTGAGTACCTAAAATTTCAACACTCAGAGAAGAGATGTCTGCCGTATCGGAAAGATGGGATGTGGCAGACTGAAGTAAAGGCGGAGGGGTGCACTGTAGGTGTAAAAGTTGACTTAGACTTATAGACCATTGGTTAGTTTGAAATATCTATATAGTATTTCACGTTGTAGTCACTACATATGATTTAGAATGGGTAATTTGGTAATGCAAACTCAGATATATGTCGCATTGGATTTTCCATAGCTGAAGAGGCCATCCCTCAACTGAAGGGTGTACGATGGACAAATATATAACTCAGCGGTTGAGGTAGTAACCAGGACTGTGAACATAAGCTTTCCCTCTTTTTAGCAAGACAGCTTTATTTCAAATAATTACGAGTATTTCTTCCTGCAATAAAAGAAAAACACACGACGAATAGTTACCTCGCCGCTTATCTCGATCTTTTCCTACAACAAACCGACATGGACAGTTTTCACCAAACTGTATGGTAAACGTGATGGTTTCAATTTCTATTGTAGTCAAGGGCATTTTCCCAATATCACAATTTTTGTGCAAGAAGTTGTCAACTGATGGAAAAACACGTCACGCATGCGTTAAAATGATACAGACTGGTGAAAATGATGGGAAATGTTAGGGTCGTCACAGTGATATCATTGAGAAATATTCATACTGCTATATGGATCTGGATGTGCTTGATGCTCGTTAATTTGCATATTGGCTCCGCTGTATACCTCGCTCTCATATGAGAACGTGAAATCACTTACTTGGATTGATCAAGGTTTACATGTCTGGTGTCGTCGATGAAGCAGAAACTCTTTTTTCATGTTTTACCCTAGCTTTATTAAATTTTAATATGGATCATGATTACGTTGGTATTTTGATTTTTTCCCTTTTCCTCTTACACCATTGCCTTTGAAACATGTCAATATTACATGACACGGGCTGACTGAATTACTTCTCAGTTATGTTAGCTTTATCAAATTCTTCTCATATCAGACATCATCGTACATTGCTTATTCACTCCATTTTCCATTTGTCAAACAAAAATGACAAAACTATTTTAGACTAACATGTAACAGAATTTTCAGAGAATAAGATTTAAATCATATAGGAAAATAACAACGATTTATATGAAAGAATACATTTTGAAAAATGCAGACTCTAAAGCAAAAGAAATCCACACTAACATTTAAGTCAATAATCTTTTACGTCAACTGACGACGTCACAATAACAGCGATGTTAGTACTTTTGAGTTTTAGCGCGGCACCGCGGATAATCTTTTCTTATCAAATGGAAAAATATTCATGAAAATCTGTTGCAATCATTCAAATCTCCTACACTCTCCTATTTCTAATCTCATTGCTCTCCGGGTTAGTCATGTCGCAGAAAACAAATTTGGTTTATTTTTATTTTTAATATTTCAACCATCTTCTGACTCGTAAGAAATGTTAATACAGCCAACTAATCAGCAATATTAACCTGAAACGCACTAACATTCGCTTTTAAGGACGTTCTAATACAAAAACTCCAATGTAAAATAGTGTAACATTCTTCCCCCTGATAAAGCGGCCGACAGATCGAATTACGTGAAAAGAAATGTTGCTTTATAAACAACAAGAGAACACCGACTTGGCTTAAAACTTCAATTCTCGAAACTGCGCACATAATTATTAGAAAAGAACAACAATACAATTGCATCATCGCAACAGCAAGGGAATTACATATACCAACAGAAGGAACGGTACAGATGGAGCAAATAGGAAAAAAAGAATAAATGAAATTCCAAGTGTTAAAATTTGAGAAGCAGATCAAGTTTTGCTTTTTTCAATGTCGATTCAATAAGAATGTGATAAAGAAGACCTCCTAAATCTGAAGGTATCATTTTCGTTGCGGTGAGGTATATAACGTATGTACAATAGTCTATGCTTGCCCCGCTCCTGCATGGGAACTCAAAATGTTGACTAATTGACGAGTTGATTAATGATGATGCCAGCTTGGTTCAATGGGTACATGTTTTAGCTCAACTTTCATTAGTGAAGCTAATGATGATCAACAAATACGATGGGTTGCCTTTATATCCCCTCTGCGATTTTAAGGCATTATCAATGTAATGCCGCAACGTCGTCATAATCGAGTCAGGTCTCTTGAAGGGACTTTATCATAACATAGTCCCAGATTTCCATCGGGATTTGCCTTGGCAATCGTCATCGGCCAGATGCTGGTACGCCAAAATGATAACGACAAAAAAGCACTAGATATCTCTTATATCTACCTTAATATTATACAAGAGAATATATATACCCGAATGCCAGAATTATAATAACAGGAACAAGTCATAGAATATTATAGTAACTACGACATTAAAACCATAGGATCAGGGAAACAGCGGTATTTTGGCATGTACTTGGCTAACATATCACTTTGTCGAGGCCAAGTCCGCCTGCTATAACGACTGTATGTTAAACACACATTGTACATCCACGGATTCTATTTATAAATAACCGTGTAATGCAATATTTTCAAAAAAAGGAACATTCTTTTAACTTTATCAGAAAGCCTAGATGTGATGATCATAGGCAATGTACAACACGTACATACATCAATACACCTTCCAACATACATCTAGTATAAAGATTTCTTTTCCTGAATTTCTATGTTACGGATTCAGAAACAAATTAGCACTTATACCATTATTGTCCCGAACAATTATCTTTTTATCATTATTTTTCTATGTCGCTTCCTTGGTATCAATACTTCACTGACGAGTCCTAGGAGGGCGTAAGACCACTATACAATTCAATTCATTATTTAGCTTTACAGTATCTAAATATCAATTTCACGAATGGCCTTTGTACAATCATAAGTAGATGTGATTGAACTTGTTCACCAACGCAACACACTGGAAGCACATTCAATTCACTATCGGTATGCAATACATAGTACATGCTGTAAGCCAAGCGACCAAACGTGTTTACGGCACCTATAGGTCTCCCTTTTCCCCCATTATTTGGCGATTGATCAGATAATATCTTAATGGTTTATCTGGAACCGAAAACTTACGATATGACGCCAATGATAATGCGTGATTTTTAAGTGTTTTTTGATCGGAACAAACAAACAGTTATATATTCATGACAACCGTTACGGAAAAACGTCCTGGCCGTACATATTTTCTGCAAGTTTTAATCTTATAATGCCGCAAACTTATAGCACCTATGTGCCACAACGTTGCTGCATTATGCAGAATTGGCTTTCAATGAAGATACGTTCACACTTTCAGCACACATTTGCGGCATACTTGCTGGACAAAACATTTTAGTGCCAGGGACAGGAATTTAATGTTTCTTGTACAATAACGACACAGACTGCAATAATGCACATTTATTTTTATATCGTTTCACGCAAAAATATAGATATACAATGAAAATTAATTTTCATACAATTTTAATGCGAAAGTCTTTATTTGTTTATCTGGCCTGTGCTACCTTCCCACCTTCTAAAGCGAATATAAGCATACGTATGTATGCATCTTAATATATTTCCACTCTGATTGAAAGAAGGATCCCACGGGAAAATAATACCAAAAATTAAATACGATTGCTTCGATTTTATTGTATACCATATTCATCATTTTTTATCTCTTGCTTGGATTTACTGTCATCAATATAACATTCAAACATAGTTGCATTCTAAAACTCATGACAGATGACAAAATATGTTACCTGATTTTTTTTTTTTTTTTTAAATGCATCACAAAAAGGCTGAGATCATTCCTTTTCCTGTTTCGTCAAGTATAACTGAAAACACATTTGATTTCCTGATATTACAGCGGAATTGGATCCCATACCAAATTTTAATTTGCCAGAGTTAAACATGATTTAAATAAATGCAAGTATCAATTGATATACCTTTTCCGTTAACTGTTCCTCGGATCCAAGAAGCTCGACTAACCATCTCAAACAATTACAATTGCATGTCAAACGTTATCTCATTGTGTGGTTCACAGACACAACACCTGTAACCAACGATATCTTTCAAACACGACGGACTCCCTGGGACGATCATCCATTTCATGTTCGTTCTACTAGTCATTGAAGGATAATACATCCAAACAACTATTATCATGCTTTCAGAACAAAAGATTTACTTCGCGCGTAATATACCGGAATTACCATTGTTGTCGACCATCGAAACGACTCTAATGGAATAAGAATGAATTAATAGATAAAATAGGGACAGAAGGTGGTAGCCATTGCTTGTGGACTTTAAGTCCGCAGTGTTTGCCGTAATTTGCATGCCACATTTTAATTTATTGTAATAGTAGTATATTTCAGATATAGGAACATTACGAAAAATTATTTAATTATTGGGTTAGATTATGTTTTTGTTTGTTTTTTTTTTAAACTGCAGGCATTTGGCATTACTGAAGAGTCCTAGAAGGACGAAACATCTGTATGATGCAGTTTAATTCATTCTGTTTCTACACACTTGTGTGTCTTGTACCATCCTCAGGCTTATGGAATAATGCTGACGCACGAGCTATTTTACAAACAATTCAGTCATGACGGGGTACATTTCGACTTGTACCTTGAATTAAAAGAGAAACGTTTTAAGATGGACTCACTGAGCACTGTAGTACTGAATTTTCAATAGCGAAAGTTTCGGTTTTGCTTCTTTGATCATTGGAATCCAGTGTAACATAAACAATTTACTTCAAGACTTATGGATATGATATATTGTCAAGCAAGATGATTTGAAACAACTTTTATTAAGACACAATATGTCTAGACCACAGACGTAAATACATACATCACGTATCCTACATAAAATCTATATAAACCTCCGTTAAGCAATGGTCAAAACTCTGACTGATATAATAGTATTCACCTGAAAATATCAATATATAGATGATTTAAGAGTATTGCATTGTTGAAGTCGTACGTTGTTTTATTTTATTGTCTGTACTGAATGAACATGTCATAAAACTTCCAGGCTCCTACATTTACTCTGGAAATGTATGAATGTTTCAGTGTCGCGAATTCAAGATCATAAAAAAGACGGAAGCTTGTTGTAATAGCTGCTTGCAATTTGAAAATGATCGATTGACCTTCATGAAAAGGGATGCAGTAGTACTAGTAAAGATATATGCTGCTAGCAGCACACAAATCTCTGCAATTATGCATTTAAAATTACAGGCAGTAACTCTACACATTAGTTTCACAAATCGAAATGTTAAGCAACGAGAGCTTTTGATGAAGGGTTCTAAATATCGTGAAACTCCGGCCGAAAAATGGTATATGAATTCCAAGACACTTTTGGATTCTATTAATATCTATGCAAGATAATGGGTGAAACAAACACATGCTACGTTAGATTCTCTTTCTAAGTGTGTTAAGTGATTTTGTGAAATCGAAATTGAAAATTAGCACAGGTTAGCTTTCCTCGATCCTTTTATCGCACAACAAGTTTTACATGCCAGGTACGATATTGTACATGAAGATAAGGCGTTCAATAGCTTGACACTTGTCTGCAAACATTACATTTCCTGTATACAAAAAGAACTGGGCTTGTTTGTCAACGAAGGAAACCCCATCCATACATTATGCAATCTTTCAAAAGACGAAATACTAGCTAATCATGCTTCGGTGTCATTTTTATTGCCTATTGATATTACGGATACAAACCTCCCCCGTTTATACATCATCCCTATTCTTCACAAGAATCTATATAAACAACATTTTATTGCTGGCTAGCTGTTCAACCAAGCTTTTTGTCAAAACTACTAACCACCATTCTAAGTAATACTAAATCGGGGTTACAATGTTATAGTGATACTTTTTACTTAAGAAGTGGAATTAATAGTATGTTGATTTTGAAGGACTCCAAAGGGCTTTTAGTTAACCTTACTCTAATCTAAAACAGGTCTTCTATCAGACTTTTGATTTTTTCTATCCTGTCCACCACCATACTCCATTCCAATTTGGAAGAAGGAGTTCGTTCTCTCGTTTTGAGAGCTTTCTTCTCCAAGAAAAGGTGAGAAATACCTTCAAATAAAAATATAAATATTCGGCTTACGCAGGTATACAATTATCGAGTTTCTGATTGACGTCGAGTGTTGTGGTAAGATTTCCCAACTGACTATCGGCACACCTATGGGAATTAACTGCGTCCCTCATTGGGCTGATTGGTTTTGTAATCATACGAGGATAAATTTATTGAAGAGCTAACCAACACAGGTCAAAACGAACTTGGAAAATCATTGAACTTCACTTTCATATATAATTATGACGTCTTGTCGTTAAATAGTAAGATATTAATTCTACGTACATCGTATATATCCACCAGAATTTGAAATCAAATACACCACTGACTCCTCTATATCAGTTGGTTATCTCGGTCGTTTCCTTGAAAGAAACCAACATGGCCAGCTTTCCATCAAGTTGTATGATAAACGTGTTGATTTCAATTTCCCTATTGTGAATTTTCCATTTATGGATAGCAATATCTCTATCATCCCCAAGATCTGATATTTACATGTACCCATTGATTCGATATTTTAATGCCTGCTCCCATACTCACGATTTGCGCACAAGTAGTCGTCAACTGACAGACAAGCTCGTAACAAATGGATTCAAAAGATACAGTTTGATGAAAATTAAAGGGAAGTTTTATAGTTGCCATAGTGATCTTACTGATTAAAATTGTATTTCTTTGTGTGGTATGTTGGTTCCGTTGTTATGTACCTTGTTCTCATTTGAGAACGTGACATTACTTACCGGAACACCTGGTTTTATTCTCCTGTACTTTTTCAAGAGTCTCCGCGTAAATCCTTTTTTTTTTTTTATTTTTTATTTTTTTTTTTTTTTTTTTTCATATTTTGCCTAGTTTTATGGAATTTGCTTTTAGATTATTATTATGTTGTCAGGTCGGTATATTCTTGATGTGTTTTGATACATTACTTACATTACTAATGTCGGTAACAATTAATCCTATCAATGACGGTCAGACAGGCAGCTGCTGATGTAGTAACTATTGACGCCATAGCATCACTGACGAGTCATAGAAAAGAACGAAACAGTTGAATGATTCTGTTTAATTTATTGATAATTTGGCTCTACTGTATACAATTCTAATTTGTATTGAGAGTGAAGTTTGTAGACAACGCTTCTGTAGCCTGTAGTCACGTTTTATTTCATTGGCATTGGTTTCTATATATAAGCAAATGTTAACGTTCTTTTAGCATTATCAGATACATGACAATTAGGAAGGTTATTGAAATACGGGAGAAGTGCACGTCCCTATATATATATTGATAATTTTTAAATCACTTTGGATTCGCCTCAGTTAAATTCTAGGTTTTGACATTTAAGTTATTATACCACTAACAAGTCTTAGAACGACAAAACATCTGTGTGGTTTCAATTTAATGTATCATTTGGATTTTTTGGCTTTAATGTATCTAATCTTACACTTCTACAGAGAAGTGCTATTCACTTGTATGTCTTTTGTATAATACAGTTGTGTTTACGATGTTTCTTTCCATATTTTGTATTCAGTCGTGTCGAATGAAGCCCCAAATATGAGATGGCTGTTCTGTAAAACAAACGTTTCCCTGATTCTCAGGAGTGCTCAAGCTGATAAAGTTTATATTTATGGCAAGTACATGTCCGAGAAGAAAGAAACAGATTCCAACAGTTGCACTACATAATTTAAGTTGAATGTGGATGAAACTCAAAAATCAAATGAGCGCTTCCAAATATTTGCTCTACGCTCTACATCCTTCAAAACTGTATAGCATGGAGCTAATAAGGTTAATGACTTTCCATGACTGATATATAATAATGATATTCTGCATGTATATATCTTCTAACTTCTCTTTCTGAAAAAATGCAGTTAGCAACAAACAATGTGCCGTTAGCGGCAACGAACCCTTCACAGTTCTAATATCTATGTAGCTATCAGCACATAAATCAAGCTTTATGGTGTATACGCTGTTGCTGATGTCTGACTGAGAACGGACGGGCAATTTCTGTTGTTTTTTTTTTTTTTTTTTTTTCCTGTTTTTGTTGTTCTAATCAACTTTTCCATCTTGCCTACCAAGAACAATAATAAAACAGCATTCCCTCTCTTCACTCTTTAGTATCACGTTTCTGTTCCTTATCTACGGCAGTGAATTTTTCAGAAATGCTGATTTGGTTGTAACGGAGCACATATGTCCATCCGTCCGACTGTAAGCCCATATCCGCGATGAGGCGTGGAATATTAATATTTATCTTTAAAATGATTTCCCATATATGTCCACCTACTCCGTTTTGTCTTTTAATTTATATTCCCATCTGTAGCTGGTCATTCTTGGCTAAATAAATTTCAGGAATTAACGTTATAGAAAAATGTGTGGAAAGGGAGTCCTTGCAGATAAAGGTTGGAAATAATTACATAATTATTCCACTGTCTTCGTCTTTTCTTACCAACGGCATAGTAATGACCACTACTCATAGTATCATAGTAAGGGGAGCTGACTGAACCCCTTTTTTTATTTTTTTTTTTTTTTTTTTTTGTCCTTTTTTAACTTTCTTGTGTGGTTTGTAAGTAAGGTGCCACTGAATCATTCTGTTTGTAGTATTAGTTAAATTTTTTTCGGTTATTTCGTCCCCTTCACGATTTTCGCTCAAATTATTAACGATGACGGAATGATAAGTTTGTAATAATAATATTCCCTTCTTTCCATTTTTACTAACAACTCTTTTTACTACCAATTGCGACATGTTAAATGCCAAGAAATGGGAAAAAATGAGACTAAGAATCATTCACATATTGTGTATAGAAATCTGAAACGATAGGTCTTTAAGGTCTTTTATCTACTGTTTCCGTTCCATTACCTGTCTGTTTTAAATACTTTATCGGAGTGTTCGATACATAAAAAAATCTACTTTAGATCATTTAATGTAAAATGTTTAAAAGTGAATGTAGTTTCTGAAGCAATTTTTTAGCTACATACGGAGTAAGCATATGACGCTGTGAAAAAGAAACTTATACGCCATCACGACAATGTGCTAGATATGTCACATATGCGAACATAAACCCAATTCAAATCAAACTCGATTACAACGTTCAGCAGAAGCTCTAATCTAGCTTGTCAAAGCATTTATGTAATGCCATTAGTGGTAAAACCTTCGGCAATAATTTTCACAATTTGAACCTGATATATCCATTTCAATATATTTTGAATGTTTTTGTAAAAAAACAGTGAGAATATCGTTTATCGTCTTTTAGATCATACTGTGAAAATGGATAAGATTGGTTGCAGCAGCTATAAACTTACCAATGAGAAATTGTAGTTTATCCCCGTTTTGGTATCACAAATAACTTTCACATATTAGGGGTTTTATTTTCATTTAATTTGTGTTCGGACGACATCGTAGACACTAATAATACGTTTGATGAAGATGGCTGTACACAAATTGGTTGTTTGGAGTTTTCTTTTTTCTTTCTAAGAAAGCCACTATACATATAAAGACATTGTCTATGAATGACGTCAGTCAATATAGGCTACGTTTAAAGTGAGGCCATGATAAAATGTGATAACCCGGAGTCTTTACAGGAATTGAAGTTCTTCATCAGTTAGCCCTGTGTCAGTATCATGCGAGTGGTCTGGCGTTAGGGTTTGTTTCAAGGTCGCGATATTTCATATTGATTGAGTTTTAACATACTCAATATACCACAATTGAATTGTCCTGTCATTTAATTTTAATTTGCATCCCTGTTTATATTGTTGGAAACGACATAGGTTTCTAAATAATGTGAAAGCATACGATTTTCAGTGATCCTTATAACGGGGTCTGCGGTAAAGATGGATAGTTTAAAAATCTTCGTATTTTTCATGGAAGTAGGCAAGGATTGCAATTACTTCAATTTATTAAAGGGCCGACTGAAAGCAAACCAGACGGAAACGTCGATAATTAGACGGATCTAACGTTTATTGGGTTAGGGTAATAAGCCAAATTGTTCGTAGGACTTTGTTATTGCTCACCTCACAATATTGATACGCTTTAACAAAAATCCTATCATGCCTACATAAGAATGATTTCACAGATTTGTTTTACATATTTCATATTAGGTACTCAGCCTGAAGCCCAATGAGACCGAGACAAATCTCAATATAAAATTGTATTCCCTGCTCTCATGGATACTCCTTACACAAATTAAGGCAAATTGTTGTTATTTATGCAGATGTATTATAAATGGATTTGACATGTGTACATAATAAGCGCCACCTCTTAAACCCTTGTGTATACTAGATATACCCTTTATAAAAAAAATGGTTTCCCATTGCACATGGATGCTTCATATTATAAATCCCAACGTGAGAAAATTTAGGATTTAAAAGCAAACCCTGTATTTCTTCTATTAGGTTCCATCCCTTTGCCTAAGGGGAAATAATTTTATTTACATAAATTTGGTTCCCCTACCCAAAGAATGCTAACGACGAAATTTTGTCGAAATGTCTTCATTGCTTTATACTTTTTATATATTTACCCGCTGGAAGGTTTGATCACTCGTTTTTCAATCAAAATTGAAACTAATTCTTGCAGGGGATAACTGATGTGAGATATGACTTTCACAATTTTGGTAAAACACTTTAAGACTCTTCTATCCTCGCATAGTATTTAATTTTACAGTACATGTATATGGGTGTTGAGAATATATTTGAAGTTTCAGTCCTATGCCCTGCTATCTGATACTAATAATTCTAATCAAGTTTGAAAGAATTCCAAATGAAATTCAACATTGTATTTTTCTATGTAAACTTTAGTAAACATGGCGTCCTCCCTTCGGGAAATGCGAGATCATGTGGTCAGAGAATTTCCCAAATTTTCGAAAGCATATAAAAGCCTTCTATCCAAGAAGCATGAAGAGCAACTTTAATTCGCCTTTGGACATGAGATGTTTCTCCACAAATTCATTAAAATCGGTTCAGAGCTTTTCCACTGAAAATATTGAAAGTTTTCTACGGATACTGTCGGACGACAGACAAAAGGTTATCGCCATAGGATACCAAGAGAGTTTCTCAGGTGACATAAAACTGCGCGCATGTTAACTTCAACTGTAACTATATGCTGAGCTATTAAGTTCCCATTTAAGTATCTCAATCCTTTTATACACTTTACCTCGCTATAGAATAAGATTGCTACCCTTTTGAGTTAGAACTTTATTGTATACAATAAATGTCAAATAATAAAACAAAGAAAGTACTGATACTTTAACAAAATCTTAATTCAAACACAAATGCGATGAAATACGACAAAATTAGTACAAAAGAAATATTTACATTGAGACTCCTGAGACAGTATAAGGAAAATAAAACCAGATGTTCCGAAGGGTAAAATTCATTTGCAAACTTATCCTTACATCTATTGTTTTACCCTAACCCTAGAACTCTGAGACTCCTGAGACAGTGTAAGGAAAATAAAACCAGATGTTCCGAAGGGTAAAATTCATTTGCAAACTTATCCTTACATCTATTGTTTTACCCTAACCCTAAACCTCTGAGACTCCTGAGACAGTGTAAGGAAAATAAAACCATATGTTCCGAAGGGTAAAATTCATTTGCAAACTTATCCTTACATCTATTGTTTTACCCTAACCCTAAAAGAAAGCAGTTCGTATTTTGACTCCTTCCATATTAAAACATCACTATTTCTGACAATACTTAGTAATACCGATATTGTGCATGTATATAAAGTTTCTCGGTAAAAAGGAAGAGTGAACCACTTTACCAAAGGATTGTTCAGACTAAATGGACAAAGTTCTGTCATTTCTACAGAAAGGTTTTTAAGTAGTACCTCTATTTCGCCAAATGGTCCCCACCCCTTAGGTTCTAAATCATCATTAATACAAAATTGGTTCCCGTTCCCCCAAGAACGCTTTAGACCAAGTCAGCTAAACATTAAAGACCAATCATTTACATAATGCTGCCTTTAATGATGGATAAATGCATGAATATTTCCAAAACATAATTATCATCTGAAGCAAAAAAGCTTCAGGTTGATTTTTATAGAAGAAAAATAGAACATTGCTGATAGGCTTTTAAGTATTTATTTGTTATGTAGGAAACAGTAACAGAGAGTGAGTTGCACAACAAATTAGACGAAAGGTTCAAAAGGAACTATTACAATGGGAAAGTGATAAACATTAAACATGAATATATAAAAACAGTGCCAAGCGAAACATGAAATACGCTCCCCATGCGTTTATGTATTGGTGATCATGAAAATGCTGATATGTAGAAACGTAGAAAAAATGTGTGAGCAAAATAATCTACTTAATCACAGCTTCATGTAATTATCAGTGCAAAATATATTGATTTTCGATGCTTTTGATAGATTGAAATTACGATAAGGTAATCTCAAGACAATAATAATGGTTTAACAATAATTGAAATATGTTTTTGTGTTGGCCCGAATTACCTCTCCTGTAATATGGTCTGTTAAGATAAAAGCAATTTATGTCTTTTTATCATATCTGTAATATTTTAACGAGAGCAGAGATTGCTGTCGTACTCTTGATTAAACTCAACTTGTTAATCTGAAATCCAAGACTACTTTTACTGCAAATGACAAATTTAATGACACTCATTTCTGCAGCCCGATTTCACAAACACCAAATGCACAAGGCTATTTAGAAGATAAATAAATTAATTACTTTGTTTACAACATTGTGTAGGGTTGATCTTTTGAAATAAGTCACTAGAAATTGTACAATACGTATAGGCTATGTCGATTAGTATTAGGATATCGGACCAATATGTCTGCGAGAGGCTAAATGACTGGGTTAACTCCGCGAATTATAGACACTTCTGGAACATACATTATTGTATGACTGTATTTCTTATTGTATTCTGATAGATTGAAATACTCCTAGGTTAAGACATGGTAAAGTATTCATTCAAATATACTTGGTAGGTTAACGAAATATAGGCTGCTATACAATTACAGCAAGAGAGATATCCGAAATGATTTCGCAAACTTCGAGTGAGAATTTATTAACCTTGGTCTTAAAAAGCACAGGAATTCCTTTGTTAGCCGATGAAAATTTTGCATGACGTCACATGTACAAATTGCGGTGATTCCAATACGAGTCAGAAGACAGTTTGTATATAAAGATAGATGGCGAGAGTAGGTTTGCTACCGTCAATACGGAAGAATTTCATAAACTTTTAAACAATATTCTTTATACAAGCAGTTTTAAGGAGTACTCTACAGTGAATATTACTTCCCTCGTGTTGATAAACCATTGTATTCACGTCATATAGAGTCAGTAATAGTATAGTAATCCATCTACATTCGCCAGGTGTGAATAGCAGTTGTATTGAAGATAATGTTAATAAATAATAAACACTCACAAATTTTCGTTTTAATGCCAATATAGAAATTACTATTTTCACTACGAGACGCGATATATTATATCCTTGAAATACATATATGTTAAAAGAACAAAGCAATATTTTCTGGAGCATTGAAATCTTCGAATATTGATATTTATGACATTCATTGAATTTGTGGTACTTCCTATTCTGACTTTAGAGGTTGATTTAGATAGATTAATATGTTCCTCAGTCGCCGCTTCGGTTAGAATAATGTAGATCCCGGTTATCAGTGGGAATTATCCTAGAAGGGCCAAACAGCTGTAAGATGCCGTTAACGTCATTATTTGGCTCCACCATCTATATTTGTTTTAAATGGTGTTATTCATATGCTTGTGTCTTGCACTATCTTAAAAGTAGTATCAGTTATTAACATCACTTCCGCATTATCCCCCGACATTGCAGATCTACTACTAACTGCTTAACTCATATGCTTAGAGTTAGTTGCGTATGCTTCAGTATATCAACATCAAAGCCTAACTGACTTTTCTATTGTCGAATGTCTGATTCATTCTATTCGGCGTGCACCCAAAAGACAAAAGGCAATTTTGATAGACGTTAATAATATGATGGCTGGTTTCTAATTATGTTGTCAATATTGGCCAAGTTTACTGTAATACTTCACCCTGTACCTCGTTACTCAGAAGCTACAACAATGTGTCGGTACGAAAGCACATGGTAAAAACTCTATATCATTACTTGCCAAAAATGCCCAAAAACCAATGTCGTAAGACATGAGGAAGTTATTTGTCAATGTTTGGGATGATCCTGATGGTTTTGATATTTTGAAGCATGTTAAACCTGAAAAACACCAGGAACATGTTAAACCTGAAAAACACCAGAAACGTTAAACCAGAAAAACACTAAAATTGCTGTAATAGTTTTACAGATCATGCATGCTCTAGAGAGAATCATCCTACGCCCATTGATTTGTACACGGATTCTTGCAAACGTATTGCACAGAGCCTAGTTTAAATTGCTTACGAAATGTACAGTATAAAGCAAAAATGTTTTACTTCTAAACTCTCGTACTGGTGTTTTCTGCATCAATTCGTAGTAATAACACTGAAGGGAAACGCAGGATAAAATAATATACATAATTATTTAACTGTGTGGCCTTAAATTAGGAAAAAGCGGCAAGACGAGTAGCTTGGTGATTGTGCACTTAAATCGGTGTGCATCAGCCATATAGAGAAAATTATATTGAACAGAATTATACTATGTTTGTCATATCTGTGTGGGTATGCACATCGCTGTTACTTTAAAATCAAAGACAACAACAGGTTGATAGGAATTTTTACATCACAGAACGTCCTTGAGTTGTCTGAGAGAAAATAGAAGAATTCCCGACTGACCGCGACGTGGAAGTTCGCATGTACCGGCTCCACGTGGACTTCTAGTATCCAAGGTTTGTCGTAATCAAGTTTCATAAGTCGTAGGCTCTTGGCAACACTGACGAATACAAGAAGGACGAGATAGCTGTATTATGCTAAATTTGTATTGAAAGACGATATTCATATGCGTTAATCATTAATTAAGTACACAACCTTTTGGTCTTTCATATTGGGTTGAACATCGTGGAGAGACTTCACCTTCCGAGTTTACACTCGATGAAACCATCATGTAAGATTGCAGCAATCTTATTTCAAATGAATATTAGAATTTATTCAACAATATTAATTCTTTTCTAGGCAAGGTAAGAGACAATACTTAGGATATCATAGAGTTTGTTCTAGATTCGGTGGATTGAAAAGTTACCAACATATTGATTAGCCTACATTAATTATTTCTTCAAAGTGAAATCGGAACATATTACGTAGAGCTACATCTACGTTCTTTCCACTTGACTATTCGATGTCAGATAACGTCATGTTGTTGACATGATTTTCCTCATTGTCGATATCGATTATCTGCCTTAACAGGAAAGATGACAGGTATGTTTAGTTAGCGTCTGAATGGTTGTCATGACAAGGTATTGGTATAATCGTGTAGATTATCCAATAACAACATCACATCAGGATATTTGTAGAATGTGGGACTTCAGCATAAGCCTTTCGGCGAAATACTGTAAGAAAATATACCTATATATTAAATGTAGGATTGTTACACGTGTCGTCATTGTGCATTGTACTATACTTATATAACTTGCGGCATTGTTCTTGTTTAAATTCTAGGAATAAAGAGCCTTAGTTTGAAATTTGGTATAAACATGACATTAAACATGTTCCAAAAATTATATTAACTCAATATTCTGTTGACAACTGTTAGAACTGAAAAAAATGCAGTGTTTCATTAAGGTTCATTAAGTGGTGGTTTTTAGCTTAACTACCAACGCTTGCTATCTTTAATGTCCTGACAAAATGCCAGACGCAATATCTAATGATGGATAAATTCAATAAAAGATTTGCAAGTAGAAATTTCGAACTGGTTCAGAAAAGACAAATTAGTTTATTTCATTATGTGATTCAGTACCGGAAACAGTATCGAAATTTCATGTCAAGCGGGAATCAACGAATCATTAATAAGATAAGTTACCTTTTAACCCATACTGAATATTTTAACCCATACTGAATATTTTAACCCATACTGAATATTTTAACAAATAAACGATCGAAACGAAATAGCGAAAAATAAATCCAATATGAACTTCAATACTTCATAGTCAACATAGGTTGCTTTACGATAATGACATTTTAACTTACCTACAGTTTATCCTTAATCTAATTGTTTAGTACAAACAGCTATGACGTTTTTTTCTGTTATCCTGATCTTTAACCAAGATTTGCATTGACATTGTGCCTTCAGACAAGACATCTAAAATTAATTCTTGTTTTGCAGACATAATTACATTCCGTGCATACAAGTATATTTAGATTTGCTTTATAAAGAGAGAAACTCAATCTATACAAGAACCAATATCTTTCCCGAGAAGAAATACATACTAATCACACTTCATTATTGCAATAATTTAGATTGCCAATTAATGATAAAAACATTAAGCCCCACAAGAGTTTTATATAAACACCTTTTTATTACTGGTCGTCTAGGTGTTCAGCCAAACCTTTGTCGAACATTTTACTGCCATTCCTAGTGCTATAAAAGCAGGATTACAGTACCGTTGTGATACTATTGTCTGAAGACGTGGTATTTGTCTTATATGGATTGTAAATAATTTTAAAAAGTTGTTAACCAAATTTTGAACCTCTTCTAAAAAAAAGAGCACACACACATTTCTTATACAATTTGATTTTCAATCGTATACCATTCCTTGACTTGTTATGAAAGCTTTTCTTTTCAAAAACAGGTGAACGGCCGAACCAATACATGAATGTGAAATATGTTGAAGGGCATTTTGTGAAATATACGTCCACAATAAAAAAGAAAAAGAGAAGAAATTATTTAAATTATGGAATTTCTTGTTGACAATGTCTTCGTCGAGTTTGCCGTGCAGATCTCTCCATTTTTTAAGAGAACAACATCCCTGCTTTCCCAACCTTGGGTGTTAACATGTCGCACCGATATCTACATCCTTGTTTTCAATAAACGGCTTTCATACTAGATGTCAGAAGCTGACATACAAACTTAATATGAAAATAAGGGACGTTTTACGGTCATCACAACGCTTTCATTAGCCCCACCGATATCTACATCCTTGTTTTCAATAAACGGCTTTCATACTAGATGTCAGAAGCTGACATACAAACTTAATATGAAAATAAGGGACGTTTTACGGTCATCACAACGCTTTCATTAGGGAATAGTCTGTTTCCTTCTTATCCAACATATTATGCGACGAGTTCATTTACGGTGAGAACAACACTTCTGTTTACATCTATCATATTCTTTCTTTCCTTTTACAACAAATCTTTGAAATATACTTATAACCTGAATAATGATGTTTGTAAGATCATATGAGATACATGTATCCATACTATTACATTAGCGGCTGTAAAAAAGGCCTGGTTATAGATTCAGGGGGAGGGGGGTTACCCAGATTAAATGTAAACAAACCGTAGTGTGCTCTTTCCTGCATACTATTTTTCCTTTCGGTCTCTGTTTGGAGGTACCAACTTCATGTTTTTTATGACTTTGGTTATATCTAGAACATCTAAATAATCATCAATTTATTTGGTATTCAATAATATCTGTTGATCTAAGGAAGCATAGTTTGCTATAACCTTTAAACAACATCTGAATAACCAAATGCGCAGAAGCATGATATCTTAGCTGGTTGGTTTCTAGGATAAAGCCTGACAAAGATTGTGAAAAGAAATTACCTTTACTCTTATTCAAGGTCATAGGGGCGAAAGAAATCAATCCAATTCTTTAAAACCTTGAAACAGTGGTCAACTTGGTTAAACCTGTAAAATATTTCTTCTGGTAAACCAAAATCTGAAAAGCAGAATATTTGGTGGAAATGTGTTTCTAGGTTAAAGACTGACAAATTTCGAGAAGAAAAAAATCCAAATCATAGCTGCCACTGCTTAGAGTTAAGTATTTGTAACTGTTTGTTGAGGAAAGTGGTTATCTTAGGCCACACCAATTTGAAAAGACATTCTTCGAGAATTGCCGCTCTTAAAATCTGGATTTGAGAGAAACATTAAATTATCACTTCTTAAAACAAATTTAAAAATCGAAGTTTTTGAGGTAGGATTTTAATTCTTTAGATCGGTAATTTTAGTCGCTTATATCTTTGAATCACCTTGAAAGTAAACACAAGGGGGGATGTTGTAGCTAAAAGAAAGAAACGCGAATGAACATGCTATGGCAGATGTGATTCTGTAGCACAGCACAGCGCCACTGTGTGTGACGATTAGAAAGTGTTTACGGCACGCTTAAACACGTCCCGGTGTTGAATAGGATTCGTTTTTCCATTCACTATTATTATGTAGGCCTCGTATTCAACCTTTCCGGGTCGATCAATGTGAGACACATTCTAATGATAACTTATTTCTTTTAACATATTTACTGAAGCATTGTCTTTCCGGATCAGCGATTATGGACAAACAATCATTATATAAGTAAATATAAGAAAATCCGTAAAATTAAACTGAGCTCATTTACTTATTGAGTAAACGCATGAGAATTCATCTGACGGCGAAATATAAATCATAGCGTAGGCTTAAACAATAGTATTGAAAATGTGTCTTCATGAGGTCTCCATTGGTTTGTTACTGTCATATTAACTATTAGGAACAGTTGAAATAGCTGTTTGCAGAACTGGACATGTGGACTCTTCATTGTTTTGTATCAAAGTATCTTAGAGAGATGCTTAGATTTGTGTTATACAAAAGAAATCTTAATAAGAAATAATGTTTCTGAATATAATGACCGTTTTTACTTATTTTCTGAAGATTTAGTTTAAAGCTCATACACGCTAGTTAAGGAAGTTGTCTCATAAACGTTATTATGTAAAGTGCTTAACAAAATGTGTTGGTTATACACTGTGTCGTTGTGGCTGTTCCTCATAGGTCTGTCATAGATAGATATTGTTAATTGTGTTTAAAATAATAAGCAACTAGCATTACGAAATCCTGAAAAGTTTTGTGACATCTTATTGCTTTTGTGGATTAATATTTTGTTGAATCATGATTCTGTTATATACAGATGTATCACTATGAAAGTGTCAATCTACTAATGTATTAATGTTGAGTTCACTACACATATCATGCTCAAGTTTAGACACTCAAAATTCTCCATGTTTACTTCTATTTCCCCTGAGCTAATGAAGAGACATTAGGATAGACTCCATATAGAAAACATGAATCCTTTTTCGTAACACCTTTTGATTTGAGGCATAATGGTGCATTTTGTCTTTCGTTGTTCTTGGTATAGATGCTATGGATTAATGTTGATTGTGATTTTCCATATGTGTTGATTGTTTACATTTTCGCATCAACGTTCCATCCAAAGACGTTTTTAGTTTAAATCAAATAATGAGCCTAAAATACACATTTTTTCCCTTGAAATAGATGGCATATGTGTACATGTTTTATTCAAAATATCATAATGTTTGCAAGCTTCATCAACTTTTTGCTTCCATCATTAAACGCCTATCAAAATAACCTTACCAAAGATGTAGAACAATAGACTATTCATTATATCGTTTTCTTGTAAATCACGTTCATATGTCAACTGTATCGTTACAATTTAGCTTTTGGAAATCTATATTTTGTGTTTAAGTAAGAATATATATACCATAAACCTTGAGTACCCTAAAATTTTGATATTTTAAAATAACTTCAGAGTGAGTTATATATCTCTTATACAATTGTTGTACTAATAATTCACTCGATTTACTGTACCCCCTTGCACTAAATATACATGTTCTGAACATAGAAGTCCTCAAACGAAAGTGTGAAGAGCTCTTGTTTTGCTCCGTATCTTATTATTTAATACCCAAATGATATGCAGTTATGCATGCAACTTTTTGGGGCTTTTCCCTGATCCAAGATGGCTCCCTGAACCTCTGATTGGTCATAATCATAATAATTCATTACTTTTTTTCTATTCAATGGATTGTAAAGAAACTTGTTGGAAGGGGTGTTAAAATGACAGCGATTGATTTGACACACGAAATTAAAACTTGTAAACAAATTGGCAGCCAAACGCTGATTTCTGATTGGTCACAATTTGAGTATTATTCAATTTTCACATAACTTCGTATATACTACCGTTACAACTGCATGGAGTATGACTCTGCGGGCATTGGAGAGACCTAGTTCCATTATTAAAGTTGGTGGTATAAATGTATCTTTTCATCAGATTATGAACATTTTTGTAACTTTATTGTCAATGCTTATGCATGAGAAAAGCCACCGACTTGCGTTCAGTACATGGTGAAGACGTGCAGTACTTCTTAACCACTGGATTAAAGCAGTCCTACTTAAGCATGGCTGATTAGCGCTACCTATTTAAGTCCACGTGCAGTGCGCTACCGTACATGTAATTAGAGGCCATACCCCAGTTGTTGATATCGTGGTATATACAGGCTCGAGTTTTATAATGCATGATTTGTTTTGCTTAATTCTGGCGATTGTGGAATCTAACACATTGATTTATTAACTGAAATCATATTTTTCTCGCATGGTTCCTTTCAATATTTACCAAGATAATACAAAACACTGGCTTTGTGTGAAAACATCCCGATAGTTCTCTAACCTGCTGGGCAAGACAGTAATACGCTGTGATTATATGTTCGTCACCTGTCAAACACCATGTATTGTATTTTATTTGCGATTAATGTCGCGAAGGGATCTGGTACCGTATAAGGTCGATAAACCATGATTTCATAGGCTTCTGTTTCACTCAGGTGTTTGGTAAGTTTGGTGCTTGCTTCATTTGGTTAGTACCACATGTAATTGTCTCTGAATATTCAGAATCTAATTCGGGAGAAGATTCTTCAATCTTTGTCCAGATTGCCTTCGACCTCTAAGACAGTTCAGACGCGTTTTGTACACGTTTAGCTATATCATTTTCTGTATTTAGCAACAGCTTCATTTTTTTCTACCGGAAGCTTCTTTTTGGGATCAGATGGATAATATAATGGCCGACGTAGCCATAAAATGGCTGGCGAAACAATTTGAAGCATACTGCTGATATTGGATAGAAAATAATTGGTATCAACCTAGTTTTGAAAAATCTGAACTGTTTGAATCTAGAATGGTACGGTTCAAAAATCCATCATGTTTACGTGATATATCTGCCAGCGTTTGATTTGCATCATCGTGTTGACTTTCTCAGAGCTTTAAAAATGAAGGCATGAAATGCTTAAATCCAGAGTCTGCCAGTTTACCCAAAAGTCTCAGAAACCGTGATCACCTATTATGTAATCATTATCAATTAAAAGGACCTTCAAGTTATCAACATACTTTAATATCTTTTCTGTTATTTTTGCATCATTTTCTAATCCCAGAAGGAGACCGTGGCTTCATTATTACTTTTTCCAGACCAAAATCACTTTTATTTTTATTATTTTTTTTTTTTTTTAGAGTTTGACAAAACAAATAAGGATATAGATACCATCAATGATTAGGGCCATGTTGCTACCAAAACATGTCTGTTAAAGCTGTTGTGGGTTATAGTTTGTTCCCTTGACACTTGAGGTCCAAGATGGGACGATACAAATGTTCACTCCTGAACCTTACACATGATGTGGAATATTCTGCTTACAGCTGAATTGTGAAGTTTAAACAAAGAAACTATCTGGGTGAAAGAAATATCTAGGTTTTTTTTTAAATTTTTTTAGGTTTTATCCAAAACATTAACATTGCATTCTGAGTTGATATTCCTTGTATACCTGATATATCTGGACAATTGTCAATGAAAGCATGGATCTGCTCGAACTGATCGCTGCTCCACCCTGTTCATGCTATCATATCGGAATTGTCTATGTATTTATGGTCAAATAGACAATTCTTCGCAAATCACAATTGATCTCCAAAATATAATTATCATTTCTTTAGATTGGTCATTCATATGGCATGTTAATGTATCACTGTATCTGTATTCCATGTATTTGCAATATTTACCACACTTTCGATGTGAGACTGGGGCATAGAGAAAGTCATCTATACTAAGATACTTACTGTTTGACGAGGTTGTGCCATCTTTGTCGCCTTCACCATTATATTTTGCATCGCAGACTTCATCGTCATTTTCATTTTCATTGTCGCCTGGCCTAGGTGGTTTCTTTTGCTTTTCTTTAGATATCTAACGTAGCACTTTAAACACAAGTTCTTTTTGTCTGTAAAAAAGACACCTTCTTCGGACATCAGCTTAACATCCATGGCTGAACGCTATGAGGATGGACGCCATCACCTACTTTGAAATACTTAAACTTGGTAGTGCATTCAAACCAAATACACTTGTTTTCCATTTTAGAGGTATACAGAAATCATCTTTTACAAAAAATATATGCAGTTTGTTTTTCTATTCAAAAGATAAACAAAATCAACAAAAACCTTGAACAACATCAATAACAACTGCTTAACTAAGTTACAAATAGATATGTTACTTTCTTCTTAGAAATAACAAAATACATAATTATTCTATAAAATCGACTATTCAATTTTATCAAACTTGATGCTTATGTCAGGATGATGATACTACTTTGTGACAGTGACACCAGCTGAGAGCTTGATCATAAGACTGATGCCCAGGTCTTCGTCTTCGTGATACTTTGTAACCCCATCCAAATGATGAAATATGAAATGAGACAATAGTTAAAGGCTTTCCCCCAAGGCGCACTCATCAGTCCAATCATGTTGGATGCAAATGACAAAAGAATAAGAATGCTTTGTTTGTATTATGGTTTTTATGCATATGTCTCGTTAGATACAGAATAAAACTGTGTTGCTTGGTTAAGATTTGATATGTTAAATGGGAAATACTGTGAATAATACTGGTACATGTGAAAATAAACTCATATAGCATCATCCTAACTTCCGAATAAATATGAAATTTAAAAAATAAAGATGTCCATTTAGGTAATTGGTTTTCCTGTTTAAGTATTTTTTACATATAATATCAATATAGAAAGCCAATAATTATGTAGAAATTTAAAGATAATTATGTATTCTGCTGAAAATGGTCAAAGTGTTGCTTTATGACGAGGTAATGGTGCATGGGACATTGATTTAGTGTAGGGCTGCTTTAAATCATGTGATGTCATTAAAACACCCTATCATATGCAACACCTTTGAGAAAGATCTATTAAAGTTATTTGGAATTAGCAGAAAGGGCCGGTTTCCAAAACGGCCCCTTCTCTGATTCAAATTCCCTGTTGGTGGTGCATTGCCCATGCCGTTGTGGTCACAAATCTATAAAGTATAAAGATTTAGGTCACTTGGTTTGTTTTTTATGGCTCCTCAAAGTTGTACCTTTCAGAAGCTGTCTAAGTGTTGATAAAATGTGCATGTTATGTAAAATATTAATGAAAATCTAATCAAATGTAAGTCACCGTAAAGAATACATTCATGGCATGATTGTGACAAAAAATCATGTTTCCATCGCGCCATTTGGCTGTTTTATGGAAGAAACAATCTCAAAAATGCCATTTTCGATGATAACATTTTAGACACAATAACTGTGTTTTTTTAGAGAATACACCCTTTTATGGGCGTTGGATGCAAACCAATTTTTATCCTATTAAATAGTACGTAATATGCTATTGAAAAATAGGAAAAATTATCAAAATGTAAGTGGTGGAACATTTTCAAATGTTGGGTTGAATTAGCCTATGGTTGAATTGCCGATTTTCGACTTTCTTTAGATAATTAACAAAAAAACGAGAGTATTTGCTCGGTATGTTGAGAATATGTACACAGATATGAAAAAAAAAGTGAGAGAAACACTTTTTCATAAAAAAAATCCACGATGGCTACTTCGCAAGTCCCCGTGGTTGAAGACATTGGCTGACAAATAGACAGAACAACAAACAAAACGTGTTCCTTATGATTTTGGTTGGTTTTCGCATTTACGGGATTGTTCATAGCTACCGGCGATTGTATAATACCTATATTTATAAGTTTGGTTAGTCACATGGTAACGGGAATCTTTCATATCGAGCCCCAAACATACTTTCGACATATGCACTCTGTTGCCGCATGGAAAACTATTTCAAGTTTTGTCGGAATTTCTTTACCTGTGGTTGTAATGGTCGAGGGTTTTCCAGCGTCCTGTAATACCCAAGGTAGTACAAGATACTGGAGATGTGCGCACACATTCCCATCGTTCTCTCTCCAACTGGGCACTGGCAGTAGTAGTCCTTTATTCGGGCCTCAACATCGGGTGAAACGGTGAACCGTATCCAAACGTTATATTTCGTTTGGCTTTTGTGTCGAGAATGTATTTGACATCGGAGAAGGTCTGGGGAATGCTAGTAGAGCCACACCTCATAGTCGCCGTCATCACTTAAATGTTCGGTGATGTAACCAGGAGCCAGAGATATCTGATACGTTCCACACGTAATGGTTCTCAAGTAATCAAGATCGAGACGGGGAAACAGTACTTTTTTTTTTTTTTTTTTACACATCAAAAAACTGTCATGAAAATATCCGCTCTGATATTCAATATAAGATATATATATGTATATAATAAGCTATATAATAGGGTATCAGACAAGGTTGTTACTAATTTCCCCTTTTCTTTCAATTTACAACCACATTCAGGATGCGATATGAGAACGTTCCACCACATGGAATTAGTTGATTTTTGGTACACATATGAAACAAGTAAAGCTCTATCCGATTTTCTGATGGAAATTTGCATCCAAAACTATATAACGGGAGAAAATTGCAAATTTATGGCAGTTTTCTTCATAATTGTGTCTCTGCAAGTGCATTTTCATCCGAGAATATTTTTTTTTATGTTTTATGAATAAACACGATGTTTTGGAAATATTTATCAAAAGAAATTTATACTATGTTGCGAATTACAATTTCGTGATAACCTTCTTTTATTTACGAACTTATGTCTTTGATGCTGAAATTGACAACTTTATAAAAAATACATTTTCACTGAAATTATGAAATCTGGGTGTCGGAAAGGTGTAAAATTATTTTTCGGAAAAGAAAAAAACAGTAGTTGAGCTAGATAAGAAATTATACGGGGGCAGGCTCCTATGGAGAATTAACATTACTGGAAACAGGCCCTTTTCAAGTGTCAGAATTGAAGATGGCTGCCGTTAGCCCGTTTTTTGGTTGATTGATTCTGTCAAAAATTGGAACATGTACATCAAGGTCCAATGTATAAAATGATGTCTAACCTGGAAAGCGATTAATCCTACACTTGATAAGTTATTTTTGAAAATGATTTTTTCATTATGATAATATGAGGGTACTCAAACGGTTACTAAACTGTTTTGCTATTTTTGCATGCTTGCTGTTAAATTGGAATTTTTTGTTAAAAGCATATCGGATATAGCCGATTGTCATTCATCATCTTAAGGCCATTATATATGCTATTTAGCTGTGTAATGGATTGCGATTTGGATAATTTTCCAATGGCTTATGCCAGGTAAAAGACCCACAGGTATGTATTTTTTTCTAGTACTGATTTAGTTTGCATTGTAGTCAGAATGGTTCAACAGGTGTTTAACTGTTGTTGTAATGTTTGTTTCAGTGCAATTGACTTGTATACTTGAAAAAAATGAATAAAATGTTGTGGGCTGTTTTTCACCTCTATGCAACATAGTTGTTAAATTTTTTTCCGCTTACTCCAAAATTTACTAAAATTAGAAAACAAAACTAAAACCCACCCTCTTGCTCCTTTTTTTCAACATTTCCCGAAGAACTACTTTTCAAATTAATGTGGCCGTATGCCCAATTTGAATGTCATTTGTGTACGTGTTATTATATTTGTGATAATAACTTATTCCTTTTTTGATGAAAATCGAACATAAAGTGAGCGATGCAGTCCCATTTGGCATCTTGTTTAACAGTATTTTCCTGTGACTGTTATATTGGTCAAATCTTAAAAATAAGATACATGTGAAATAGTTATATATAATTATAAAATAAACATTTTGCTTTAAATCAATTGGTTTATAATTTTGTCTCCCTTTAAAAACCAACATGTTTGTATCAATTTGATAAATTTTCGTTTGAAAATCTGTTATGCGCTTCTCTCAGCCCACAGTTATGTAGGAGGCAGATACATGTGTATTGAACTGCATTGCATTATATTATATGATAACATACATAATGGTGTATATCGGTTCATTCATTCGTGAATCATTTGATCTTCGTTTGCCTTTTACAGGAAATCTGATGGTCCTGTTCGCTATCATCAAGAGTGCTAGATTAAGAAGTATGACAAACTTTTTCCTGGCGAACCTTGCTGTGGCTGATTTCTGTGTCGGTTTATTCTGCGTGTTGCCCAACTTATATAGGTTTCTTACACTGACATGGAATCTCGGACGGGTAGGTATCTGCATGCCTTCTCTTTACCGTAAACTCGTTTCGTCTAGTACACTTCAGTAGGAAAGCGTATTCCGGCCACGTTGTATTTTTTATTTTAACTGGAAATTTCGAGATAGCAATCCGAAATTTTGAGTAAGTAATCCGAAAGTTTGAGCTAGTAATCCGAAATTTTGAGATATTAACCCGACATTTCGAGATAATTTCGAGTTGCTAATCCGAAATTTTGAGTTATTAAGTTGAAATTTCGTGTTGTTATCTCGAAATTTCGGGTTCGACTTACTAACTCAAAATTTCGGATTGCTTACTCGAAATTTCGAGTTGCTATATGTACACTTCGAGCTGCTATCTCAAAATTTTGCGTTGCTATCTCGAAATTTCGGGTTGATATCTCAAAATTTCGGATTACTTATTAAAAATTTCGAGTTGCTTTCTCGAAATTTCGAGATAAAATAAAACACAACGTGGTCGGAATATGCTTCCGTACTTCAGCGATGTTGATACTTAAAATGATTACGTTAGGTAAATATATAATTTCTTTATCATGTTACATTACAACTGTCCATGAATCCATTTGTTAAATTCTTGCTGTTGGGATTATACATTTTAAACCCTTTCCATTTTATTTGAAAAATATCTCTTCTGTCTCACTGCATCCCGTTCTAAATTAATTGCATATTTTGAGAACTTCTTAGCAGCAACAAGGGTTGATAACAATAAGTGTGCTTTCACATATGAGTGGATAATAATAAGTATGCTCTGAAGCATAAAGATACGCGTGATCTCACACAAAAGTAAATAACAATAATTAATCTGAAACAGCAGATAACGATCTGTAGGATCCATATGTCACATTTGATAGCAATAATTTTGTTCTTCATAAAACGATAATGTTCTTCTTAAAAATCCCGATCTGCCAAAGAAAACATATATATATACGTCATGATAGTTCCAAAAGATCCGACAACCACTTCCGGAATGTAAATGATATGGAAGATAGTATTTGATATCTTTCTCTTTGTGGTAATTATACGTGTGACAGCATCAATGAAGTAAACAAGGCTTTGAATGGTCATATATTATACCTTACGGCATAACTCTAGCGTTGCTAACATCGCATTAGACATCCTTAGCAATGCAGAAATTAAATGAAAAGGTTATTGGTGAGCCAGCAAAGAGTTATATATAGTAATATCACATTATTTACAGCCCACATAGTGAAGTAAACGTAACGGCTTTATCTAATATCCCATTTGCCTTAAAAGAATGAAACCTCGCTGAAAAGACTACCACAACGTTAAGACCATTTCGCTATTAAAACCACTTTATTTCAGTTCAAAAATTAGTTCTGTGCGTCTTTGTATTGTTAGCATCACTATTTAGACCACATTTTAATCAAAACATTAGTTTTATAAAGTGCTAAACACCAACTGTGCATTTAATTTCAAGTCACTAATTAAATCCCTTACATCTCAGAAAACATTTTTTTTTTAAGTTTCTGGAGTGTGCATATGCGAGGTATTTTTTAGATTTATTTTCAGTGTCAAACTAGCTTTCCAGCTAATATAAATTTTCAAATTCAGATACTTATTTATTAATTATTAAAAATAAAGACCGTAAGAAAAATCTGCCCGCTTCGTCATACTCACAATTTAGATCACCCTACTATTAAGAATTTTCCCCATTCCTCAAGATGGTGAGGTTTCACTGTAATATGGAGACCATTAGTATTTAATATTTTTTCCTTATTGTGTCTTACCTTAAGGATACTAGGTTATATTAAGGTACTTATTGCACACTATATAGTAAAAGGCTCGAATTGTTCAGCGAATTCCGCACTAAGAATAACATTTTATATATCAAACAGCATACGATGGTATGAGAGAGACCTAATGCTGCATCCAACTGCACGCACGGGAACATTCCAGACGTCAAAGCCACACAGAAGATTTTAGTTATGTATAGATACGTTATCGTATAACTGTGTATTACAAAATAATGTTTGAGGGTATTAGTTTCAGTATATCGCAGATATCGATAGAAAAGTGTCAATGTAACGACTGTTCTAAGTAACAACAGAGATTAAGAGTTTTTATTGGGAACAATCGTCTGTGGTGTAATCAATATTATCTGTTTTAACGATCGAGTCTATTGCATTTGTATATATTATATCAAATCTTATTCAAACTAAATATCAGTCACATTTTCTAGAACATATCAAAGGTTGATAAGTGTGCGGTCAGAAAACAAAACAGATTAGGCATTACTTATCTGCTATATGAAAAAGTTTACAGTTTATTTCAGGTACGATCAGCCTTTTGCCATAAATATAGGTCAGATCTTTACAGTAACACATAAGATGATTTCATACAAGGTTAATTCAATGGTACCATTGAATTTCATCAAATAATCATAACTTTCCTCTTTGTTAATAACACATCAGTTTAAATTGTTAACAACAAGTGCAAAGGGAATTTATGATTCCTTATATCTGAAATATCGTCGGTATAGAAGATATGAGAGATAGAGAGGACATATATTAGTGGAATGTTGTACAAAAGTGAATAGCAGCTTTCAATAAAAAAAGAGAAGAAACGAATTATTTATCATATTAAATCATACAGCCATTTTGTCCTTCCGTGATTATGGCGTCCTCAAACTATTGAAACTTGAGAGATGTCTGAGGAGGTTCGCATTAGTCGTAAGCAAAGTCTAAAGTCAGATCAGAAGGTGCAAAAAGCCTTAAATTCCATATATGTCATGATTTTAACCAATGACTAATTTCAAAACAACAAGCACACTCCGGACCAAAGTACTATTCGAGTAAATTGAATGTAGTATTTATGATGTGTGAGCAAACCTAGGGGACTCAAAGTTCGCCTGCAGTGTCTATCATCTGCAATCTCGAAGATTATACAAAAGACAAAGAGAAAAACACGTTTCTAATACCAATTTGGAATTACACACAGTAGAGTCAGATAATTAATTAAACTGCATCATACAGCCATTGAAAACTTTCCAGTTGGTTTCTCATTACACTTCTTAGTGCTAGAATGGCATTTTGTCTGTAAAATGCAATACGTTCGAGCCAAGCTGGATCCATATATATATACTCTCCCAAGATGATTCGACTGCGCCCTTCATCACCCGACTCGCCTTACGCGTATTCATGTAACAGTATATTAATATATTTAACAATATTAATTGTGCTTAATTGATTTTTCTCGCTTTTTCGTTAACTTCAAATAACATGACATTGAGAAATTATGAAATTAAGGTGTTTTGTCATTGTAGTTTTGATGTGATACTTGAGATACTACATCATTTAGATGATTTACAATCATCAGATAAAAATAGTTTAGAATACCATGAAAATAATTAAAAAAATAACAGGGTGAACGTTTATGATTTAAATGCGATTGATATCGAGTGAACATAACAACTGGATATGTATTTTTAAAATTAGAAATATGACAGTAATGTTCCTAAAGCATCATTATAAATTGAAATTCCATAGAAATTACTCCGATAGAGTGATATGGAACTGGAGGAGGAGATCAACATAATGTAAACAACCAACAAAACCCCCGCCCCTTTAAATAAAATGGATTTGGTATGAAAGTAGCTAGCTGTTGGAGTAATTTCAACATTTATGTTGTAGGTGATGTGCAAACTGTACTACTTTGTCTGGAATATGTGTTACACAGCGTCCATAGTTATACTGACGGCCATCGCGGCAGAACGTTACATAGCAATCCGGTATCCATTACGAGCACGTCGATTCTTCACACTGCGCAGACTCATCATTGCTCAAACAATGATCTGGACGATAGCAGGCCTGTACAACATCCCTTACTTGTTTGTGTTTGATATTGTTGGTGGCAGCTACTGTTTTTACGATTACACTATTATTGACATGAAGGCATTAACAACTGTAAATTTTATTGTCTGGTACGCCATTCCTCTTATCGTTATGACTCTTATTTATTCCAAGATAGGGACTGTTCTTTGGTTTGTTGGGGCATCAAAGAAAGTACCTGCTTTAGAAAGAAGAACTGTCGAACAACAGGAAGATTCTCAATCACATTACACAAGCAGTTCCAACAGTTCAGATGGAATTGTGCAACGATTCACATTTAAATTACACCGATATACGCCGAAAACCAGGATGCTTGTACATTGCGACTGTGCTAGCAAGTTATCTAATGAGAGTTGCAGGAGCTGTATTCATAATGGAAATGTTATGATGAAATCGTCTAGCTGTCACCGGAAGGACAGCCAAGAAACTTGTTTCTGCATTGATCGCAATATTCGTAATGAAAGTTCGTCCTGTTCAGGAAGACCTGAAGGCAACAGCAATTGTGCGTCGTCATCCTCACACCAGTGTGTAAACATAGAGCTTGAGTATAACATATGTGGAAGACAGTCGCCATCCGGTAAACATTTCAATGGATTCCCAGTTCGAAATAAGCGGAGTTCCAGAGAGAGTTTGTCATTTCGACCTCGTAGTCACATGGTGACAACTCCAACACGCATGAACTCTACGCGTGCCTTGCGGAACAGAAGGAAGGTTATTCGCCTCCTCGTCACTGTAGTGATTTCGTTCGCCGTGTGTGTCCTACCACACCATATCCGTCTGCTTCTTAAATATTGGCAAATACGGACACCTGGTAATGGAAGCATTCTTTCTCTTGTGTCTTTTCTCATTCTCTACCTTAACAGTGCATTAAACCCTATACTTTATGCACTGTTTTCTGCTAATTTTAGGAAAAGCTTTAAAGAAATTGTTCCATGTAAGAGACGTTTTTCGTCCAAAGGCTTTCACCAAGATACGAAATTTGGCAGTTTTTGATCTCAGAATCATATCATGTACATATAAAACTGTGTATTGTATTTATATTCACGTAATGCTTTTATTTTTATCAAAAAAGTAATTATCTTATTTTGCTATAAAATGTTGAAATAAAATTGCTCAAATATTTCTTAACTGAAATGATTCGTTTTAGATCATGATATCTACATGAAGAATTTGTTTATACCTAAGATTCGACGTAAAAGTATACATTTGATTAAAGGTTCTTATTATCATGTAGATTTATATCTGTTTTCGGCTATTGCATCATTCTAACATGACATTCGACGCCACCTTGATCAGGAAAACAAAGTGAGTTCCATCTCACTGTTTGTTATTGTAAGTGGTGATTAATGTGGAGAAACCTAATTTGATAAGGATACACATTACGACAGTAGGTTATGTTTAATTACAGGTTATTGACAAGTCGGAAAACTCGTACGTTTGTAATTTTTCTTTATCTTTACGCAGTGTCGAAATCGGGTTACTTGATATACAGCTCCTGCCGTTCTATACACTATTATGTTGTATGTCATCCGCTGACATTATGAACTAAGTGGCATTTATTTGTTTAAAAGCATTTGGTGGTATTTGTGTAAATGAATATAGTAATGTCACTAATTCTAGTAGGCCAAAACACCTACTCGAAGAGGTTATACTAATTTGTATCGATGGTATCACTCGTTCATAGTTTGCGCCAAAGTGACACATCGCCTTAGCAAAATTTTTCCACACTGTCACCTTTGGGACTGTGCGGAACTAATGTAGACCAGCAGTTACATTACAACAATGCTGGCCGTTAACGAAGGAAAATTAAATATCATTTCAAGGGCTCTGGTATGTTTCGATCAGAAAAGACAAGCCAGAGACTTCCTCAGGATTGATCGCTAAGTTAAATGCTTTATTTCAACCGAGAAAACGAAGGGAGTTGGGCGACAGACGGAACAATTTCATCAGATAAATGTACATGAATGAGACTGCGAGCTACTTGATCGGTTTGGACTATTTTTGCCACAGAAAGTGTACAATATTAATCTATTTTTCAATTTGCACTAGACGCACACCCCAACCCTTATCTCCTTCAGCCCCTAAACACTTAATGTTTTGAATAGCATACTATTAGCAGCTGATCCCTGATTTTAATAATGTTGCTGAGTTTTATATACAATACGATAACAATTATCAAAACACAATACAAAATTGTTAAACGTCATATCTAAGGAGAATTAGATAGACCAACATTTTCTGTGTTTGAAATAATGTTAGAAAAAAAATAAGAAGAAGTTTGTTAACTAAGTTTAAAGTTAGAATTTACAAGCATCAATAGAGAAAAATGCTGGAGATTATGCCAGGAAGCACGGGGCACATCGAACATGATGAATTAGATACCGTTTATAAGACATAACGAATGGGACTTTGATGGAAGCGATTCTAGGAGAGTCCCTAAAAGGAGGAAAGACAGACGACTGGTGGAGATGGGAGTGCTTGCAGATTAATTGACAACCTGCTGCCGTAAACGCTTGGGTTGTCCTTTCTTAATGTATTTTAAGTTTAGTTTTTATTTTGAAAAAAATATTAGTATGAAAGAGGCAAGAGATTTCGCAGGATCTGCGATTTTGACTCAAGGTTTGCAACAGGTGTGTTATATAGAATTCAGAACTGATGTGAATTAATCGTCATAACATTTATTATAAATTCAAATGTAGTTTACGCGCGTTTCGAATTGTGATGGTTACTTTCTGGGAAGTGTATATCACCTTCTGATTTTCAATTGTATAACCATCAACTAACGACTATCAGATAAAAAAAATGTAAACAATTCTGAATTTTGTAAATTAATATTTGATATTAATTTCAAGTCTCTGCCTACACCTTTCTATCTAGACACTTAACTTGATTCATTTCAAATTATGAATAAACTAGACGATATACCTGGTTGTAAAGAGATATGAGCAAAGTGCATTTACATCAAGAAAATATTGAAAATGGTATCGATCTTTTTATGTCTATATAGCAATTTATCTCCATGAATTTCTGCCATTTCGTATCAAGTCTAGAATTAGCATACTTCGTCATGCCTTTTCAGCGGTTGACGCATAGTCTGAGATTATATTAAAAGCCTGTGGTTGACTTCTTGTTAAAGATTAAAGATTTATTGCACAGGAAATGTGAGCACTCTTAATTAACAGTGCTCGTCGATGGAGGATGGCCACAGATGAAATGGTATGTCATTCGAGAGTGTTTCAGGTAAGTCAAATTACTTGCAATATATAATAGCTTTTGTGGTCCAACGACCCAAAGCTTCGTTCCATAAAATATCTTTAGTACGACACTATATTGCCGAAGGTCACTGATCTATGTTTGAAACTGAATATGTCAGATGAGATGCAAGATGTACGATGACGCAATAAGACTAGAAAGAGGAGCGTAGGCTGATGGATCAAGACATTGTGTAGAAGTTAACACTGAAACTGCTGGTGAATATGTGACTCCCACTTTAAAACCAAGGCAACATGTTACTTTTAACATAAGAAAAATGCCGAAATTATATCAGATATATTGTGTGATTAAATATGTTTTCTCCTCAAAGACAACGATAGATGTCTTCTAAAGTTATCGGTAATAATAAAATAAACATTTAAGTCAGAACTTCTGAAATATTGACAATCCTTCGACATCAATTTTTGAAGTCATCAGTAAGCGTTTGAACAAATCTGACTCTTTGAAAAACAAATCTGCAATATGCTCAAAGCATGAATGATGTAAACCTGTAAAAGTCCTTGGTCGATTTAATTGAGAAACAGTATATAGGCGAAAACGTTTTGATAAAAATGTTGCTTAGAAGGCCCACATGTCTTACTTTTACAGTGGTTCATTCTGTCTTGATCATCGGGTTGGTACAATTGTGGATCAAACGAGTACTGGTCATTCAAATAGTTTTGAAATATCTAATTTTATTACAAGATTGTTTCGTTTTTCGATATACCAATTAAACATTTTTATGCTACATATATGTCAGATAACCTATTGACTAGTTAAATTGCATACGTAGCCAATGTGAAGCGATAATGGAGACTACTAATTTTGAGCCAATATGACTTCAAGTTTGGCATGCAACTTTCCTTTTTTTCCACAATATCTAAAGTTATTTGATCATGTGATGAAAAGGATTTTAAATTCGTTTTCATTTGATATGCGATTCGTGAATTCATCATATATATGCATTTTACATAGCCAAAGGCTTATCAAATTACAAATTCATCTATCAAATGTCAGACGGAAATTCATACAAGATACTACATACGTGTTGTCGCTTACCTTTATCAAATAAAATGATGTGTCTAAAGACTTTCTATTGTGTCCCATTTGTCTCTGATGTTAACTATGATATACACTGTCGTCTTTTGTTACAGATGCCAAAAACTCACCCAACCCTGGAGCCTATAGCCAATACTACGTAGCTTGCAGCACGCAGACAGCAAGAAATAGTCAGCATCAGATCCAGCTGGAAAACTAAGAAAATAATATCATTGTGTTATTAGAAGTAAACATAAAAAACGTGGTAGGCATTTAAAAATAAATGTTTTGCTGTTACAGGGTTTAACGCGTTCGCATCAGTAAGGGTCAATCAGGTGGAGTGTCAAGAGGGACACTAAGTCTGCAAAAATTAAAGCATAGACAAAGAGAAAAGAAAAATGGAGATTCATTTAAGTGTCCCCAGCAGACCAACCAATACCGTCGCATTGCATAGACAACAGTCAAACAACCAAGGCAGGGTCATTTGGCGTCGCATCCTACAATCATGCAGCGAACAGCAAAAGACTTTTCTTTGACTCCCATATGCCCCCTGTACAGGGACCGGAGGTAAACACTTGTTTGGGCAGGTGACCCTTTATCTATTCATGTCCGTTCAGAGAATCGAACCCTTGACGTCCAAGTGAAAGACGAGTGTTACCACTGCGCCACCTTTCCACATTCTCTATATTTACTGCTTGTTGTAAAACACTTTGTTTTTAACATTAATGTCAGCGGTATGTCAGGTTTACAGCTGGTTGATCTCAAGATATTGTTGAAACAAGCCTTTCTCTACATTTTTTCTTAAATCTTGTCAGCACTAACATATCTTTCCTGTGGTCAAGTCAGACAGGCAAAGCTAACGGAATCCACTTTGGCAATTAAAACCATAGCATGAAATGATCACGAGAGTATAGTGTACATGAAACTTGAACAACAATATCAGAGTCAGCCACAGCTCAATATCAGTAAACTAACAAAAAAGGTCGAATTTTCAAGTTTGATTAATTTAAAACACGTCCTCAGTACAATATGACCAGGTTGGGTGTCCTGCTGGGTGCCTCTAGCTATATACTTCAGTGTATAAGCACTATATATTCAGCTTCCCAAAACACACAGACGCACCAATTACAGTCACCTCACATTAAAAAATGACCATTTGCTGTTGATAGAACAAAATATAAACACATCTACACATAACAATACAAATAATGATAAGGCCGAGTTTATCTCATCGTGGCCACTTTTTCGAAACTTGGTTGTTTAACATTTTATTCATCCTTTTTCGTATGTTTGATGTTGCCCGATGTTATATTCACCTCTTTTTTGCATTTGTGTATCAAAATTCATTCAAAGAAATTCTTGTTTTCAAATTGTGTCAATAAATGTTTATTATCCACATGGTATACTTTGACACCTACTGGAGCCGAACGGGAGACGCTAGGGACTTGACATGACTATGTTTTATTTTTGTTTCTTTAATACCTCAGAACGGCTTTCGTTGGAAGACAGGAAGACAACCAGGGATGAGGTTCCGTCTCCAGACAAATATAGTCCTCGCACAGGGGGGGTCTCATTCCCCGTACTTCATGTCTTTACTATTGACTTACCTAATCATATATATTATTCATATTCAATTTCCTTCCTTCATCCATTCATCATTTATCACTTATTCGTTTATTTATGCCTTCATTCATATTTTTGGTCTTATTGTTCAATTAACCTATACTGTTTTGGATATTCTCCCTTGAGAGTTTTCTTTGACATAATGAACAAGAATAAATTACTCATAATGGGTGAATTTTGTCAAATATCTGAACATCTGTAACTGTGATTTTGTTCTGTTTATATCATAGCTACATTTCCGAAATACCATTTGAATGAAAGTATTGAATATAAGAGCCAAAATATTATCTTCCTATCCTAGTATCACCTTGTCTGGTGTCATCTGTTCATCGCTTAATCTAGGAATGTCTTTAAGTATTTGAGTACAGCATATGTTCCGAATATTTTTAGCAATACCGCATTCATTAAAATACATTAACAACATCTTCAATTTGCCTTTTGCAGAAACAAAATCAAGAAAACACCACCATGTCAACATAATCATCATTCAAGCTCAAATTCCATGAAACTTGGACAAATCATGAATAAGATCAAGCTTTACATAGAGTCTCCTGAAAAAGAACAAAGATAAAAATCTTGGTCAAGTAAGCAATGTCACGTTCTTAAAGGTATACAACAACGAAACCAACAGGCAAACCAACGAGCACCAAACACGTCTAGCTTCATTTCGCACAAAGAAATAGAATATTTCTCAATTAGATAGCTATGGCGACCATAAGAATTCCCCATAAATTGTTATCAGCCTGCATCTTTTGAAACCTTGTTCTGGGGATGCAGGGATAATGCTATCCAGAAATTGAAATCACCAAACAGCTTGATGAAAAGCAGCCCATGTCGACCGAGATAAGAAGCTAATGTAGAAGAGCCTGTTGTGTATTTTACAATTTTGATAGTTATAAACGATGGACATTTGTTTTTTTATTTTATTTTTTTACGAAATGAACTTCAGTTTTGTTTACAGCCATATATTTATACTGCCGTTCATATTTCCTAGAGACGAAAGCTCTCATAACAGGAGAACGAATGCCGTCCTTCAGTTTAGAATTGGATATGGTGGTGTACAGGGTGAACAAATGTTCTCACAGAAGAAACGTTTCTTTAGAAGAGAGTTAATTAGATTAGTCAAAGGCTCTACTTCCTCAAAATCCATATACTATTAATTCCACATCTTGAGTTAACAGTATCGGAATAAGGCTATAACCCAAATTTGACTTTAAATGGTGTTTGATCTTTTTGACGAAGGCATAATGATTATGCGGAGGTTTCCTTCGTTATCAAGCATGCACGGTTCGTCTAATATACAGATAAAGAAATAATTTTGTAGACAAGAATCAAGTTATTGGAAGCCTTATATGCAGGCACAATAACACACCTGTCTTGTAAGTCTATGGCAGTTACCATTTGAATAACCAAATCTGCTTAATTTTGATTTTGTGTATATAATTTTGTGGACACGCATTGAAACTCTTATTTGCGTTGTGGCAATCGTATTTTGCCATATCGATTTCCAGTTAAATTATTTTTTGAAATTGGAATTCCCATTATATTTTGCAGTTAGGAATATAATTATTCTTAACTTTACATGTTATCCTTTCTGTATATTGTTGGTTTCATACTTTGCCCGTTATACTGAAACTGGTTTCTATTGCAGTATAAACATATACTACCAATCATTACATCTCAAGATATTTAACCATTCCATCGTGAACGCGACTTTTGATTTTTCCAATTCTCCAATGCGGTTTCTTTACCAGGACTATATGTAAGATGAGCATATCGCTCAATTTGTTACGAAGGCCAAGTCATTTATTATAAGTGTTATTTATATTATCTATTAACATGTGATATATCTACAGATCTTCTTTGAAATTGTTTCTGCTCTCGTCCCATAAATCTTTAACTGGAAAATGTTACTCTTTAGAAAATCGGTAAAAACTATGGGCATTTTGGTACTGAATAGCGTGATTTCTGAAGATAGGTTTGAAGTATTTAATTTTGTTAATAGAAACGTGGCTTAACTTCTGAAGAGCTGTTCATGCATCAATAAGATATATATAAAACATTGGAAGTTTGGATAAGTCCTGAGTTCGTACGTCAGATCATTGACTACAATTGATTAAATCTCTCTGTCCATTCCGGACAAAATTCCATATCAACGAGTCATTTTCCTTGGTGTATCTTTCTGGGATGAACTTAAATTCATAGTCAATCAAAAATATACTAAAAGGATAAAGAAACGCAGGGTGAACTATAAACCAGAAATTAAGTATGATATCGGGCTTTATTTAAAACGAAATTTTGTATACTTACAGATAAATTAAAGCTTAAAAATTTCCAAAGTCTGTATTTTGCATCTGACAATTGGTTTAGAGGTACTAACGATTAAATTGAATGGACCCATAGGATTTTGAAATTGAAATTGAACTGAGTCATCAATATCTTGTGTGTCCGCCGTTTGCTGTGGTCACGGCCCTTATTCTTCTGGTCATAGAGTTCATGAGAGCGTTAATCCGTTTTATGGGGATGTTGTCCCACTCTTTAATCAGAGCTCTGGTCAACTGCTCTCGAGTAGCAGGGGGTGGCTGGCGCTTTCGAACCTGTCTATCCAACTGGTCCCAAAGATGCTCGATCGGGGACAAATCAGGGCTATATGGCGGCCAATCTAGTGGTTGAATGTTGTTGTTGGCCAGAAAGACTTGGTAAATCCTTGCTACGTGGGGCCTAGCATTATCCTGCTGGAGGGTTAGATTATGCTGCTGTAAGAAAGGGATAACATGGGGTCGGATGATCTCATCTCTATACTTAGCTGCTGTTAAATTGCCATCAATAACAACCAATTGTGATTTTAACCCTTGTAAGATTCCTCCCCACACCATTACTGAACCGCCCCCAAACCTATCCCTCTCTACAAAGCAAGCGTCCGTAAAACGTTCGCCAGGACGTCGGTAGACACGTTGACGGCCGTCAGATCGATAAAGACAGAATCGAGACTCGACCGTGAAGAAAACCTGTCTCCACTGCCTCAGTGGAAACCGTCGTGGAGCATGTGCAGCGACCCAGGCCATACGACGCTGACGTCGAGCAGGGGTAAGGTGTGGAACTACGTAGGGGCGACGTGCTCTTACACCAACTTCTCGTAATCGATTCCTTACAGTTTTTGAACTTACAGGACGCCCATGATTTCCACGAACATTAAGTGCACTCTCAACGGCAGTAAGGCGCCGATTACGCACATGAGAGACGACGATATAGCAATCCTGACGTCGTGACGTTACGCGCGGACGTCTTGACCTAGGTCGATCGGCCAATTGCCCAGTTTCCCGAAGACGTCTTACAAGACGTTTTATGGTGGAAACATTAACACCAAAGTGCCTAGCAACCTGATTTTGCAGTTGTCCTTGCATCAGCATCTGAATGGCCTGACCCCTCTGAACTTCTGTGAGTCGTGCCATTCTTAAAACGAATAAAATTCTCAATTAATTTTAGGGAAGCAGTTGGTCGGTATAAAGACTAACAGAAGAGTGACTTGACCAACGCTGCATGAGACCAGAACAACACGGTGCACGAGATTCTTGTTTTTTCCTTTCTCACTGCGCACTGTACCGTGACTAAATTTTCGATACATGACAAGGTGTAATATGACCTAATTACTCAATCCACAAAGTTTCACTTTATTTGGAGAACGCGTTTTCAAAATATCGGAATAAATATTACCCTGCGTTTCTTTATCCTTTCAGTATATAATCAGCGTTTTATCATTAAACTTTAACTATATCATGTTAATGCTTTTCCATTTCTGCACATAATTTTTCGGATCTTTTCATGGTGCACTCCAAGTGTTTTAACGTAAGACCTGACAAGGGTGGTATAAATTGGAATTTTATGTTGCCATCCCCTAAATATACGACTGTTTTTGTTTGTTTTTTTTTCCTAAGTTGAATTTTGAACCAGATGTTAATTGTAATAAATCTAAAATATTGAAAGTTTCTAAAATCGCCCGTTCATTCCGGCAAACATATGGACGTTTCGTTTGATAAGGCAATTTGATACATTTAATATTTTCATTTACCGTAATACAGCAAGTGATTGGTTCCGCTTGTAAGATGTATTGAATTGGAGCTATCCAACCGCCTTATCTGGCCAATTTCGACATAGGACAAGAGTATCAGTAAAGCTGATGAGCAGTCCCTGAAAAATACTTCATTGATCAAAAAGGATTTAACAAAGGACAATAATTCTGTAATTAAGGGCTTAAAGGCGAGGAATTTTGTATCTTGAACATTTCTTAGTATAATCAACGTATACATTTATCATAGTATCCTAGTTTCAATACAAGCAAAGCTATGCCCATGATACATTTTATTAACAAAGGGCGATAACTCGGTGCTGAAGGTCGTTGGCCCTGATTTTGCTACACTGCACATAGCCATTGTATGACTGATGTTTACATCATGTTTCAATGTAGGCAAAGTAATGCTACGGACACAACATTTTAGCAAAGGCAATAACTTCGTACGCTGCACATTGTCTTTGTAAGATCAATATGTACACTGTTCCATTATCCTACCTCAAGTGCAAGTTATTCTCTAGGAAATATATTTTTAACAAAGGGCAATGACTCTGTAATTGAGGGGTCTAGTGTCCTGAATTTGCTAAATGGCACATTATCATAGTACGATCAATTTATACACAAAGTTTCGTTATCCTGGTGTAAATGCAAGCAACGTTATGCTCCGGACATGCTTTTATAACACAGGTCAGTAACTGAATATGGAACACTACATATCGTCGTAGTATGGCCAATGTATACACAAAGTTTCATGATCCTTGCTTTATTGTGGACAAAGTTATGTTCCGGACACGAAAAGACGGAAGGACAAAGCGGCGCTTATATGCTTACCTGAAAAATTTCCAGTATCATAAAAAGTATTACAACCATTAGTTTAATACGTTTCTTCCAAAAGCATTGGTATCCAATTTCTAAATTTTGCGCCAAAATTAAGACGTTTTAAGCATCATTTACCTATGACTATTCCACACAATCGCATGCTTTACATTTATCAAGGAAATTTGCTGTCAATTCAGTCGTCTGTATTAAATGTGTTCATTCAAAATATCTCAGACTATAAATGTTGAATATGTTCTCGCCATGAACAAATCCTTTCTGATCTGGATGAATGATGAATATTGTTATTCCGTAAGCTATTGTCTTCGCTATGGACTTGTAATCAATTTTGAACAATTTCCTCTCTGATAAAATTCATTCACAATACCGATTTATTCTTTTCCAGTTGTTTGACACTGTTTCCTTTTCGGTAAGTTCTCTTTCTAGTTCATTTTGCTGTTCTTCAGTCAATTTAGTATGTACATTAACTACTAGCGCAGAATTGCAGAATCTCTCTGTCCAATCCTTCAGATAATTTTTTTTAATTAAATCTAGAAAAACTGGAATTGCGCTTATGCCATCTTCATAATTACCAAAACCTTTCTTCCGCTTTAATTTCCTTCAAATTGAAATACATATCGTGAAGAAATGACATTGTCCTCAAAACGATTTGCTCTATATCTGATTCTATGACCATATATAGGTTTTCCCTCTAATGAGCCTTTATTGCACTAGGTAGTGAGTCGATTTTTGCGAAATCGTCTAGTTTAATCAGTTCTCTAAGTTCTTGTTCTTTACGTTTTTTTCACTTCTTTCTTTTTCAATATTGTTCATACGTGTATCTTACTAGTTCTCGTAATGTTCTCGTATGTCAATTGTTCAGTTTTCCAATATAACCATTACGATTCGAAGACATTTTAAACACAGTCTATCACCGATACATTCATTTTTCATGTATCTGGACCAATGTTTACCGTGTCAATTTCTACTTCTGATGTTATGTATCATGATCACTGTATATGCATGGATTTATCTTAGCTCTAAACATATCGTTGAACAAATAGCCATTTATATCCTATTCTAGATATTCCCCTCCTCAATGTAAATTCAGGATTTCGCTCTCGCCACGAATCTATCATTTTACATTTTCCCACAAAAGTCTTAAATTTGTTACTGGGACCCTATCGTACATATTGTTTAATGTTGTTTAACATGCAATGGAAGTCTCCCATGGGTACATACTTCGAGCTGGACCTGTTTCACATATGTTGTGGAGAAACAATTTCTAACTTATTCTGTGTTTGTATATCCATCGAATTAAATAAAAGTACATTGACTTTTTTAATGCCACATTTAAAATCTTTCTTCTGCGCCACGCTTTGTTTCAGAGATAGTGATATTGGATGTGATACTAGTTAACATTATTCCATATACTACTTATTCCCCATCCACATTGGCACAATGAGTTTCCTGTACAGCTAATATGTGAAGTTTCTTTGTAAAAACGATAAAAAACATCTCGTCCCTTTTTGCTTTATCTCTGAAACCATTGATATTAAAGGATACAACAAAGAGAGAAGCCATGCTTTTAGTACATGAATAAACCATCTATTTCAAACATCAACAATTTTACTCATCTTTTTCACCTGGCGTTCCGCCGACTGTGGTGTTGCTGATTTGTCACTGTTCGTGTCAGGTCCAACTAGAAAGGATACAGCTGATTGAAATCTGGTGTTTTCGATGAAGTACCGACAGACCATAATTGTGTTGCACCTGATTCAATCAGATGAACCCTCGCTGAATTGTTATCATCTTTTACCACATGACCTTGACGATTTATACACATAGGTAAGGCAAGTATTCCGTTCCCATTTCCGCAAATATAGCTACGCTGAGCTCCGTTTCAATTCCTTCCTTTACTTTAGTTTTTCACTTTTGAATTTGCGTGGAATGATTCCGCAAAAACGGATTGTCCGAAGAAATATTGCAGTCAATATATTGCAGAAAACTTTATCTTGATCGTCAATGTTTCTGGTGACCTCATTTGTACCCAAACACAATGTGACGTTTTAAATGTCGGCATTCTTAGGAATCGGTGATACAGCTTATGACGGCGTCTGTGACGCACCGGATATAACGACGACAATTTTTTTATTGTTTGATTGTGTGTCAGTCTCCGCCTCACGTTCCTTTTCCAACTCTGTCGTCCATCTACCATCAAACAGGTCATACTCGCCATACAGATTCAACGGACATTTATTTTGCAAATGGTAATTTTCTTGCATATATAACACACTCACATGTTAAATGATTTTCACTTTTGCACACATAACACCCTTTAATTCGAAATGATTTATATGGGCATTTATAGGACGTGTGATGTTTTTGGTTGCACTCCGTTCTGTTGCTATTCGCAAATACGCATATATCAAATCTGCCGAAGGAGTTTCAAATCAGGATGCTCGATGCATGAGATATTTGTAACGATAACTTTGTCTTTCAGTTCATAAAGTGCATCTTCCACGGTTATATTTGTGACATGTTTAACTTACGAACACTTTCCATCTATTTCAATGCTGTTTATAAGAAGTTTTTTTTTGTGCATTAGCGTTCTTGCAAGTTACTACACAAATCGTTTCCATGATTTGTATAGCATTGATGTTATCTTCTTAATTCCGTTTAAATACATCATCATTTTCATGTATCAACCCTTGAAAGTATTCATGATAGAAATGTACCGAGAGATCACATTGTAGTTCTGCCATGTCTGTATCTACGTCGATTACGCTTGTTCACAATACCTGTCGGTTAATCAGTACACCACCCTTTTCATCCTCGAACACTGTTGATTGGTTTCACTGTAAAATCGTTATAAAGTGAATGTGCTATCATGGCCAGTAATGGTGTGATAGTGATATCATGCTTCACCACTGGTAAAGGCACATTCACTCATAAAATAGTCAATGGAGCTTATCCTCCGATTCGGTAAAGTAAGGATATAAACCTCACAAGTTTGAGTACCGACAGATGATTATATGTCAGATAAATATGCAATATTGTCGGAGCTCAAACCTCATCAAACTTCCTCTTGAAAGGGCAGACAAGATAAGAAGACTAAAAAATACTGCTATTAATATAATGATTTTAATATTTCTTTCGAAAATGGTATAATCGTAGTTGTCATCCCCTAAACCTTTTTATACAAATTTTCAACTTAATCCGATAATATCTTAATTTCGACCAATCAGAAGCCTCCACAGTGTTTGGAAAATCATATACGTCAAATCATAGGCTATAATTAGATGTATCATTTGATCAATCTCAAATAAAATCAATTACAGGGCTAAGTGTTATGACACTTTACATATAATGACTTGTGTAGAGTGACCAGTTTACCATGGCAGTCCAAATTTCTGCTAAAAATAACTGCATGCACATTTGCACATAACGAATAGTAACATTCCTGTGTCGTTGCATAGAAATTTGTCCACAACATTAGTAGCAGTCTGGAAAAGACCTGTCTAATCATAGGCCTTATGTGACATCGGATGTTTTTTGAAAATGATATCATTGCAATTGCTGTCCCTCAAAACCCGTTCGTTTCATCAAAACAATCGGATAATATTTTTGTCCAATAAGAAGCCTCATCATGTTTTTGTTGTAACGACTTTGGACTCACCTGAGAAATCAATTACAAGCATTGATAAATTACACCAAATTTCCATAAAATTTATCAAAGGATTGATGAGTTATGACCATCACCAAAAAAACATTTTATAGTGACCTGGATACCAAAATCTGCTTTTTAAAAAAAACCCGCGTGCACATCTATACACAGTGACCAACATTCCTTTTATTAAAGTTCTATTGATATTCCTCCACAACTAAAGGAGCAGTTGTCTGATGATTTATTTTTCTACGGACAGACGGACAAACACGCTGATTCCAGTGTACCTCCTAACTTCATTGCGGAGGACGTGGATAGGTTTTAACAAATTTCATATCTTTCATGAACAGAATTAAACCACGTTCAGCAGAAGTTATTAAAATATGTGTATCTAAATGAACATATATGTATATATGAAATAGTGTTCTCTTCCAAACTCAGACAAAAACTAATATTTTGATAATATCAGAATCATTGATTATTTATGATGATTGCTACTGATAGCACGATTAAAAAAATTACATTTACATTTGATATGAGATTCTAATTGGTTTATCTGTATTATTGATATTACTCATTGACCTTCATACATTGGAACCCATAATTCCCGATTCGGTCTTAACATTCAAATATATACCACCGTTATAGAAACTAGTATGAAAGCATTACCTTTGTACGTTGTATGTTATAATCAGTTCACATTTATATGCCATTTAAGTTTTTGTTAAAGTTCACCTTGCTCCTCACACCTAATTGCTACTGTTTGAGGAGAAAATCTTCAACAAACCACCCCTACAGTGTGCGTGAAGGTCCGCAATACGTGGATAATTGCCACTTTGAATTGTAATATTTGCTTCTTTTACAATAGCAAGTCTTGTTCACGCTTTCCTATTTACATAAATGTATAACTGTTCGCTTCTTTCTACGCAATTGTTTTCTTCTTAATGTCTGACATGATATCGCCTGACCATTTACGCAAATATGCAGCTCTGCGCACAAAAGGAACCAAAGCAATTGCCAAATGAAATAATTCTGATTTATTTCCAGGTATTGGGACCAAACGCTGTACGGGTGCTTCACTGCACCACCTCATTCCTGTCTGCATAAACATCGTTTAACTACGCGCTTACCAAGGCAGGAAAGTTTTGCACTTTGTCACCTACCCGAGTTACAAACGTTTTTAATAATGGTAAATGTTGCTGAACGCGCAGCATTCGAGAGTAACGACGGATTCGCTCATAGACAATGTAATGTGACCGGATCGAGTTTCCTGTAGTTTTCATCGACAGTAGGCGTATATTTCCAAACTAAAATAACGTCATTAAATAAAGAACATGTCAAAAGAATCTTACTTCTAAAGAAACTAGGGCAAACAAGATAAAAATGAAATATTTTCACTCGACTTACAAACAAATGTGAGGCAGTGACATGTAAAACATCATGAATAATGAAAATTTAATAAAGAAAGAAAACATCAGATCCTAAATTAAGTCGCCTCCTATTATTGTACAATAAGGCCAGCAAGTACAATTCTTCCAGTGTCAAGGGCATTTTGAAAAAGATGAAACAATACAGTATTGAAAATACAAAAATCAATACGATACAAATGGGACCTATTGCATTTGAAAAACATTTAAATACCCAGCAAGTCCGAAGACAAAGTCAATCAACGCCACAAAAGCATAAAGCGTTTGATTATCATACACGAGTATAATTCCTTTAAAAGCTACTGTTTTCTTTAACACATTCCGATTTCCAGAGAACCTTCAAAACTGGCCTGTAATCAGGTACGTGATAACTATAACTTTCACTATCTTTACTTACCAAAGAAAGGTGTGTACCTGTATCTCACACAGGTGAATCCTCAAGATATGTCAAAGATGAGTATCTTGTTCAATTCCGTCCAGAGTTTTGACATGTTATCACCATCATTTTGAGATCATGTACAATCCTTGTAACCACTGGTGAATGAATATTCAATTGATCCAGGGTTCCTAGTTGACATCTTTACAAGCATACAGTATACGCTATATACTGATAATGCGTTTGCCTAAATATTTCCAAACAAAACATGTAAACCTTTTCAGTTTAACCCTTTAAAATTAAACAAGGTTTTAAAAGGTGCCTAGTCCCTATAAGATAGGTTGATAGATTTTTTTCCTCGTGGACAATTGTACATGCACAGTTCATTTATCTTACAATATGCGATTCCTTTTGAATTGTGTGTATCAAAGCAAAAATTCTGAAAAAAAATCACTCTCTCTTGCAATAAGCATGTTTCACCCACTTTAAGGGATTTTTCTTTATAAACAAACAAAACAATTATCAAATAGTCAGTATCGCAAATGCCTAGAAAAGAACTTGAGCAGAAGAATGATTGAGGAAAAACCCTACGAAGGGAGATAAGAGAGTAAGACGGTTCAGTATGGACATCAAGACTCGATGCCGCGTTATTCTAAAAAGAACTAACGAAGGCATTCGAGGGTAATGTTAATCATCGGTCACCAATTTTGAAAACCACCATTGCATGCTACAAGGGTGACAGCTAACTGCTGTCCCTTCGTATGAATACACTAAAGATAAATGTTAATGTTAAGAAACTGCTACTGACGTTAGGTGAAGGAGCTGTAACAGCGATGATATTCAAAAGTCAAAAGAACAAGTCATGCAACAGGTTAGTTCATCAACTGGCTGTCATGATCCACCGCTTCAACCATGGTGGGATAAAGTGTGGAATATTTATCAGGGTCCTGAAACAGATTATTAATCCACTGGAAGACATGTTTTCTTCCATCGAGAAAAAAGACATTAATGAAAATAAACGACATGGCTTTATTTTTTAATAGAATCAGTTAATTTTTTCAGTTTGATGTTGTTTTAACTTGCTTATTCTTTTTTCTAATTCAAGAGAAATTGATCTGTATGATAATACTACAAACTGGACCAAAAAAGTCAAAGTTGAGAAAAATGAAAAAACTCTATAGGAAAATTATGTAAAATTTCACTTGCACATTATAGTATTAAGTTCAATGAGCCTTAACTTTTTCTGTATTGGCATTTAATAATTATAAATTGTAAAAGCAAGTAAAAAGTAAATTTTGAAATGAGATTTATTAAATCATAGTATTCATTTACCCTACAAGAGCATTCATAACGATAATGTCATGCCTAATACATGTTTATGATATCTTTGGATTGCAACTCAAATTCTTTTCATGGGGCCACATCTGAAAAAAACGTAATGTAAGAAAATTTGTACTGAAATAGTTTCAATAATTGTTTTCATTTTTAACCAAAAACAAAACATTTATTTCAGAGATATACATATACTGACAAACAAAACGCGGTATGACCTAGGTCTTGTGTACAATCTTGCAGATTGCACATGGTAAATATAACAACGATTTTTCAACGTGTTCAACGTCGATGCATCATGAAACATGACGTATGTAATGGGAAATGTCAAACAAACGTGGAATAGGGCTATGCACTATTTCGTAGGTAAATCTGTGGACATGATATATCTTATAAGTACTTAGCTTACATAACATTTAGTGCATTATATTTCAAACCTTTCAATTTTTTAATACATCCAATCAAATTTCTAAAGATAGAAGACAAAATTGCCTCTCCTTGATGGTGGAGCTGTTGCGTAATGCTTCATAATTTGACACTGTTGAAACTTCATCCAGGTTAAAGTATAGTGGCATGATTTGCCATATATGGGCAAAGATACCCGCATTAACCACCACAAAACAAACACATACACACTTTATTTCTGTTAGGGACTAGATAACTATTCATTTCTCCATATGAGATTGCCAGTATGTACAGCGTATATACTTCTTTATCTCACCCAGGTGAACCCTAAAGAAATGGCAATGTATCTCTTGTACAATATCCCAGAGTAGTGACAGGTCATGACCACTACTTTTCAGGAGCACGTGCAATCTGTGTTACCACTGTTATAACCTATGCCTAGAAATGCAAACAAAACAGATCTATCGTTTGATTTTGTCACTTCAAAGTAGTCGGATGTTTGGGGGAGGACTTTAAAAAATAGATTGGAAAGATTAAAAAATCCCAATTTATTCAGAACTGTATTTGTATATCTGTAACAACACACTCATATTCATAATAAGTACATCGTACCGCAAGGCTATTTCCGAAATATTGTTATGTGTTACGTGTATTTCATATCTTAATATCATTTTAAAATTTGAATACTTAAAACATTATTACTACCGGTGAACGAACAGTGTTTACGACCCTCTTTATTGTTAGGAACTACTCAACCAACCTAATTAAGTACAATACGGCTTCAGTGATCGGTTGATGGGCGGACTTTGTAACACCGAGAAAGTGATCAGTCATTCGGACCTGTAAAGATAGGCTGGCTTATCTGATCAAATTGATGTGAGCTACAAGGAGCTCGCGCGTTTTATACAACTTTGAAAACATTTGATCATAACAACAAACTATCTGGTGGTGTACTTTAGCAAGCTGGTACAGAAGTACATAAAATTGGCAAAGTAGGTAAATATATGATGTGAGCAATTTACTGCTGATACATTTATAGCTGGTACGGCCGCGTTTGACAAGTGAAGTTCCCAAAGATTTTGATGGGATTTTTTGTCATGTTTGTATAACATTATGTCAGCACTATTTTCACATTTGTATCGTTGATATTGTATAAAGTGTTGTCTGTTCTTGTAATGCAAGCAATAAATTTATTTTAATCTTTACACTAATGGGATAGAGTCACCAGTTTGTGATTGACTGCTAAATTGATGCCACAGATGTGTTGTATAGCCTCAAATTTCCGTGTTTTAATGGCAAATGTTAACAGGCATTCCTTCTCTTCAATTCTTTAACAGAAAAAGCTAGAAAACATGAGTTTTCCTACCACTGAGCGTTAAACATTTTATCAAGATCGTGTTTGTCAAAATGCACTTTGTTTTGTGATTCCTACATAAAATTCTTAAGATGTACTGATATTTCAAAGTTGCGAGTGAGATATAAGATACCAGGATATTCGAATACTTTTCAGTAATTTTAACATACATGTATGACATTTTAAGTAGCTTTATAACAAATGTGTCGCAGATACTGATTTTGGACTTAATAATCTAACCAGTTTAGAAGTGCGACATTCGGATTAGCTCTTACAATGTTATAGTGTAAGATAGTATTAACGTCATGACAAGCTTTTTAGTTTTAATACACTTTTCCTAAATATGTGTGTGTTGGGGGTAGGTTACTGAAATTTGTTTGTCAAGAAACTGTCAAATGAAGCTCAAACACTTTCGTAACACAGAGTTTAAAAAGATGCAGTTTGTCAAAAAATTTGGTAGACACGTTGGTGTTTCCGAGTATTTTTTTTTTTTTTCATATTTTGCCCGAGTTTGGGTTTGAATTAGATTGACATGGAGGTATTATCATGTTGTTTTTTTTGTCTGTCAGTTCGTTTCTCTGTTTGTCTGTTCATAGAAACATTTTGCTCGGATGACTCCACTAAATCTTGTGGACCATTCCCAAGGAACTACACAGGAATGTTAGAGACTACATGTATGAGAATGAAGTTTGGTTTGTTGTTAGCAGAATTTTGGGTTGCATTGGTAAATGGGTCACTACACTTATGCATTTTGCGTAATGACTCATTGCTTTGATAATACATGGTAAGGATATGGAGCATGCCAATGGAATATTCATATTCTAGGGAAATTCAAAGTAATGATAATAAAACATTGAGGTTACTGAAACTGAAACAATTGATAAGCAAACTGTGGCATCTCTAGTAGTATTGTTTATCATCTAGATGATAATTTAAGTGTTCTTCAGGCATACAAAAACATGCAGTTTTATCACGATGGAATGTGTACATGCAACTAATCAATGGCTATCGCGTCAGTTTGAAGGGAGACTTTGAAGAAGCCATGGTATTATACACAGGTTACTGCTATGTTTAAATATAGTTTTATTATTTCTGCCTATGCTTGAGAAGTTACCGAGAAGCTATCATTTACTTAGAATTGGAATATTCCAATCCATGAAAGATATTGACGATGATTACGTGAATTCAGTGTCGATACACCGACTCTGATAGCACACTTTGTCTTGATATTTTTAAATCAATCTTTAAGGCGTACATTTAATATTCCTTCTGTTCATTTGCAGATTCATTCAGGCGTGATGATATTTTAGAGAATGGAAGATAATTAGTAAAACAACTAAGCAGGTGGCAATTTGTGGTAATTTTTAACACTGAATAATTACCCAAATTTGCGATGCCCATCAACGTATGCATCAAAATTTAACATTGTGATATTTACTTCAAGTTAATTACCCTGGTTGTCTGTAGGAGTTAAGCAATATAAACCAAACATGATAGCAACTTGAAAATACAATGAATAACACGATCCTATATCTCTGAATACTTTATGTTCTTAATACCAGTATTCCCTCCAGAAGTAACGACCTGACGCCCTTTACAAGGATCGAGAGGTAGTTTTAGAAGGCTGTACAACACAACATGTGGGCGAACGATGCGACAGCAGCAAAGATCACTGTATATCACAGTCGATTTTCAGTGCGTGTATATAATAACGGAGATCTATATTTGTAATTGATTGAATGTGTTTTTTCAAATTAAAATGAGGTGATGTATTCAATTGAAAAGCAAGCATTCAAAAGATTAATTAGCTACATAGGAAAGCTCAATGCATAATGTTACAGTAATTGACATCACCCTAATAAGACAACTCTAGATATAATGAGCGGTTATATAACTGATGTTGAACGAAACTCGAAACGACAAATGGAACTTTGTAACCAAGGAAACGAAAGTTAATAAGCACTGAAACTGCAATCGCATCATAAAATGCTCTACGGATCGTCAGTATGATTTACACAAAAAATGGTATCATAATAGCAAAACGCACACATAACCAGATTAAGATTGGAGGAAAGATGTTAAGGAAGTGTAGACATCTTGATATGAAGGTATCACTTACCGGGTAATCGGTGTGAAATTAAATTTCGTTTCGTAAGACCAATCAAGAAAGAAAAATCAGGTTATAAGATAAAGAATACAATTATCCATAAAATGACACGCAGCTCTTGGAAAACATTTCGGGTCACGCAGTTTTGAAAGAAAACATCATCAAATAACGTATCAATAGTAAAGTAAAATGTTAAAAGTCCTAGCAACAGCTAGTGTCATTTTAGTAGCACCTTCCTATGCATGCGAAGTAAGTCGACTTAAAGAGTCTATATCTTTTCTGGAGGCTGCGATATGGCAGTGCAAGTCTTCTTGTGAAAGCGGACCTGGTGCTGACTTTACAACGGTACCACATTGAAAAAGGCTGGGGAAAGGCAAAAACGATGGTGAAAATACCATCTATATTATAAATTAGATAGATGTTTTCTTGGTATCAACTAAGATTATGTTGCACTCATTTTTAAGTTTTTTCCGTACCTTTAATTTTCTCCGAGACGCTTTCGCAATTTTAAAACTGGTATGCATTACTTTGCTGGTGTATCGATTGGTTTGCCTGTTGCCAGTATAATATTTGCAGGGTCGTGTCCTAATGGACGCCTTCCGCAGTATACTTCATTGTGATAACACTTAAAATCGGATAGGTTCCACACTATTACAGGGATACCTTTGAAAGTCGGCGCAGCAGTAGTATGTGACACACCATGCAATCCTAAATCAGAAAAATGGTTGAACATTCGTTAATTTAGAATTTAATGATAAGGACATTAACATTAGCCTCGATGTGACTATGACCTTCGGATGTATGTACATTAAACATTTACAATTCACTGTCTTGTCCACATTGCATTGCCATACCCTGCATTATGCATTTCACCTCGATCAGACCTTGCCCATTTAATGTACTAAAACAACGTATGTAAAACAACAATTCAGTCAGGAGTTACGGCCGCGACAAGCTTCTAGGACAAATAAATGTGCGACAAACAGCAACAAACTCCTACAATTTTTAACCTTTTGTGAAACAATATACGCCCGTTCCATGAAAAAGCGATCCAGGAGAGATCTGGACGTCCTCTGTTGTATAATCTTTATCGAGAAATGTTCAGTTTTTGCTTTAAAACTGGAAGTAATTGATGCTCGTTAGTATACTTCTCATTGTTGTTTACCTTGTTGTCATTTGAGAATGTAACACTACTTTCATACGTGAACTTTGAATATTTGCATGGCGGGGTGTTCGATGATTTCCTTTCAAGAATACATGGTCTATTCTCTTTATACGCTTTTAGGAATCTCCGTGAAATGTTTCTGTTTTATAATTTGCCTTGTTCCGAATTTAAATTTGAATAAAGATTATGTTAAGAAATTAGCATATCCTTTTTTTTCATCATACATAAAAACTTATCTGTTTTTATGACAATTAACTTAAGAGGCTATGCTATAATATCCAACATGAAAAGATACTTCACGTCATCTTTCCGTCAGGTTACCATTCATCGTACTGAACCCAGTACTTGGAACAGTAAACGCGTAATATTCTGAGAAAGGATTCTGTGCGTGGAGGAAAAAAACAGTTGAAAACTGATCGAAGAATCTTTATTCAAACAAGAGGTCCATGGACCTAAACGGTCTTCTGGCTGTAAAGGCCCACACTTTACACAGCCGACATCATTGGTTCATCAAGACATTTTTTGTAAACTTGAAATCATATTCTTTATATATTGAGAGGAAAAAGAAACGCAATTAGCAGAAAGTTAATATTGTAAATTAAATCCTTGACGTACACCCTTGAAACTTGACAAATGTGTGCATTTGAGTTAGGTCCCTATGGTACCGTATTAAAATCACTTATGTATAACTAAACTGCGCACGCCGCTTGTACAAGAGAATAAGAGAAAAAAGCAGTATAAAGGATTGGTTCAAAATCTGTGTGTGCGAATCTTCAGACATATCCGTCTTCATTTCCTACATTCTAAGCATAACCAGTTCACCGTAAAAAAAAAACCCACGACTGTCCAAAGTTGACAAGGGTTCTTATGCGAGGTACCCCGCAAAATCAGGTCGCTAATCAATTTGGAGTCAATCCATCGAACATTTGCCGTCTCATCCAAAGACTACATGCCACCGGAAGGGTTGCAGACCGTCTCCGAAGCGGTCGCCCTCGTGTGACGACGCGTCGGCAGGATAGGGCAATCGCTTTCTGACAGCCACGGAAACAGCAAGGAACGCAATTGGGCGTCATCATGTTTCAATTGATCCAAAGACAGTGCGTACTCGACTGCATGCCTTCGGTCTGAGACCGCGGCGGCCATATGTTGAACCATAGCTTAATTCGCGGCGACGTGCCAGACGAATGCAATGGCTGAACGCACATTTCGTAAGATGCTTCCCAATGCAACGTTGGAGAAGGTTCCTGTTTTCAGATGAGTCCAGGTTTTCGCTTTACCGGGCAGACGATCGACATCGTATCTTTAGACTTACCCACGAGCGCTATGCAGATGCTTGCGTGATAAAGAATGGCCGCTTTGGAGGAGGATCGGTCATGGTATGAGGAGGGATTGCGCATGATATCAAGACTCCTCTGGTCGTTATTCAGGGAAATCTCACGGCCGTCCGCTATAGAGATCACGTACTAGCGCCGCATGTTGTTCCTCTAGTACAGCAGCGTCAACTGACGTTTCAGCAGGACAACGCCCGGCCGCATGTAGCGAGGGTTTGCCGTGGTTATCTCGCAGCAAACAATGTCCCCACCCTAGACTGGCCCCCATACAGCCCTGAACATGTATGGGACCAGTTGGACAGAAGGATAAGACGTAGGCCGAATCCTCCAATCAACGTCGCTCAGTTGGCGTTGGCTCTGAATGAGGAATGGAATCGTATACCAATGAGTAGGGTTAATACCCCGATCAATTCAACGCATAAAAGAGTTCGTGCAGTTACTGCAGCTCGCGGGGGCACACACCATATTGATGGGTCCAGAACGCACTTCATTTTAAGTGGAGTACTCTTGAATCAACGTCAAATTTGAAAGGTTTATTTAACGTACACGAATGAAATTCTCGTAATTATTACATTCTAAAACCCTTTTCTTTTTCCCGTAGTTGACCTGGAAATTCCTAATTGCGTTTCTTTTCCTCACAGTATACATGCACTACGTCATTGCCATTACTCAAGCCGTAATACTTCGTGTAAATTTCGAGATCCTTTCGGTTATTCGGAAAAAGTCGTTTAGACATTTTAACACCTACCTGTGATAGTAATTGTTGTTTGTTGTTATTTAATGTTAACAAACCAACCAATATAACGACTAAACATGGCCGGAAGTTGGTAGACTTTTCCCAGACGTTTGTCGAATCAAATACGTGTGATTTTCAAATTTATTAAAAGCCAACGTCAGCTTTTTCAGTGCCACCTGAGAAACAATCAGTGACCTTTGTCTGTTCCATCTTCCCCGTCGGTCGTCGTCCATTAATATTTTCACATTTCTTATTAATTGAAAATCGTTAGTGGCTACAATGAAAAATTATAGACAGGTCATTTGGCCACTGCCAAAATAAATCTGTAAATTGTATGACTCTAACCCTGTCGCCTGAAGGAAGTTACCAAAAGTTTCCAAAATGCTTATATGTAAATGTTCTTTTAAAAATTTATTCTTCAGAGAAGAATAGAATATTCTCCATGGATTGGGAAATCCCAGGTTGCTTTGTCAGATTCATAACCCCCGGATCCTCTTTCTCCTTTAAGAAGGAGAGTTGAAGAAAAAAATGAAGTCAATTCCGTAAAGCAGGGCATGAGCTAAAAAGGCTAGAATTTCCTTTTATATAACACAAGAGGTCCAGGGGCCTTAACGGTCATCCGACTCCAAAGACCTATGTATGAAAGAGGCAAAATAGGCCTAAAATGAATTGCTAAACTACTCTGCAGCTTACAAAAAACATTGTTGGTTGATCAAGACATTTTTGCAAATTTGAAAGCATGTGCTTTATATATGCACCATATAAATGGCATTACTTCGGACGTATTGCTTTTTAAAGAAAGCAAGACATATGCCCAATATCAAGACCCTTGGCCTTTTGGTTATTCAGAAAAAGTCGTTCAAATATTTAACACATTTGATACCTGTGACCTTGAAATTAAGTCAATGTCATTCATATTAACAAAGTCGGTAGCCCTACATCCTAGCATGCTACAGGCAAAATACCATCATCCTGGACTTTCCGATTATTGAGAAGTTGCTTAAGATGAAGCATTTCAACACATTTGACCTATGTGACATTTAAAGCGGGTCAAGGTCATTCATATTAACTAGGAGTTGAATCAACTTTCTTAATTCCTTGATGTTTTAGACTAAATTTGGTTGAAATCTATTCAAGCATTAAGAAAGCGTAGCATTTAGAACCAGCTTCCCTTTTTTGGGCCCCGCCTCAAGTCTCAAGGGGTCGAATCAACTTTCTGAATTCAGAAATGTGTAGTGTGGGAGAACGGTGATATTGCTCTAACAAACCAGGGAGATAATAAAAAAATCACTTACAATACATACAATTTATTTACATATAATACACACCAATATACATATTCCATAAACATACACCACACACTTTTCACTCATGAACACTGATTATACCTCTCTCACACTAATGAATATACACAATGTCTATATAAGCAGAAATTACAATTCCTGCACGGCCACAACTTCGTGACCGTTACGAGCTACAAAGTGCACTCCTAGGCGATGATACCAAGGCGGCAAATGGAGTAAAGAAGAACTTACTCTGTCAGTCTTCCCACTACGTCGAAGACGTCGAAACCCCGTCACACAGCTGGGTTGTAGACGTAAGGAAACGACGACCCTGTCACAACTGTATTTCACACTTGTTTCATGGATTGGGGACGGTAACACCCGACACATCAAAAGATGTACACCCGCTACTGATGCACCCGTCCCGATGTCAACTCCGACACCTATATGCTATCATGGAGAATATCTGTGGTAGGTCATCTGGCGAGTTACTCTCCTAATATGTTTGGAACCAAAAGACCATGTAGCATTTATTGTAGTTCATGGAAAAGTTTACTCTCTTATCCACACCACCACACTAAGGCCGTGTCCATATGAGTATATGCTCTCACATCGGAACCAGACATCTGTAAAACACGGATGTACAAAATACTAATAATGGTAACCTTACAAGCACCAAACGCCATTCATAACACTCAACATAACTTCCATACTATATCATATCGTACAATGACATCAATATATATACCAGTAAATAAAGGTACATAAATATTATCCAGTCCTATGTGTCTAGTCATAGCTGTATAAGTACGCTTAAATGATGCTCAATTATAATAATAATATCAATGAACATGTCTAATTACATAAGACGTATTGCTGTCACGTCGTATGTATGTATATGTTGTTTTCTACGTTCGGTATTTTCGTTATCCCTGTCGAGCGACCGTACTTGTGCGTGTGACCAGGTGAGTGGGAGTTCATGGAGGTCGCGTGAATTCCGCAGGGGTTGTTTACGGGTTATTTACCCGATGTAACCACTACAAGGAAAATATACAGGCACAGATTGCAGACTGTGGTAAGTCTATCTTAATATCTCTTTCTTCGCATTATTGCTTTCTTAGCCTTTTTCTTAATAAATATCTTTGATAAACACTCGTTGTTTGTGCGGCTCAGTCATGCGTAGCATTGTTGTTTTTATGTATAAGGCTACACTAGGGTGTCCTTTCTTAGATTGTATCTTAGTATTTGCTAGGAATGTTATTATTGCAGCTGTTTCTATAACTTCTTCCAGTTATTATAAGTTATATGTATTTTATAAGCGTATAGAATACTCAGGTGAGAACGTATGCGTGTTTGAAAAAAGTATGGAAGCCGTGAGTTGCCGTATAATGTCTCATACATTGTTTGCTAGATGGTCGTTATGTTATTCTGAGCCTGCATTAGTCGTTCATTATGTTATTACCTTTATAACTCTTCGAAATGTATCATGTACTGTGTAATTTATGAGTATTTCTGGGGATAATTTCATTTATAATAGTAGTTGATTGTGTCATAATAATGTGCAAGTGTTGTATGCGAGTCAATCTTCGTTACTATTCTTTTAAGCTTTTCCCACCGGTCACAACGACACCAGCTACCTCATCAAGGCCACGACGGTTTTATCAGTGAGAGTCGGCACCAGGGCCTTAGCAGACAGTAAGGTCAGCCAATCACGGAAACTACAGGTTTGGCATTGGGGTACACGTTCCGAGGAGCATAGCGGTACAGATATGGCATCTATAACTGTGAGCTCTACTCTGCTTGAGATTTTGTGTGGCACGCACAGCGCCAAAGTACTACTGCGGTAGTAGTTCGTCAGTTGTCTGGATAGGAATCCTCTGTCTCCATTGAATCCAGTATTTGGGGGTTTTCTTGAACTTTTCATTCCTGGTGTGAAGGACCGTTGAGGGGTGATCAACAGAGACTTTGTGTAATACTGAAGTGTAATCTTTTGTGTGAATCTGAGGGAATGTGTGAGTGTGCTTTGTTTACGTTCATGTTGTAAATAAATTGTTAATTTTTATAGTGGTATTGTGTTTCATTTTCCTGATAGCTTCTCGCCGCTCGTCCTACGTTACAAAGTTGGTGGCAGCGGTGGGATGACTGACGTGTTGCTATTTGGGAATTGAATTTAAGGTTGTAAACAGGTATTTCAGGTGAGGTAGTTTATCAGATATTTATTTTTCTGACCTGTTTCTGTTTGCGTCTCTTTTACTCTTTTCTTGTTTCTTATCCGTTTTCTTTCGTCACAAGAACGTTTCAGATGGATCGCACAGGTAAGCAACCAGGGGAAATTCCAGATGAACAACAGCACGTGGACTGATCTCAAGCCGTGGTGAGTATATATGCATGGTGTCTCCTTGTTTTGTTTCCTGTGTTATTTGTGTTGTCTTGTTATTTGGAATCTGTTTGGCAGGTGTGTTTGTAGCTCATTTATTTTTCAGTATGTCTACATTGCAAGAACTTATTGCTTTTGGAAAGGACTTGCACTATGAAGGGGAGCAGTTACAGGACTTTGTCCGAGATCAGCAAGCCCAAGCCAGAGAGGAACGGGAGAAAGAACGTGCTTTTCGGATGGAAGTAGAGCAGAAGAACGTCATTCTGGAACAGGCTAAGCTTGAAGCAGAGAGGGATGCGAGAGCGGAAGTTCAGCAAGAGAAAGAACACCAGAGGAAATTGGAACTCCTACGAGCAGAAGGTGGCGAGAACACAAGTGTCCATTCCGACAGGGAAACTGCTGTTCGAAGAGGTCCGAAATTGCCAGCATTCGATGAGACACGAGATAATATGGACGCCTACCTCCAGAGGTTTGAACTCTATGCTAGGGCGCAGAAGTGGGAACATAGCCAGTGGGGAGCGAACCTCAGTGCATTGTTGAAGGGAAAAGCTCTGGAAGTGTTTTCGCGTCTACCGGTTGACAAGGCTTTAGACTATGAGGAGTTGGGGAAGGCACTTTTGCAAAGGTTCGAAAAGACCGAAGAAGGTTTCAGGAAATTATTCCGGACAGCCAGACCTGAAGGAGGAGAGACATTCTCGCAGTTTGCCTCACGCTTACAGAATTATGTTGAACGCTGGGTGGAATTGAGTAAGACTGGTAAGACATACGAACAGTTGAGAGATCTTATGCTGAGGGACCAATTCATCCACTGCTGTGGACAGGATCTTTCTCTTTTCCTGAAGGAGAGGTCACCAACATCAATCATCGACATGGCGAGATTAGCAGACCAGTTCGTGGAAGCAAGAGGAACCAGGGCAAACCAGGTGATTTCTAAAGGCCAGAAGACGGGTACTAGTAAGCCACATAGTTCCGGAACAACTGAGGCGCCTGTGTCAAGAGCTCCAACGAAGGATAAGAAATGCTACAACTGTGGTAAGCTTGGACATATATCTTATGAATGCCGTGCCAAGAAGAATGCTTCTGGGAGTAAGGTTGCTGCTCTAGTTGACCAGCAGCATAGGAAAGAGAAGGATAGCGATGAGTGTAGGAATAAAGGAAGAAAGTCAAGAACAGGGTCATCCAGCCAAGAGAAAGATTCTGCGACTTTGAGTGTGTCTTGTGATGTGAGGAGTTCTCAACCTACAGCCATGCCTGTGAAGAAAGGATATATTGGGGACCACAGCGTGACGGTGCTACGTGACACTGGATGTAGCGGTGTTGTGGTAAGGAAATGTCTCGTTGACGAAGGATGTTTCACAGACAGAGTTCAAGTATGTACGTTCGCCGATGGTTCGAAATTACAGACACCTGTTGTTACAGTGGAGGTGGATTCCCCGTACTACAAAGGAACAACCGAAGCCTGGGCTCTGGAGACTCCACTGTACGATCTTATCATTGGAAACATTCCTGGAGCATTACCTCCCAACCAACCTGACCAGAACCGGAAGATGAGGGAACCTGACGTTCAAGCGGTGGTGACACGTGCGCAGTCAAAGAAGAAGGATCAACCATACAAACCACTGAAGGTGCTGGATCTTGTTACAGACATTGGAAGTGTTGTGGATTTGAAGGAGGAGCAACAGAACGATCCGTCTTTGAAGAAGTTTAGGAAACTGGCGGCTAAAGGAGAAATATACGAGCGAGATGATGGAGGATCTTCCACCATCTTTTATCAGAAAGGGATCATGTACCGTAAGTTCCATAGCCCAAGGGTGAGAAATGGTATGACCTTTCGTCAGCTGGTTGTTCCGGCAAAGTATCGCGATATAGTGATGAGATTGGCACATGACTCCATGATGTCGGGACACTTGGCAGCTAAGAAGACTACCAACAGAGTTCTATCGGAGTTCTTCTGGCCTGGTATTCAAGCGGAAGTTATTCGGTTTTGTAGATCCTGCGACATATGCCAGAGAACATTTCCGAAGGGGAGGGTGCCGAAGGCTCCACTTGGTGACATGCCTCTTATTGACACTCCATTTAAGAGGATCGCTGTGGATCTTATTGGACCACTGGAACCGGCTACAGACCGAGGGAACCGATTTATTTTGACGGTCGTGGATTATGCCACTCGATACCCCGAAGCAGTCGCACTGAAGAGCATTGAGACGGAGAGAGTAGCTGAGGCGCTCATCGATATGTTCAGCCGAGTAGGGATTCCTTCAGAGATGCTCAGTGACCAGGGGGCGCAGTTTACATCGGAGATGATGAGAGAGGTAAGCCGGCTGTTGTCTATCAGACAACTGACTACTACGCCGTATCATCCCATGTGCAACGGCTTGGTGGAGAGGTTTAATGGTACCCTGAAGCAAATGTTGCGCAAGATTACTGCTGAACGGCCGAAGGATTGGGATCGGTTTATCAACCCTCTGCTATTCGCCTATCGAGAGGTTCCTCAAGAATCACTTGGATTTTCACCCTTTGAGTTGCTGTACGGGAGAGCAGTAAGAGGGCCTATGATGATTCTGAGAGAACTGATGACCAAGGATATTCCAGATGAGGAAGTGAAAACTATCTATCAGTACGTGATAGATTTACGAGAGAGAGTGGAGGAAACGTGTCGACTGGCATCGGAGCAACTTAAAGATGCAAAAGTCAAACAGAAGAGGCACTTCAACCGAAGAGCGAGACAAAGAAACCTGAAAGCGGGTAACAAGGTTTTGGTACTCTTACCGACAAAGGCCAACAAGCTTCTATTGCAGTGGAGAGGACCTTATGACGTGATTGAGAAGGTGGGTCCGTCAGACTATCGTGTTGACCATGATGGAAAGATCAAGGTACTCCACATCAACCTTCTGAAGAAGTATGAAGAACAAAGGATCCGGGAAGACTCAAACGCAGTGACGTCCGAAGGAGTTCTGGCTTGTGTCCTGTCCATGGTCATTGAGGAAGAAGAATGTAAAGAAGAAGGTCTTAGCCACGTGTTAGAGACTCTTCCGTGTGACAGAGGAAAAGGGGGAATACAGGATGTAGGCATATCTCAGGAATTACCTGAAGAACAGAAAAGGGAGGTGAAAGATTTACTGGAGGGATATAAGGATGTGCTTACAGATCAACCGGGAAGGACAGTCCTTATCGAACATGACATCACGACTACAACTCCTGAGCCGGTGCGTGTTAAGCCTTATCCAATACCATTCAACACCACGGAAGTCATAACAGCAGAGGTGGACAAGATGTTGAAAATGGGAGTCATCGAGCCTTCTTCATCGCCTTATTCAGCACCTGTTGTGATCGTCAAAAAGAAGGACGGCACCAACCGCTTCTGCATCGACTTCAGGAAGTTAAACAGAGTGACAGTCTTTGACGCCGAACCGATGCCGAATACGGAGGAGATCTTTGCTAGACTGGCGGGTGCTCGTTACTTTTCGAAACTCGACCTAAGCAAAGGATACTGGCAGGTGCCGTTGACGGAGAAAGCAAAGCCCATGACAGCATTCACAACGCCACAGGGATTGTTTCAGTTCCGTGTCATGCCGTTTGGACTAGTGAACGCTCCTGCGACTTTCAGTCGCATGATGAGGAAGTTATTGGCAGGAATGGCTCATCTTGATAATTTCATAGATGATATTCTCATTTACACCTCCACATGGGAAGAACACTTAGACGTTTTGAAGGAGCTGTTTTCACGTCTGCGCGAGGCTGGGTTGACTGCTAAGCCAAACAAGTGTTTTTTCAAGCTTACCGTGTCTAGGGCATGTGGTCGGATTAGGACGACTAGAACTGGAGCAGGCGAAAGTGAAAGCAATTGCGGAAGCGCCTACACCAACCAGCAAGAAGCAGGTGCGATCGTTCTTGGGATTGGCTGGATTTTATCGAAAGTTTATTCCTAACTTCGCCGCCATCAGCGTTCCCTTGACAGACCTGACTAAGAAGGGTAACCCCAACAAAGTCGTGTGGAAGGAAAGTCATGACATCGCATTCAATACTTTGAAGAAGTTGCTGACAGCAGGACCCGTTCTGAAGCTCGCTGATATGGAAGAAGACTTCATCCTTCGAACGGATGCTTCCGACACTGGTTTAGGTGCTGTTCTCCTGCAAGAGGACGGAGATCAGAAGTTGCCAGTTGCCTATGCGAGCAGGAAACTCCTACCTAGAGAACGGAATTATGCCATAGTGGAAAGGGAATGTTTGGCAATAGTCTGGGGGATCCAAAAATTTGAGCCATACTTGTATGGAAGAGAGTTTGTACTGGAAACCGACCATCAGCCACTCACTTATGTCAACAGATCCAGGACAGCAAACGCCAGATTAATGCGTTGGGCGCTGTTACTTCAGCCCTACAGATTCCGTATCCGAGCGATAAAGGGTGTGAACAATGTTGGTGCTGATTACCTCAGCCGATTTTGAACCATCCATACTCCGAAGTGTTTAGAAAATGTGTAACACTTTTTTCCGAAACGGGGGGATATTTGTCACGTCGTATGTATGTATATGTTGTTGTCTACGTTCGGTATTTTCGTTATCCCTGTCGAGCGACCGTACTTGTGCGTGTGACCAGGTGAGTGGGAGTTCATGGAGGTCGCGTGAATTCCGCAGGGGTTGTTTACGGGTTATTTACCCGATGTAACCACTACAAGGAAAATATACAGGCACAGATTGCAGACTGTGGTAAGTCTATCTTAATATCTCTTTCTTCGCATTATTGCTTTCTTAGCCTTTTTCTTAATAAATATCTTTGATAAACACTCGTTGTTTGTGCGGCTCAGTCATGCGTAGCATTGTTGTTTTTATGTATAAGGCTACACTAGGGTGTCCTTTCTTAGATTGTATCTTAGTATTTGCTAGGAATGTTATTATTGCAGCTGTTTCTATAACTTCTTCCAGTTATTATAAGTTATATGTATTTTATAAGCGTATAGAATACTCAGGTGAAAACGTATGCGTGTTTGAAAAAAGTATGGAAGCCGTGAGTTGCCGTATAATGTCTCATACATTGTTTGCTAGATGGTCGTTATGTTATTCTGAGCCTGCATTAGTCGTTCATTATGTTATTACCTTTATAACTCTTCGAAATGTATCATGTACTGTGTAATTTATGAGTATTTCTGGGGATAATTTCATTTATAATAGTAGTTGATTGTGTCATAATAATGTGCAAGTGTTGTATGCGAGTCAATCTTCGTTACTATTCTTTTAAGCTTTTCCCACCGGTCACAACGACACCAGCTACCTCATCAAGGCCACGACGGTTTTATCAGTGAGAGTCGGCACCAGGGCCTTAGCAGACAGTAAGGTCAGCCAATCACGGGAACTACAGGTTTGGCATTGGGGTACACGTTCCGAGGAGCATAGCGGTACAGATATGGCATCTATAGCTGTGAGCTCTCCTCTGCTTGAGATTTTGTGTGGCACGCACAGCGCCAGAGTACTACTGCGGTAGTAGTTCGTCAGTTGTCTGGATAGGAATCCTCTGTCTCCATTGAATCCAGTATTTGGGGGTTTTCTTGAACTTTTCATTCCTGGTGTGAAGGACCGTTGAGGGGTGATCAACAGAGACTTTGTGTAATACTGAAGTGTAATCTTTTGTGTGAATCTGAGGGAATGTGTGAGTGTGCTTTGTTTACGTTCATGTTGTAAATAAATTGTTAATCTTTATAATGGTATTGTGTTTCATTTTCCTGATAGCTTCTCGCCGCTCGTCCTACGTTACAATTGCCTTACGCTGGCAAAACACTATTCCATGAGAAAATATTATAGTCTACCAAGCACATGTTAGCTCAAGCTAACTGTATTTGTCTTTTATTCCAACAACTTCACATATTACTAGTTACATTTAATTCAATTTACTATTGCTATGTTACTATTACAGATTCAATTTAATACAAACAAAATACCCTACATGATTTCGTGCTCATGAAATGGAAACAATACGCATAAGTGACGCGCACCTGCATCTAGCCTAACTTAGCCTACCTGTACGATACCTATACACATTTAACGACAAAAAACAGATGAAAGGAAGAAATATAGAACAACATAAGTGCATAGGTAGTCATAGGTAGTTCCAGAATAAATAATTACCCCGTTTTTAACGTCGTTTTAGCAAACATGTCTCTTTTCTTGCCTTAGCTTTCTCTGGCACGTCTAATTAAAGATGCTAAAGATTTTTCCGATGTACGTCAAGTGTTTGACATGTTTCTAATATATTTTATCTTAAAATTCAATTTTGACACGATAAATTTTACAATTATATACACTATGTGCTCAATATTAGTTATAAAATGTGAGATTTGAAGATAAAGGGGCCAGCTGCTATACAAAATTACCTTTTGAATAACCTTTAATGGCATGTATTCGCAACATCTTTAGAGGTCAGCGAGCAAAACCACAATGACCTTCAAAGATATCAAAGTTATAAAGCTGTCAAAAGTACTAGTTAATCTAAGCCGTTGTAGCTGATAGGGAATGCAACTACGAATAATCCAAGGCTTATCAGAAGTGGTTTCATGGGATTTTTTTCTTGAACACACCGATACGATTGTATTCAAGAAAAGGAAAGCAGACACATTCGTTGTTGAGAGATTTTTTTTATTGTTATTAGTGAACATGTTTAAGAGACCAGTTCTAGTATGCTGTCACTGTTGTACGATTAATGAAGACAGCTATACTTTGAGTATTCCATTGCCGTACCTTTCTAGTTTTCAAGCTTTTGTCTCAATGTTACCACATTTGATCGGCCTTTGACTCGAGTGTCCATTCCTTTACAAATATTGCTATTTGGTCCCTGTTTGACGCCCATGGATACAAGAAAAGTTAGCTTGTCTATTACAGTGCTTGTTCCATGGACCTAAATTGGTGTGTTACCGAAATAAATGAAGGGTTGTACATACTGTGGACACAAACGACAAATAATTTCACTGTGGTGGATTTAATCAATCAAATGTTCGATCTGCTGAAAAAGTGAAAATATGTAGAAGTTATTTCATTTCATGATGTGTTATATCCAACGTAAAATCATTTAAATTGAAACAAAATACCCATTAATCCCGTATCCCTCATGTCGTTAAGTTCGCTGAAATCAATCATCTAAACAAAAGGAGAAGTATTTTAAAGATTCATATCTATTATTCTCATCGGGTTTTAATATTCCTGCAGAAGACATTGTTCTATTGCCCTTCCTGTACGGGACCCAATCCAGTTAGGTCGCTTGTTAATACACAACTGATCCCCCTTCACCCGAGTATTCATTAGGCCCATGCACACAGACATTTCTATAGGAGAAAATTTCAAAAGGATTTGCTTTATTCTCCCAGTTTAGGTCGAGGCACACTGTTTACATTGAATTTAATTTCCTTCACACAAGGATGATTCAGACCGAATTAATCGTCCTTTTGATTTTCAAGAACTTTACTTAATGTTCGGGGGAATTGTTTTGAACCCACACGATTGTGTCCAAATCCGCTCAGCTATTCAAGACTAGTAACGATATGCAGAAAAAAGTGCCGGAGAAGGGTAACATATACACAATAAACTTCTGCTTTCTGATTCGTTAGAAATATACAAGTGTGTGGTCTAGCTTTTCACATACTTTCCCCATTTGGTAGAGATCGATACTAAGATTTTAAAAAAAAAAATTGACATTTTCGCAAGACAGAATTACGTCCGCGTCGTTTATTTCAGAAGAAACATGGTTGCAGTGATTGAGGAATGTGAATTCATTTCATTTCTCGACATTGATACTTCATTACCTTACGCTTCACCTGTGTCACCTGTGCCTGGATAAATCAGTAGATCAGGTAGGATGTCAAAATTGCCAACAATTGTTATTGTAATTAAATCCCATTGAGGCTTCAGTAACCTAGTGTAAGCAGATAAAACTTATTCTCATTTACAGCCTTCTTATTATTGTTTTATTATTCATTTTAAAGGCTTTCCAGCAACGTTCATATCTTTGTATTTTAAGATGAAAATATTTTATGCTTTATAATTCATAAAATGTCAAATTATCCCAACATAAATTAATGTATGAATAGGTGACGGTTCCTATGGCAAAGGGGACTCCTATAATACAAAATTCTGTAATGCACATGTGCAAAACAAAACTTTTTTTATGGTCTGAATATTGCTTGTGTTTACTGTAACAAGATTCAACGGATATAAAATGATTCGATGTAGTGATGTTGACGATAATTAAGGCCACATGTTCTGATTCTAGTGAACGGAGCTATAAAATGTGTGGAAATATGTTGCTTTCTCGAGTGCTCTGAACATTTGTAGATATGTCTACTTTAGAAGTCTCGTCACTTAATTTATGGCGTGGAGAACTGACCAAGCTACTTTTGAGAAGACCTTGATGTTATCACCATATGGTCTTTATTTATTTCGTTTTAACTAATATCTATATAATTGACCCAGACTCATTCATAACTTGAATTTAACAAGTGTTACACTGTCACTGTCAAAGATTTTCACTGTCAATCTCTATGTGCATCTATGAACTCTAAAATACAATTGAAAGGTCTAACTTTAGTGTCTGCACATTAATTTTGTGATAAAAATTGATTATGTTCGTGTCATCCTGGGATATCTACATCCATGTCAGAATCCAGTACAATGCTGCTGATAACAATGTCTTGGAAATATATAAACAGATAAACAATGACCACGTAAAAGCATATAAATGGATGTTCATATATTAATTTGACAGAGCTAATATCAAGGCAGTGTTTTATCTAATGCTCGAATAATGAAAACTTAAATTATCGAAAAAGTAAAACATTATTGTCAAACACATTTTTACCATTTAGTACCAGATGTGTTTATTTAAAAAATCCACTTATAACTTTAAAATTCTTCATTTACTATAAGTATATAACGAAAAACGTCTTTAGAAAAATATAATTTGAAAAGTGATAGATAATTGAAAATGAATAGGCAAAGTAATCTATATCATAACAATAGATTCTAAGTAACGATAAGACAGAAATTTTAAATGCAATACAAGTAGATAGGAGGATATATATGTTGTTACAAAATGTAATATTCCCTTATGCCTTTGCCTTTTTTGTATTCAGTGTTTAATTAATTAATTCAACTCTCTAAGCAGATCCCTTTTGAAAATGACACACATTCAATGCAATTAACGAATTGTATATTGTATAATTGACTACGGTTTTTGATTAGCCGAATGGTTAAACGTGATTTGCCAACAAAAACATTAGACATATTATGGAATAGAATATGATCACTGACGTCACATTTCTCCTCCAACACCCACGTTAACATCTAATTTGTTTCATTAAATATTTTTTTGCTTCGAAATGCTATATGGTGTTGTTTTCATTACATAATATATTTGAATGCATAATGGTAATTAGCAATGCAGACTTCGAAGATCACTTTATGACAGCTGAAAGAGAACATCTGACACCGAGACGATTTTGAATAGAATATCCAGACGTATATGAGGAAGAGTACTTCTATACGGCCCTCGAACCTGGCTCAGAACACAAAGTGAAATTTTTGATATTCTACTAATATATATTAGCATTCTAATAAGTATTGGCCACAGATTAAAATACCAAAACAATTAACATCACCACCCTCATCGAAGTAACTTTACTACACCAACTGTTTATTAATTCCAATCGTAAAGAGACGCACAATGTAACATTGCTATCCGGCATCAGCCTGGTTTCTTTTCTTACTCTACAAACGATTAGCCGATGCGAAGACAAGAAAATGTAAACAATTACACTGCCCAACCAAGAATGACTTTTATAATGTCAAATTCAAATGATACATTTCTCTCTGGCCAGAGAAAAGGTTAATATCACAAAACAATATTAATTGCAGACAGATTAATTAAGTAATGATACAACGACAAACATTAAATGCATTGTACCATATCCATGATTAAAATTAACGGTATCCCACTGTATATATTAATAAGATATGAATTCAGTTTCAAACAAAGAGAAATAAAAAGGTAAGGCATAGCAAGTACAATATTGAATATAGACATAATCATTGTAAAATGCATAGGTTTGATCATTTAATGCTCGACATTCTAAATGTTATACTTTCTTTGCAATTGATTTTAATTCGGTATGGTTCAAGGTTATCCTTATTTGAAACAGGTTTAATTTTTTTCACAAAAACGTGTTTTAAGTACGTGTACAATAGTGATTTAGTCATTTTACACATGTTTTGGTTTATCCAAAAAGTGCTAAAAGTGTCACTCAGTACAGATTTTATATAGCCAAGCTTCTTTTATTTTATCTAAATTTTGGCATATTTTCATTTACATATTATAATATCATCGTACTTCTCCATATCATAACTGTCTAAAGGTTTAAGGTCGTTAAATGATACTTATATAATTAGATCAGCGATATTTTTACCTGATAAATTATTTGACATCCCAATCATTTTTACTTAGTACCAAAAGTATTTCTTGAAACATTTATTCATATCTTTCTTATATTGATTATTGTTTTTATTTTTCATCTTAAACCCTGCCATGTTCTTTTTTCGTTATATGGAACACTTTAATTGACGTTTAAAATTTGTTTACCATAGTTTGTTGTTTCACGCTATTCTTGTATATATTGCAGTGACGACTGTTAAGATCATTTGCATCAAGAAGTTTCAAGGGTGACAAAGTATCTATGGAAAACATGTCCATTTTTCGTAACAGTTGCCATGGCTTTGACACCCGAGGAAGTAAAGCTTTTATACCTCGTCTGTAAGGTCTGGTGACCTTTTCCTTGATGGATATAATACTGGTAATAATCACGTACTTATCTTGCGAAATGACCATGTTTTCCCTAATATGACTACTTTAATTCGATTTTGATTAGGTGAAATTAATGTTATAAAATCTAATGTTTAGCAAATATCGATCACTTCATCTTGCTATAGGCTCTTTCTCTTAATGAAGCAGTAATTTTCACCAGAGGAGATAGATGATTGCTGATGATATCCTGTTTCCATCTGGCACGACATGTCATATAAAATAGCTAGCGAAATAAGGGCAGTATAGAAAACGATCATGAACATCATTCATATTTTCAGCAAGAAATTTACCAAAATGATTCAATAAAAGATAATCATTAATTAATTGATCGTGAGAATAAGACTACAAGCCCTATTGGGTGTATAATTATAATTTATATAGTAATGAAACCATATCATTGGAAACATATAACACTTTAATACACAGTGAATGGTATTGATAGATAATGGAAAAGTGTCACGCACAGTATGAATTTGTTTCATATTAAAATACATAGCTGAGAGTTCATGTCTACTGTAAGCCTAAGTACAGACATACTGATGCCTCCTATGAATACCAATTCGTCACTGGACATGGCGTTCTTCCATATTGGCTTGATCACAACAATAAAACTGCACACGAAACCATTGCACTTCTTAAGATAGTCCTTCCAATAATGGCTTTTGGCATCGATAAGTTATCATTTTAGGTTTTCATCTTTACCGTTTGGTGCAGAAAGGAACAATTTAACATTGTAGGTTTCACCGAGCATTACTTCAGAACATTATACAATTACCTGAACTTTTCGAACCTTTCACAATCATCAGGTCAGCATTTAAGAAGTGTACTTGCTTTGATGAATCCCTCATTTTCGATGCTTTTGGTTCCAGGGTAAACATATACAATTATAGAAATATCTCCAAACTTCATGTTTAATAAATATATCCTGAAACAAGATAAAGTTGACCAACATCTGACTTTTGAAATAGGAAGGCACTTTACTTTGGACAGTGTTACAAGTGAAGCAACATATCTAGTTTGGTCTCTTTAATGTTTTTAGAACTCCTTCTATCCGACCTGCAAGAGGGCCCAATCTCAGTATCAGTATCCGATGACATGACAAGAGGCATGTATCTTCTTTCTCTAGTATTTACATGGCCTGTAATTGATGTTAAGTTTCACGGTATGGCGTTGTTCATCATGGTAAACTTATCATTTCTCGAGATTCAATCGATCTTTCCTCTTAAATATGTAGGTTTTTCACCGTATCGTGGCGCCCGTCGTCTGTCAACAATTCGTTTGAAATACAACTACTCATGAAAGACTAATCGGACATCCAACAAATTGATCAGAAACATCCTTTGGGGAAGCAGACTCGATTTGGTATAAATCGTGAGGCTGACTAAAACCATAACGGCCTTAAGGCTTTTTGCTGGGCAAAAACATATAAAATCGATCGAATTCTTGTTTTAAGATATATCCTTATTCTATGAGAATGCCTTGATTCTGTCTCATTATGGCTTGGAGCATTCTTAGATGGAAAGAAACCAATTCTTCGTAATAAGGAGTGAATCTTTGCATTCGGATGGAGCCAAGTCGAGGAAAGTCCTTTAATCCGTCTTGTAAAAGGAATGCCTGAGTTATTACCCGACATTGTCTGCAACCGCCCTATATCACAGCCCAATTGGGCAAGAGAGGCAAAGCCAAAAAGAAGAAATTAACGAATTCTTTAAATCATTCTTCTATTTCTATTCCAATTTGGTCTGAAGTATCTTTGGCTTTAGAGGGCTCAAGTTTGTATAAACGGTGGGTTTGGGGCAAAAGGGGTGGGGTCCTCATAGGGTTAATGGAAACAATTCTTCAAAAAAATTCTTCCTCTGTAAGAATGTCATGATTCTTTCCATATTTGGTATCAAATACCTTAGGGTGAAGGGATATCAATTTTGTATCAACGGCGGGTCTCCACGCCTGACATTGGTACCAAATATGAGAAGAAATTAGCATTCTTCTGTAGGAATGCCTTGATATCAGTTTGTTGACCCGACCTCTGGGACAATGGGATGGGGGAAACAGAGAAATATATAGAAAAATTCAAGCTTACTTTTCGTGCAGGTTGGATTGAATTTCAGCTGAAATAGTCAAACGTTGGTAAACGATTCAGACCATGCGGGCCTTTTGTTCATTTATGTCTTTGGGATTCGATGTGAAATGAAATAGCGTTCTCTTTCCCGCAGTACATTACAATAGTATGATAGTGTTTTTCAGCTTTTCATTTTCGACTCATCTATATCAATTAAGGGTACTAAATCATAATAAGATGATGCTTCTTGCTAATAGATTTTTATTGGACATCTCATGTTACAGTTTTAGGAATTCCGTTAAAAAATATTTCGTTGAGGTGTATGACTGATGTATATTGGTGTGCCCCGCAGTAGTCTTGTCAAACAATTCTTTACAAAAAAATCTCAAAAAGAGTTGAATACAAGTAATCATGTTTGTATACCATGGTAACAAAACTTCACAAAATAGTAATCTTTACAATACAGGAGTTAAATCTTCACTAATATGCATAACAAATTGATTTACTTTCATTTCAAAGTCATCTTTTTGTGATGTCTTGTATTCAAAACTCTGTGAGCTGTCAAATATAATACCCGCTTCTGTACAATAAACTATTTTGTTTCTTAGATTGTTAGATGAGATGCCAGTTACATATATAGACACGCTGTGCACGTAGTTGTCATTCTAATTGCGTATGAAATTTGCCATTATATATGGTGATTAGAAAATATCTATTGCAAACTAATGTTTCAGGTGACAGCTTTTACTGCTCATTGTCGGTATAATTTAGGGGTGTAGTGACGTCATAATATAGTATCCAGGTTACCGTATTTCAGCAACGAGGTGAAATGAAAAACGGTTATTAATTGCTCCTTTCATTCGTTGACACATGCATTCGAGGCTATTGCTAGGTGTATTTGTTATGCATGTGTAACAATATATAATATTACATAGCCTCTTTGTTTTCACAAACTCTATATGCGAAGGGCAAGACATCTTATCACAATTTTAGCATTTGTTTTTATTCCTGCTTCTTTCTGCAGGAAAGACAGTATTGTGTTCTGTTCCAATTTGGTCTGGTGTAACCTTTAGTGATGTGTACAAATGGTGGGTCTCCGCTCCCACAGACGAGAAGGCCGGGCCCAATAGGGGAACTAAAGCAAATATTTTAAAATTCATCTCTTTCTGTAAGATTCTACTCAATTTGACCTGATTGCATCCTTCGTGGAAGAAGAAAAAATTTGTATGAACGGTGCCCCCTGGAGCGATAGAGGCGGATTGTTGCAGAGGTACCAGAGAACCCTGTCCCAATTAGGTCTAAAGCATGCCCAAGTGATGAAGGAGAATCAGTTTTTCAACAAATCTTGGATATGTGCTCTCGGGTTGAAAGGATGAGGGAAATACGCCAAATATGTTTAAGCTAACATAGGTGAACGAGAGTCAGTTTTGAAGAAACAGGAGATTTCACCTTCGGAGTTAAGAGGGCAAAGGAATGAGAGAAAGGCACTCATTCTCTTAAAAACAGTATATCTGACCCCCTTGCGACAGAGGGATGGAGTCTTATAGATGGGAATATATATGAATCTCTGAAATAATTTTCCTTTAGCTAAGATGAAGCAATGTCGACGAACTAAACCAAGTGGCCGATATAGACCGTATATGCCTCTTGAAAAAAATCTGGACCTGCAATGTGTTCTTGTAAACCTTGTAGGTTAGGTTGATGTAACTTAATGTCTTATCAACAGACAGGTTCTTTTAATTACGGCCTACCGATGTATAGAAGTGAATGCATGTGTTGCGTGCGATTTATTCGCTTAAGCCTTGTAATGGTGCGGAACTGAAGACAACTTCATAGTGCTATTACTCTTAAGTATACTGTCAAATACCCACAGCAGAACACAACACCCGGTCAAATTCTGGAAAAGAGCAAACCAGTTCTTACACTACCACAAGGATGAGCGTTATGAAATGACTATTACATTATATGTATATTTCGCCAGGGAACAGAGTCAAAAGTTTTCCTCCTTCAGCACTCATCTTTAGGCCAAACGATAGGCCGTGGCATTTTATAGTTTGTCAAGGTATTCATTTGAATAAACTTGGTAACCCATCAATATCGTGACCCTTTGGTTTGGTTGATGAGAGGTTGTTTAAATGGATAAGTTAGCAGCCAGTGTACTGTGAAGACAGGTGCCATCGGAAGGGGAAGAAAAGGAAATAAAGCGCAGAAAGAAAGACTAATACAGAAACGAAAGTAGAAATCCCATATGTCGCAATTTATTGCTATAGATAATTTACGTCAGAGAATTTCTATGCCATCTCAAAGCACTAAAAATGACAGTCTGTATAGAACTCCGGTGACAGTTAAAGTCCTTGAATCTTTATCAATTTCTAGATCATCGAACTCAAAATGTAAGGATGACACATAGTCATCAGTCATCGAATTTCGTCTGTCATCTAGTGCTTTACAAGTGGGAGATGGTTCTGGCCATCTGTGCTGTATTTTGGAACAGACAGAAATAATATGGTCGACATATTGAAAGACAAATTCTAAGCACTCAGATGAAGAAAGTGTTGTTTTTCTTACTATTACTACTAAAGCTGAAAACTGTTTTAATCAATCAATGAGTGTTCCAATTACCAATTTTTCTATCATATCTCTTATAGGTCTTTACATTTAGGTGATCATTAAGACCCATGGGCCACGTGTATTTTGGTGCATCGCTAATTGTGTATTTATTTTTCTATCATGTTACTTTGCCAATTATATCAATTGATCGTAAAGTAACACGAACGAAAACACAAACGTTGACAGCATTTTAAATTTTAGTTAATAACCCCTACAGACATTATCGAATAACACTATCGACTTGCTTTGAGAACTAGGCTAGATGCTGGAGGGTAGTGTTGATTTCGCCTCATTAACACACTGCCCGGACGTCTTCATCGCTTGGTTTTGCAATCAGATATCCATTCTGTGTAATGCAATATTGTATCCTTGTTTCGAAGAATTAATACATTGCCTTTGACATGAATTGAAGATTATGCAACTCACACAACTCACATGTGGATAGCATCTCTAAACACGAAGGGATGATGGATAATGTATGTGACTCATCTCATAGGCAAAAGTACCTTATCAAAAAGGAAAACATTAAAAAGGTTTTTTTCCCTAACTATATTATTAAAGCTGTCATCGCGTATATTAAGTCCATGTAATGGTGACAATATGTCAATGACAAATTTATACCCATATATTTTCGTGCTGCTTAATTTTCGCGGGTTTTTTTAATTAGTATTTCGTGATCACTTAATTTCGTGGATAAATAGTGCGTTATAAATATATTTATAAAGATGTTAACAGTTCTTTAACACATTAATTCATGGATTAAGAGTATCCACTAAATCAACGAAAAAGGAAAGAATATACCAACATGAATGATTTTACATTACAGTTCTATGAAATAAAGACACTGTGTTGAAAGAGGTCTACGTGGCCATTATAAATATTGTAGATAAGCTGTATAACATATCATATCCTGCAAAGAAGAGTCAGCAAAGCATTCAAATCTGAATTGAATCATAAATAATGAAATATCAATATTACTCGAAAGCAATTTAAGAATTCAACATGTTAGTAATAATATGTTTCAGCACTTAAGGATATAAATATTCAAATCAAATATAGACGCCGTCACTTGACCTTAATTTGAATCCACGTTCGTAACAGAATTATGAGAATAAGCAAGTGCATGCTTATGTTCAAGCTGCACTTGTCATTCATCTAAAAGATGGCTTAATAAAATTTGATAATTAAATCAAAAATTGTAGGAACAAGTGAAACTAGAAAATTTGTTGCGTTCTCGTTTGTACAATGAAACATATTTCAAAATTAATTAAGTGGCATTCTTTACGTTCGTAAATATGAAGCGATAAACAAAATGGAGTCGTTTCCCTTCCCACATAGCTATCATCCTTAAAGTGTGAAAGTATCCAAAAAGGGAAAAACAAATAATAAAGTCAAATTCAACACAGGTTATAACTATATAGCACAAGTAAACATGTCAACATAAGCTTAACAAAAACTCATATTAAATAAAACTAGGGCAAAATGGGAAAAAAGGGAAAATACCACAGATATTCCTGAAAAAGCACATGCAGAATAAGAACAGGTGTTCCGGCAGACTTCTGCATCATCAACGACAACTGCCATGTAAGTTTTGGTCAATGAAAGTAAGCCATGTCACGTTCTTAAATGAAAACAATGTACACAACAACGGAACCAACAGAATATCTAACATATCCAGCTTCATATCGCAAAAAAAAAGACAAAGAGTATTTCTCAATGAGATTACTGTGACGACTGTAAATCTTACCTGTAATTTGCACCAATTTGAATCTCTCGAAACCCTGTGTTGATTGTCACTTGCTGATATCTGGCATGGAAATTATGATTTTGGGAACAGGCACTTGGAAACTGAATTAATAGCAACATGTCAACAACATAGTTTGGGGATGCAGAAATGTTGCTATCCAGAAATGGAAAATTCACATTAGGGGAAATTGATATCATCACACTTATAATATAGCTTCATGGAAAGCTGTCTATGTCAGCTTCATTGTAGGAAGAGATAAAGAGAAGCAACTAATGTAGAAAAAGTTATCGTGTAGTTGATTTCCAAGTACTGAGAGTAATGTTAACGTGATACAATCGTCGGTTGGGTTGCCGGAAAATGGAAACTGGGAGAATGGTTATATATGAATATACAAGACCCACTCGCAAACACGCACTCTCTCACTCCTAAACCAAGAATAAGACTGTTCACGTAACTTCACACAATCATGGTGATGGCGATAAGAGAATCGCATGTAAACCACTCAATAGAGTTAGAACGAAAGTCGTTTACTTGCGACCCAGCTCAATCAAGAGCCAGCGGTATAATTACCAGTGCACGCAGTATTATGCTCGTACAAACCAAACTCGGACACGAAAGCGAAACTCAATGGTTCATGAGTTCTCCGACTCACAGTCACTAATCAAATCCCCGAATAGAGCTTGAATGGTGATTCCCGCAAAGATTTTTGGATAACCGTGACGCTTGCGAAAGATGATTCTCTTGGTCTGCTCTTATGCCCAAGAATATGAGTGGGAACCCCTGCCTTGTCTGCTAGCCCGCAATATGAAGCTTAAATAAGTAAGTTGACACAAAATGTAAAACACATCACTCACATTTCCATACTTCCATAACATCTAGCATAGCATAAATTTTGAAAACTAACCTAATGTACCTTAATCAATTAAACTGTATGTTACAAACAAGTAAAACATGTTTAAATGCGTAATAATAATGTGCGTCTCCAATTTACTCATGAAATGCGCATGCATTTTCCTTCCGCGAGCGTATACACTACGTTCAACACTTTGACAATAGAACAGGGTTTCTATACATATAGAAATACGTTAAACGCCAAATACAGACTAAAAAATTGCATATTCAACAATTGTGTATGTATTTATATTCCTTATACAATAGTGACACATTCATACTATTTGAAATTAGCATAAAAACGACATGATAAGGACTTATTCCTCCTAAATGATCAACAATGGCCACGACTGACAGTGGCGCACATATGCCTAGCTTGTTTAACCAGACGCAATACAATGATACCAACTAAAATAGAATTTGGAAAGGGTGAAGATTAGTTTAACACAGTCTTTCTTCCGTGCCTAATTTACATGTGTTATTAAAGCAATAAATCTGTACTGGATACACGAGGCAGGCAATGTCTGTTACCGTAAACAACTCAGGTCGTCTACCTTTACCCGACCAACACCGGTGCTTCACTATTAAGGCTATTTAGTACGGTAATGATAATAACAATAATGTACAACATATATAACGAACCCAATATACTACCCACAATATGCATGCTTGCGTGACAGGTGGACATGATGGACGTGGTCAATATATTCCTTGTTATTAAAAAAAAAAAAAAAAGACGTCATCAATATATCTGAAAGTGACATCAAGCGGCTTTGTAAGGTTTTTGTGACATGGTTTGATAAGCTCTTCGATAAAATCAGCCTCTTATGAAAACAATAACAACAATAGAAGGGCAAAGTTTGTTAAAGTGGGTATATCAATTGTCTGTTTAAAGATCACACCACCAAATTTGACGAAGATATTGTCATTTAGAAATTCTCGATCATTCTCTAAGTTGGGAGTATTTTTCACGAAATACAATTTGCAAACATATATTTGCACCGCAGCTAATACTTCTTGCAAAATGAAGCATTTATAACAAATGAACGAAAACGTTCTTTCAGCTATGATGGGGTGTGATGGTGTTCAGAGCAAATAAATCAGTTTCTTATATAGGAAATCATTAAAAAAACAAAAAGGTGTGAAGATAGGTCGAAATCTCTTTTGAGTGCTTGAATCGGACCCTTATTAATTATAGGTGATCTAAATGAATATAGGAAGTATGTTTTTACAAAGATCGATGTATAGTAGGGGTTTCCTTCGCAATCAAGCAAGCCTAGTTTTTTATACACAGAAACCATAATGTCTGAAGACAACGATCCAGTTATTGAACGCCCTATCTGCAGGAACATTAGCATGACTGCCATGTAAATGATGAAGAGATAACGGATATTTGTCATCCAGACCGAGGAACGTTGACATGTAATCTTTTAAGAATGATGGACCAAATGTCTTTAAGCCAGTCAGAAACGCAGGATGTTCTCCTTTCCCACAAGTACAAATTAAATAAGTAGAAATGATAAACTCTATGCGATATGGCAAGATTACAATTCTGCAATAAAAGAGCTAGACTATTTCGATAAAACAAGAAGCCGTACCTACATATTATCAAAGCTGACCAAAGAAGAAACGCTTCTGTATTCTTCTGGGACACAATCGTTCAGACCGACACTTAAGGCTAAAACTACGTCCTCATGTCCTCGTTTATATACAATTCCAAACAAAATGGCACCAATATAATTGAATTTGAGTTTTGATTATGATTACCTTCAGATGTTGGCATTTTGGCAGTTTTTTTGTGTGTCTTCCTATTTCGTGATCTGGAATGGCAGTTTTGCTGTAATTGATTGGGTCCTTATTGGTATTCTTGTAGAAGTGGAGCTTGAAATTAGACATAAAAAGGAAAGGTAAACCAAATGTGGTTATAGATAAAGATAACTTAAATGATATAATATTGTGGATAAAGATGACCTGAATTAAAATCTAGAAAATAAGTCCCTTCACTTTAACAAAATTGGTAAATAATACAACCAATATTAACTGAAGTTAAAACAACTAGGGAAATGTTAACACATTATTTTATGTCAGATAGTTTGACATCACACTTGCATCGACTTGGACGGCTCATTTTCAATCGGCTGCTTGACGAGAAATTCTATCGTATTTTGCTGTGATTTTCAATAATACCACTGCAGTGAAGAAGTCTTTTTATCAAATTGATTATTCCTATATTCTAATGGCAAAAACTATCACGAAAAAGATATTTGATTTGTATCGGCATTGTCTGTTGACTATTACTTACCAGAAAATGTAATCACGTTAACAACATTGAATTCAGAATTGATTAAAAAAAATTAATGTCGAATCGTTAAAAAAATAATTAATTTGACAGAATTCCGTCTCTGTTCGCAATAACATGTTACACACGTTGCAGCTGGTTGTTATTTACAGAAAATCATTACTAAAAAAACTAGCGAAAGGCGGATTTAGAAACAAATGTTTAGGAGATTAATTGAAGGTAGGGTAACTCCAACATACTTTTATGTGTTGTAGAAAAAAATTCCTAAGAAAAACAAAATGGCCGAAATAACGTCATATCCGATTTTAACATAATATTCAATATCTCATCAACGACTGAAATTATTGAATTCAGTTTTAGTGGTTTTATCTAAAATAACAAATAAAGAACATTTCTCATTAAACTTTTTTTTCAACTTCTGTTTCTCGGTAGGGTCAAAGTTGAAAATTTCCGTTTTAGGTAACAAAATTTGAAAAAAAAAACTTTTTCTCAAGTTCCACAAGATCAAAAGCCTTGTACGATGTACCAGTAATTAGCAGTCAGGTGTGATAAGAAGAATGACCTTGATCTACTTTTAAGGTCAGCAAGGTAAATTTACTTGAAATCTTAGGTACATGATGATGTTTGATTATTAGCATATTCCATTCGATTTCTATTGAATGTGGTAATAAGTGTATCAAATGTCAACTTCCGGTTTTAGGAAGGGGTCAAATGTAACATGAATAGATAATCTGAAGCTGTACAGCCTAGATTCCAGACATGTAATACATAAAATGATTGAACGATTAGATATTATGTTCATGGATACGATTGGCCGTTAGATAAAATGTAGTGTATAGGTGAAAAGGTCAAAGTTTAGGCCAACAATTTCTAGTTTTAGTAATAAATCATTATTACATATTATCTGCAAGATAACAACACAAAAAAATAATCACATCTCCTGAATAACTGTATATATTCCATGATTATATATCCTGTTTACTGAAAACAGTTCTCCCCGCCAAAAGCTGTGGTACTTTCTCAAAAATTAAGAACATCTTCGCAATCATAAGTGACATATCACCGTATTGGTACAAGCTAGGGTTACTGTACAAGTCAGATAAATAAATGTTTACAGTGCTTACTGTAGTAAATTAATTATCTTATAGATCGTAATTGATATTGTTATTTGGAATTTTATGTACCGAGTCCTGCTTGAAAGTATGTTTCGAAGTTCTTGCAACACTTTAGACTTTCTTTTACATTTCATGCATCGATATCAAATATGTAAGATATATGGAAACTCCTGACCCAAGTCACCTGCAATACCGTTATCATGAAGTTTATATGTTTTTGCTGCCAATCTAGGCTCTCATTGATTGCCGCCAACTGGAAAACGCCGTTTTGATGATGGTAAATACATATCATAGATATGTAAGAGACATTTCTTTTGATACAAAAATATCGCTATAATTTGAAATAAACATACGAACGCTTTATATAGAATATAATTCATTGCTATCAGAGAACGTATTAATATGGTTTCTACTAGAAGATTCCTTCTTACCATTGAAATTAATAAATTGGTGTAAAACATTGCATTACAAATGGCGATCGAAAGGTGTAATTAAGTATCTGGCTTTCTAAAAGGCTTTTCACTTTGCTTTCAGAACAATTTTCTTGTGTGATTTATGTGGTTAAAAACTACCGGGGAAGGTCAAGAATCAATTACCCTAAGAAAGGACACATAAAATTGCACATCACAAGTACTGTGCACAGCCGTCTTTCAGAGAAGCCAATTGTCAAATACATAGGTAAGTATATGGTATTTCAGTATTATCGCTATAATTCAGTTGTAAATATATTCGGGTAAGAGTTCCCCCATCAAACAACCACCCCACCCCCACCCCCACCCCCACCCCCTTGTAGAACTCTCGGAGAAAAAAAGGGGTAAAATAATAAAACAGCGGGAAAGCGCGTCCATGCGGTAGAGTATCCATATTATGACCTATTTAAACCCGATTTTGCGAAAGTCTGTTAAACACGGTTTGAGTGGGTATAAGTCTAAGGGGTTTCACGCAGGGCTTTTGACAAACATAGAAGTATGAATAATAAACCCTTCAGTGTCCTAACATACCCTTTGATATCTCTAGTTTTTATACTGTGAAAAGTGTTAGTTGATCATGGGTTGGGATATAATCAAAGGGTGCACTACACCTTGTGTATGCTGTTACAAATGAAATACATTTTCTTATAATTCATTGATATTTGAAATAATGAATATAACCTTAAAGTATTTATTTTCACGTGACTAATTAATAACGGAACGAAGAGCGCAAAGTGAGAAATATGCCAGAAGATACCGAGAAGGATTTGAGGCAGTACATGAAAAAACACATGTAAACGGCTTATGGACGTCCGTCAGTACTAAGTACCTTGTTTCTCACTTATGGATTATATGCACAGGAATACACCAGACGTATGCGATGAATATCTATGAGAGTTATCAGCCAATATAAGTAGGTATTAATTGTTACGTCATCGGTTTGCTGCGGGTTTTTTTCATGACGTTAATTTTACAAAGATATCAAAGTATTGCATTGTACCGATGTATTAAGCGCCTGAGCAACACTGATTAAAGATTATAATGAACGACCAACGTAATTTCTCGGACATGATTTATAATTGATCAGTGAAACATTCAGTACGTCGTGTTTCGACAGTGATTTTAAAACATCTGGCAAGTTCAATAATTTCTGTTTTCTTAATAATCTCGTGTAAGTTTTCTCCGATTATTTGAATGAGATCTACATCTGTCTTGAGTATAAAGTCGTCGAATAGCGGTCGAGTTGTTGTTGATATGAGCTTTTTGCTGTCTGTACTTTTGAATGTGTAAGGCGATTTACAGACTGGTGATAACCGTGACGAGTTTTACTAAACTGATATGAGTAAACGCAAGGTGGGGAATCACGTGATCCGTTACGGCCACCTCGTTGGTAGCAATCAGGTAGGACAACATAGATTACCATATCTCTCGGATATTTAGGGTCTAGAACCATATCTGTGTTGGTCCTCTCCGAGTTCAGCAATCTCGCGTCTAAATTCCGGATCGAACAACATTTCCTTATAAATCGTCATTTTGATACTAAACATATGTTAAAGTTATAGAATAGTTGTGCGTTGAAATAAACATCAATGAAATTGGTGTAATTCACGGTTGAATAAATCATGATATAATTCACGGCTATAATTATAATCGAGAATGTGTTTTCGTGTATAGCTCAGTGAATCCTTTATAAGCATTCAATTAAAGTCATTTAGAACATATGGCCATCGAAAGCCGAAATAATACTTTGTCTTTTCAGAACAATGCTCTTGCATGATACATGTGGTAAGACCTGCCGGAGTAGGCCGGGCCTAAACGACCATAAGATAGGTCACCTGAGAAATTCGCCTTACATTTGCTGTGCCAAGCTGTTCTTCAGCAAGGCAAATTGTCAAAGACACAGGTAAACTTCAAATACAGTGTAATTCCGAATTGTCATGATATAACGGCAAGCTCCATCACGCATCCATCACATGGATTGTTACTAAGAACAAAATCAATCGACGAAAGAATGGGAATAGCGTAATGCATTATGCAATAGTTAGCTAATAGTTATAAAATATTTGATATGAAGTATTTCTTTTCAGGTGTAATAAACACAAAGACGAAAAGTGGCATACATGTGAAACATGCCAAAAGACAATTGCAACAGAAGCAGACTTGAGTCAGCACAACAAAATAATACATAAGGACCAAAGCTATAAATACGTTTGCGGTCTTTCAGTTTCCACCACGGGAAGGTTTTCGGACCACGTGAATAAACATACCGGGAGAAAACCTCACATCAGCGTGAATTGTAGAAAGTGTTTCCGCTACCAATCTGGTGTGAGTAGGCATGGTAAACAACATTGATGGATCTGACTGTGTTACCCACTTCTGGTTTTATATTCACAGCAAAATACCAGGCGGATGCTTTGTATATTGATGAATGTTATTTTCCCTTTTTTCCGTATTGCATGTTGAAACGTCGTTTTCATCCAAGCTTTTGCGGAGATAATCAAATCGTTATGTCATATGTTCTTTGAAGTTGCACATTAGTTTGTATTGATTTGTAGCACTCCTATGTAATATATAAATGTCCTGTATATTTGTGTTACAATAACCAACAATAGCATACATGAAAAGGAAAAGTAGGTCAGTTTCTATAAAAGCTGCATTGTTAATTTTAGAGAGGAAAAAACCCATTATATAATTTATTTTGTTTTCTTTAATGTTTATAAGTTGTGTAAGAATAGAAAATTCCAATTTGAAAGTTTGCCAATTTGATTATCATATTGATTTTGATGTTATATTAACGATAACGCAATTTTCTTATATCATATTTTTATTTCTATTACGTCAGAATACAGCTTGCCGCGTTATCAGATTCCTAGTCAATGTGTCCATCGACGAAGTCATTATAAAATGTTGTTTATGTTCTTGGTTGTGTGTCAGATACGCGCAATTCTGTGATATTAGCATAATGATTTCCAATCCTGTGATCAATCTCTTATTTTACCAATTATATTTAGTCGACAAGAACCAATTGTCTGTGTGTTTTACTAATTGTTCTTTTATATAACGTTACCGGTTTTTTTTTTTAGGCATATTAAAATCTTTACATAACACAATATCTTTTGTTTTCTATAGGAATTCAGTTGTCCTCGATACCCACGTACTGTCATATGGATGATTCCTTTAATAGGAAATGACAAACCTCTTATCATTTTTGCATTCGGACATGCTACTTATAACGAACAAAATACAATAAGTATCCAGGTTATTGAGGTTACCTCTACTTTGTCTCGATAAATATTACAAAAAGCTCACTGAGAGTGCTTTTTAAATGTTTGTTCTTTGCGGACATTTTATCTGTGTCCACTAACATATGTAGTTGGTTTAATTGCTTTTTTCCCTGTTTTCATGTTTCCTATGTATTTTTTTTTTTTACTTTGTTAGTATTGTAGATGGAAGATTCCCGTTTTTTTTTCTCATCACATATCCTGCAGGATTATCCGATTTCGTTGATACACTCTTATGATAAATTTGAACTGAAGAAATTAATACAACAGATGAGAATTCAATTGTAGATGCGAAATTAGGACACACATGGAATGCGTTTTGTTTGTACATTGATTTAACCACAAATTCTTTCTTAATTATTACATTCGAAATAGGTATTTAAATGGGAATGTTTTTCAGATATTTCAAAAAATGGTGTTATTATTAAACTGAATTTTAATTTCGCCTACAATTTTTGATACGGCCAATTTAAAAAAAAAAGATTAAAAATATACTTACACCTATAAAAGTACATATGCCAACCAAGTACTACAAGAAAACTGCTACCTTTGTGGGTCACTCCATACTGCCCGAACTCTGGACAGGAAACAGTTTTCTTTTATCATTCAAGGTCATCTTAACAAAAAAAAGATTCTCTAATCATGCTACTAAATACACAAACATTATACGTTCCTTCGTGACAAAGAGAATAAAAAGTAAAGAAAAACCTTGGTGACAACGTTTGAAATCAGAGCTTCCCAAAGGTGTGAAGGCCAACATAAGCTGTGGCGAGAGGAAAGCGTGATAAATCTACATAGCTCATTAGTCGATATCTTAATTTCTGTCTAATGTGTAATCTCTCCTAGCCTGATATTCCATGACTGAATTCCATCATTGTCGTACATCTAGGAAAATATCTGCGCTTTTGATATCACCATTAGATCACATGCAGTTTTCTACTGACTCGTCGATATGTGTCCACGCCACAGGGATTTTGCAACCTCAATCCAGATTTCATTTGTCATTCATTCTATTCCACTTTGAAAATGTTTTTTAGTCCGAGTCAGGAGATGTGTGGCGTCAATGAAGCGAACTTCAAATTTCAAATGCTTTGGTCAACAATGCCGACTGATTTCGCCTAAGTGTTGTTTGCTGTTACCTCTATACAGATTTACGAATCAACTGCAGATTTCAACTCGTCCACTTCATTCTGACATGAGGAAAGCTCTTGTTATCCGATAAACTACAAGGACGCTCGCGTTAGTGGACATTTTACTTGAAAACTCTTTACAATGAGGCTACTCTTGGTGGTCATTTTATCCGATAAGACTTACAAGAACGCTCATATTAGTGGTCATTTTACTTGATGACCTTTGACAAGGACGCTCGCGTTGGTGGTCATTTTACCCGTTAAATCTTTACAATGACGTTCCTTTTGGTGGTCATTTTATCCGATAAGACTTGACAAGAACGCTTGTATTGGTGGACGTTTTACTTGATAAATCTTTACAAGGACGCTAGCGTTGATTGTCATTTTACTTGATTACCTTTTTACAAGGACGCTCGCGTTGTACAGGTGGTTACTTTACCTGGTAACTCTTTCTTTGTGTTCGCCAAGGCGTGTTAGACTGACAGTACCTTGTTATGTGTGAATTCTGTGTAACATTACATGTAGTATATATCGTCTGAAGTTATTTGTATACAGAAATGTCTGTCTGATGACGGCTATTTTTTATTGGAATGAACTTTCATTTCGGTTTCACATATTCCGACATTGGCCTAAAGGTACAAAAATAGGAGCATTGCAGTCTGGACAATATTGACGCAAATCGTTGCCGATGGGAATCGCGAAGTTAATTTTAGCCTTTATTAGCACTAAAAGGCTGAAAGTACAGTCTGTCCGTAGTTTCCCTATCTACCAAAATCTGGCATGGATTTTCTCAAACCCGTATGGTCATACTCATGTTTTTGATTTCCGATGAATATACGTGGGAAAGAAACCAAACTGTTTCTAAGAATAAATAAAGTGACACCTAGATGTTTAAAAAGAGAAGGCAAACGAATGGTACGTACTCTTCCCGTGGCATGTTAGTAAGAGTCAACTTGGATGTTTTTTCTCTCTCCTGTTTGTAAATATTTTTCGCAGTAATATCAAACTAACAAGAAAATACCTATATAATCGAAATTTAAATTCAATAAAACTATGGCAAAATATGAACAAAATAAATGTATATATATAGACTCCTGAAACACTAATCGCAGTTTATTATGTACTTATAACACTATTTTACTTTGACCGTTGAATTGAACCTATTTTGATTTTAAAAAGATATTAAAATTATACTTAAAGCTACCTGCCTATCGAATTGAATGAATTCCAGAGAGACTAGCAAGATCGTTGTTAGTACAATGTTGCCAAGAGTTGTCATGCCTTTGGTTCCAGTCGATGACATATCAATACGTCCGTCATTCTTGGACAACTTCTTTATATGATGTTGGCGGTTGCGAGGAGGTAAAGCCCGAAAAGAGCACAGCTGAAGTTAGGAGTTGCGTTTAAGAGTATAAAACCAAATCCAAATTTCTCGTAAGTCAATATGTAATTCATGAACTTTTTTTCTTGGTGATCTAGACTTATCGAAACTACCTGTTTTCGGTCGCCGTAACCATAGCTACGGCTTTCTTTCCATTGTGTATCATGAACAATTCTAATCCAGAATAAAAATATTTGTTCATTTTTTAATTTGTTCGGCGAGTAAGAAATCCCATGGCCCTCTAAAACAGAAACCCATGCTTCCTAATACGTTTTCAACATAAAATAGGAGAAAAAATTGCAGCGTTGGTTTTTGCTCCAAACAAACGTCTAGATAGTGGAAGAGACATATGTATAAGAACTGAAGTCACAAGGTGCGCATTGCTAAACAAGAGTTGGACTTAGCAGATGGCAAGTTATTCAGTGTTACTGATACCAATGTCTTTTACACTATTTATTTCGTTGTCAGTACAATATGACCAACTGGGGGTCATTCATTCATTCATTCCTGATATCTGAGATTCACACAATTTAAGTCTGTAGAGTATCGCGAATGACCTTTGTGACGTACTTATTTGATATAAATGTACTTGCGATATGTCACCATTCTATTGAATAAGAATTCTCTTATATTAAACCTATAAGATAAATCACCATTTGATAAAAAGGCCAATCGCTGATTCCGTCGATAACATACATGCATACATGACACTTTCTACGTTATATGTTAGTTCCAATAATGTCATATTGTCATGCACAAATAATGACATTATAAGAGAAATGAATTACACCAGACTGTAGATTTCATTTACATAATCCAAAAGTTTATTTAAAAAAATCAATGGAACTCCTCGGATCTGAGTAATAGGCAATTTGCAGCAATTCTAAGTTGATATGAAATATGTGAAAAACATATGGACAACACTATGTAAAATTAAAATAAAATGGTGGATTCCATTAAAGATTTGAGGGGTTCAGGGATCCTTTGTCTCCTCAGGGATAATTTCTGAGAATTATTAGTTTAGAAGTTTATACATTTACATCTTCTAATTCCGTTTCTGATTTGCTCTCAGCTTGCAAATATCCATTTGTAAGCTTCAAAGGGTTGTGTCTCCGGGGTGGAGGATACCCTGGAAACCTATTTCTCGTGCCTAACCGATGTCATGCAATTCAGTGTTGGAAGCCATCCACATCAAAGGGATTGAGAAAACACTTAATCAATCATCCCGGAGGCTCAGTGTACCTCTAGTGGTGGATAAGGAGAACAAAAGATATCCTAGATTGTACACGTAACAAAAGTTAACAAAGTCTTTCAATAAAAATTTAGAATAAGATACAGTTAAAGAAAATGAATTAAACTAGATCAAAAAGTGTTGACGGTAGGCATCTGAAGAAGAAAATCAATGATTAAGACAAATATCAAAATCTAGCTGAGGAAGCAACTGGCCCCACAATTCAATAAATTTCATTATTTTTATATATCGGATGGTTTTTGCAGAACGTGAAGTACATGTGCATATTTTAACCATTTCACTGATCGAATTATTTGAAGCGTAGCATGCAAGTTGAGACAAAACTCTTGGAATAATAGGTCCGCCAGCAGTGTCTACCACTCTCAATTATAAAGATAGTGCATAGACACACGAGTGAATAACATATTTCAGTACAAATTTAGAATTACAATATAGTTACAGTAGTACCAAATTAGAATTAGTGCATCAGTACAGTCATTTTATCCACAGGGAAGTTCCTGTCACGTTAGTCAATAGCCAAAAGCCAGCTCCTACTAAACAAACCATCACACCAGTAATTTCTATCACCCTATACTCCACGCTTCTAACTCATACAAACAATACTGTCACGACACCACGCATTACACACAAATCCGTCTGCAATACTCGCCTACTCTGTCAAAGCATCTTATACATGATATACAACATATGTAACTCATTCACTTCAACTCACAATTCATTTAGTAATTGTTGTTTGTTGTTAGTTTACAAACCAACCAATATATTGACTAAACATGGCCGAAAGTTTGATTTTTTCCAGGCGTTTGCCACGCTTATATATGTCGAATCAAATACATGCTATTTTCAAATTTATTAAAAGCCAACATCAGCTTGACCAACCTTCATTCAGCATACATTTTAGGCCACCTGAGAAAAAATCAGTGACCTTTGTCTGTTCTATCTTCCCCCTCGGTCGTCGTCCATTAATATTTTAACATTTCTTACTAATTGAAAATCATTAGTGGTTACAATGAAAGATTGTATACAGGTCATATGGCCACTGACAAAATAAAACTGTAAATTGTATAATTCTAACCCTGGCGCGTGAAGGGCGGGACCAAAATTTTCCAAAATGCTTATATGTAAATGTGCTTTTAAAAAATTCTTCCCAATATCGAGATAAAGAAGACTAGAATATTATCCACGCATAGGAATGTCCCCGAGTGCTTTGTCAGATTCATAGCCTCCGAATCCTCTTTCACCTTGAGAGAGGAGAGTTGAAGATTCAGGTCATTCCTATTAACTAGGGGTCGAATCAACTTTATAAATTTAAGAAATGATTCTCCACTCTCCATGCTGTTGTAAACTAGAATTGGTTGAAATCCATTCAAACATTAAGAAAAAGTAGCATTTTGAAGTAAAATATTGTCTAATTTCCCATTTGGGATTCCGTTCATCCTTATGTTCCTAGGGTTTAAATCAAGTTTCTGAATTTCAGACGAAATTTCCCACTCTCAGTGATGTTTCACACTGGTTAAAATCCACTCAAGCATTTAGAAAGAGTAGCATATTGCAGCAAAATATTTAACCTTTTCCCTTCCTAGTTGGGACCCCGCCCACCCTTCCCAGTTGGGACCCCGCCCACCCCCTTTTCTCTTCCCAGTTGGGACCCCGCCCACCCGCCCACCCCCTTTTCTCTTCCCAGTTGGGACCCCGCCCCCGCCCACCCCCTTTTCTCTTCCCAGTTGGGACCCCGCCCACCCCGTTTTCTCTTCCCAGTTGGGACCCCGCCCACCCCCTTTTCTCTTCCAAGTTGGGACCCCGCCCACCCCCTTCTCTCTTCCCAGTTGGGACCCCGCCCACCCTCTTTTCTCTTCCCAGTTGGGACCCCGCCCACCCCCTTTTCTCTTCCCAGTTGGGACCCACCCACCCCTAGGTCACTAGAGGTCGAATTAATCTCCAGAATGTCAGAAATAATTCTCCACTCTCAAAGATGTTTCAAATCAATTTTGGTTGAAATTCATTCTAGAGTTGCGCTTTGAAGTAAAATATTGTCTTATTTTCACTTTTAGGGCTCCAAGTTCAGAGGGGTCGAATAAAATTTCTGAATTTAACAAAAAAATGTCCAACCCTAACTGACGAATCAGGCTAAGGTTTGTTGAAATCCACCCAGGCAAAAAGGAAGAAAAGGGTTTAAATCCATCCAAGTATGAAAGAGGAGCAGGGGTTTAAAGAAATTGTTTACGCACAACGCACGGTTGACAGCAAAGAACTTTTCATGGATTGAAGTTACCAAGATGTTTCGTCAAAACGGTAATTTATATACCCTTTAATCATATACAGCAATTTTTTAAAAATCTTTAACGTATCCGGTTCCAACGTATTTCCGACTTTAACATAACAAAACTTTCGCCCCCACACTCAATTTCACCTCACTGCAAGATTAATCGGACCTCATTTTTATTAGTTAAGAGTCATGCTTTCATTCCTTTAAAAGTACTATACTATACTACACCAGCATTGTTTTCTGCAAAAGATTAGTTGATTGAACGTTTTCAACAAAGACGTTAATGTGTGACGAATTGTCAGCGGGAAAGCACATTTGCTAATAAAAAATTAATGGATGACTGGAAAGTAAAACCACCGAACATATTGGAAAGCCACTCTCTTACACTTATACTAAATGCTCCCAAACTGGTGTTACAAATGATATATTTTACAAATTGGATAAAAACTAGACAGAAACATGAGACACATTCTGTGGAATATTTGCTTGTTTACAGACAATCGTCTCGTCCATCCTCGTAGTGAGAGTTTGACATCGAAAAAATACAACTCAACACGACGTCCAAATTACAACCGTGCGATCAAGTAATTATTTGCAGCTGGAAAGTGAAATATCGACAGAGACGGATTTTTGGAATCGTTCGAACAGAAAATCAACTGTGAAGTTAATGTTTTGGCAGAAATCGATCTCATTTAAACATCTTGGCTTGTGCATTACTAATTGTTTCACAAAGAAGGTTTTCGAGAATCTTCGGACTTTTTAACTGATGACCTCAGGGATTATATTTCATTAGGAAATTCCATATTCCACATTGTTCCCTGCTAATAATCTGTTATAAGGTCCTACCAACATTCGCATATATTTAAAAATTGTTTCAGGGTGATATGCTCTAAAATCAAAAGGTGTCTATGGATGCTTTGAAAAAATTCAGTTTCAGTGTAGCATACTGGCAAAGACTTTCAGTATGACATCCTCCTTAGTCACATCCTTTGCACCAGCCGTTGAACTGTCACACGTAAAGCAGGAAGTAGTAACTACCATTTTCATAAACAAAAACAAAGTCATGATGCTTGGTCTATTCGCAGGCCACATGCAAACCCTACATGTCTTCACATCATTTTCGAGGGAAAACAGGATTTTTTGAAGTGCTGCATGGAATGGCAACATAATTAATGTTTAAAATGTCATGACCCCAAAATGATCAACGTGTTTAACATATATAGAGAATGCGTTGTGCAATGTATCATCACGGGCTTCGTCTGACTTTAGCTGTTTGTCACACACTACCAGCTTCGAGCTGAAAATAAGGCGAAACTCCAGATCTAAGATTAAATAATAGCGAGAAAAGCCATAAGTTTCAGTTGGTATTAAATCAAACTCATTTCTAAATTTTCAACGAAATAGAAAATTTATTGAATTTTGCATAAGACTTTTCAAACACTGCTTGAAATTTAAATTCCAACGTCAATCCAAATTTACATTATACTAAAACTCGTTCGGATTACGATTTTTTTGTTGTAATTCCACTAAAGTGTGAAACCTATGACATGCCAGAGTGACTTTTTTCATGTACAAGACGTGTAATATGTTTGAGATAATCATTTTTATAGGATATTTTTTTCATCTTATGTATGATATCTGATGGCAGATAAAATCCCGTTTAAGAACACGTGCAGTAGAAGGAAAGATAAAATTACTGTTGTAAATCACTGCATGTTGTAAGGGATACTCATTTTGGAACATTTCCCGCAAGTGGGCGTGTTTCTACGATACCCATTGTTAAGGAGATATCGGAGAGCCCAAGAATGGTCTGCAATATTCCACTGCATGATTCAAGAAGGCAAGAAAACATGTAGATCTGCTCCCCTCATCACTTTGGATCGTCTTTGCTCCCTTTCTTTCTTTCTTTCTGTGTTTTATACTCTCGTGTTCTTCTTGATATACGTGCTAAAGTAAATCTGGCTGTTTTGTTAAACACCAAAACAGAAAACAAAACGAACATATATTTCATTTAAGATACAAAATTGCTTATATAAGTTCTTACACGATCATTATTGTTTCATGAACTCGGCATTCCATCATAATTAGAATGAAAATCAATGAAAAGTTTGTCCTCTTGAGCTTAAATTTCATGCAAGAATGACATCATTAGCGTGTAGGTGTCTCTTTGCCCGCTTTTTCACGGATAAGATGTTTGCCCGTGCAAAATGATGGTAGGTCACTCGTTGATATTTTTCGAGGATATGGGTCCATTTAACCCGAAAATAAAGGTCAAGGTTAGGTTAGAGGTGAAATTCGTCTTTCAGGAATCAACGTCGTGCTAAATAAAGGTAGGTCAAAAAAAATTCGTTTATTTTTATATGGCTATATTGTCTGACAAATGTTGAAGATCAGAGATCAAAGGATGGTGAATATCATGAAACTGTCCGTATTTGTAGTACAAGATATTTAGATTTCATATCTATAATTAAAGGTCAAAGACAACAGGTAATTTTAATCCTAGCATTTTGTTAGATACTTTGCTGTATTTAGATCATAAATACCTGTATGGAAACGTCTGGGACATTAAAAAGTACAAATTAATGGATACCAAAATACGTAAATTTTAAGAAAACGAGAGCTTAAAAATTGTTTTCTCGAGATACTACAATTTATCTCTATCATTAAAAATGTGTTTACTGCAGGAATAAGAAAAAAGCATGAAAATAAATTCAAATTAAAGCATTATTTATAGTCAGCTATGCCACAGAAACTACTTTTCTGTCTCAGGAGACATCATAATAGATGTCTCACGAGGTATTTATCGCGGATTTTTCTAATTTTCCAAAGCCAACAAAACCGTCGTACTCATGTAATATATTTATTTTAGGAAAACAAACGAAAACGGCAAGCTGGAATGAAATTATGTCTAGTTATAAAGACGTAGCTATATAAACATATTCCAGTGATATCGACTAGGAACGAAATCCGAGGTTTATGTCACTCTGTCGGGTTCATATAACAATATATACTGACCAAGCCAAAAGTTCTTTTTTTATATTACATATTAAATGACATTATTTTTCACATTGGCTGGTCAGAGCACGAAAAATTTAGTTTAAGCATTGATGAAATGAATCATCCATGATTACAAATTTGACTGCGACTGATTAAGACCTTCTATTGAGCAATAACTCACTCCTAGAAGATATATACAGATATTCAACGTCACCTATACATTATTCCAAAAGAAGAAATACCAGGTGATCATGCTTCAGGTTTACGATCGTTTAGACTGCCTATTAATGATAAGGGACGGACCTCTCTTATTAGTATCACATTCAGAAGAATCTATATACAGCGTATTATTACTGGCTCGTCTAGCTGTTCAACCAAACATTTGCACAAACCTCTTACTACTATTCTAAGTACTATCATATCAGGGTTACAGTCTTATTCAGTTTACTTAAACAGTGAGGGAATTAATGGTTTGCGTTTATTCAATTTTTTTAAGTTCAACCAACCTATATCATTCTCTTCTTTAAAAAATTCTTCTTCAACAACGCTTGATTTTCCACTCTAAACAGCACCTTACTTCATTTTAAACTTGCATAACGTCTTCGCTGTCTTGTTTTCTCAAAAAATGAGGGCGAGGTGAGAGGCGGAAGCAATATACGGCTGTTAACTATACGTTCCAATCAAAGGTGAAATATATGGCGATCGAAATTATGCAAAAGATATCGAGTTTCTGGTCAAAAATATATACGTCAAGATTAGTGGTAAGATCTTTCAACAACATATTGGGAGCTAACTGGTCCTCTTTGTTAGCATAATTGTTTTTGTTTTCTGATGGGGCTATTTGTATTGAAGAACTAATAGACATAGGTAACAAATGCCCTGCAGAGTCCTTTGTTTCTCTTTCAGATATAATGATGATCAATTAAAGAGAGATGAATTGATCATTTCCACCGTGAATACCCATCTGAATTGAAATTAAGGACACGACAGACTCCTTTACATTTGTAAGTTTGCCTGTTGATTCCGTCGTTGTATACCTTATTTTCACTTACTTGACTTTTGATTTACCAAACATTACATGGCGAGTGTTGTTGATGAACCTATGTGGACTATTCCGGAACACCTGGTCATATTGTTTTTGTTCTGTCTTCGGACTCTTTCTTTTGTTCATCTTTCACCTTAGTTTTATTGAATTTGAAATTGAATGATGACATAGTTTACATGTATTTCCTTATTGTTGTTGTATTTAGTTTATTTGACGCATGTAAACAATTGATACAGATGTAGTAGATGCTCATCTATTTATATACATCAGCAGTAAGCTATTGCAGTTATATTTTACAAGATTTTTATTTCTTGAATACTATCAGCATGAATGTGCCAAACTTTTATCTACATATCTAATGGTATCTATGTCCATTATTTAAGCAAATGATGAAAAAAAAATAAGAAAAGTATTAGAAAGTAAAAATAGCAAAAGGTGATATGAAAGAATGGGCAAAGAGGTAAGGGATCGTCTACACTATCAGAACAGTTATGAAACTTTATTTTGAAGAAGGATTGTTTGTCCAATTTAGCCCTAACATAGCTCTGAGTAAGCAGGTCTAAACAGAGGACAGGTGTGAACAGAGAGGTAGAGGATGGAATACTACTCTATATGAATATAGATATGTCTATGATAGATTAGAAGTTCGTCTTAATTTTCTTGAAAATAATCTCAATGCTTACCTAGACCCAACATTTTGACATGCGTTATCACACTTTTTTGTGGGGGGATCTTCGTCGTGCGAGAGTATGACATTCCATAATAGGCCATCATTTCAAGTCCCATCCAATGGACTGTATGTTATTTGTTATTTGTATTGCCCCCTTTGTGTAAATCCACACCGCTCGTGGCAAGATATAACGGTTTATATTTTGACATCTTTATATTTATGGTTTGTGATTGTGATGTTAGTTTTGGGTTGGCTTAAAGAAAAATGTTACTAAATTGTTAATAAGATAGATTTGTTGGGAGTTTAGATTGACCGAATGGGTGCTATGACCATACTTCTGAAGTTGAATTTGGATGAAGAGATATGATAGTAAAGTAGGACTATTGGGAGGAATAACAGCGATGGGCAAATTTATTGAGGGAGGGAACCTGCTGGGTAAAATGACCAGTATGTAAGTGGCAAATCAATAAGTTCTATAAAACACTGGACATGGCACTTTCAACATCAATTGTTTTATTCTTAAGGTTTGGTTTTCTCATATATATCAACACAGCATTAAACAGTTAGCGGAAATTTTCGTTTTGGTTTTCTAAGGAACTTCAGTTTTCTCAGGTTTATTTTCAAAATGTTTACTTTATAAATCTTGCATATTGCTTGGTATTCCGGAACATGTGTGCAGGAAAATATGTATTTTCTGGTCTGTGAAAATGTAAATAACGGATTGTAGCATCACTGGGGAATATTTGAGGAATAACTCTCAGTGTTACTGGAGGATTACTGATGGAAACCAATTGTGAAAGCGATGTAAGTTTTAGGTGATGTGTTGATTTACTTTGTCGACTGATTGCAAGTTTTCCTGTGGTTCTCGAAAACAGAAGGATAGCGGCATATAATAGCAAAATTATGAACGCAAGGAGAAAGCCTCTACATCAATATCACACAAAAATATATTCAATTACATATATATAACATCAATGAGTTTTTAAAATAGGAGTTCTGGTATCCATAGAGTTTATCTCGACAGTGATGATCCAGTACGTTTAATTGTATTTGCATTGACAATTTGTGCAGAAGGAAAATAAAAAATATCAACAATTCTAAATGTGAAATAGTTCCTTCTCAAGTTTCATTTTACATGACAGGCCTGAATGAGCAATAGTTTTGTGTTTCTTCCGTCTTCGTGCGCCCGTAAACACTTGAGCATTACCATGGATGGTCCCGACAGGTACTTATCAATTCCTCTTATCTTTTTTTCTGGCCAGTGTAAAATCCAAGATGACTGTCATCTGAAAATACACATTTTAACCGTAGCTGAAGATTTGCAGGGTTTTGTGTAGGAACATCAACATGGCAGTCACGGTAGTCCTTTTATATGATGATTGCACAGGATGGCTTTTTATTTGTATTAAATACAAGTAAATTTGAATTTCTATCAAAACGTTTCTGATTACTTTGAAAATTTTCAATAAATCCCTCATTCTATCTCGCAATTTCTTGAGTCGTTTGCTGTATGGAAAATTCCAATATCTTTGAATGTTTCAATCATTTTATTATCATTTAGTTTCAAAATGTTCCATACGCATGATATATCTTCCAAGTATAGCTTGACTGAGGTTAGTTGTCTGAATCTTGACTCGTCTTTGTATGGAAAACTTCCTCGATGATTTCCAGGAGTCGATATGATTTGTTGTTCTGAATGTGGGTACAAAAATAAAATTCCATGCAAGGATATATCTTCAAAAGTTATTAATATGCCATTCTCTGATCCTTTTTTTTAGCGTTGCGATGGTTGAGTCAATTAGAGCGTTGGCCTATAAGGTTATCCAGTAAAAATCAGAGATGCGCAGTGCGACGCTCCCTACACGTGGCGGTCTCTGTTTCAAAGTCGTACGATCAGCTTGATCTCAATTTCCCTATTGTAAATAGTCCATTACAAAACAACATTTCTACGTTCCCAACCTTTGGATAATTTTTGCAAGAAATTCAACTGATTTGAAGTGTTCTTAAACTTGTATTGTGTTACATAACTTCAACATTATGTAGTTGTCAGCAGATGATTGCATTCAATTGAGCTATTGTTACTTTGTTCTTCAAAAATGCAGTATATCGTGATATATCGCAATATCCCTTTGAATGTATCAATATATTGCAATAAAAGATACCTACACGAAATTCAAGGGAATTTTACATAATTTAGGGCAAAAAACAGAGGAAAGAATATAAAAGAAGGGGATTTTATTGAAGTTTTAAAAAGCATATAAAGATTAAAAAAACAGTAGTGGGCGCAAGGTCCCTCTAGGATCTCTTGCACTGTAATCTTTCATAGTCTAACACTGTTAGATTTATGAATATGTCGACGATAGAATATTTTGATCACTTTCATGTAGTCCATGTAAATGACATCTGGTCCCGTGTCCCTGTCTCCAGCATTCAGACGAGATAAAATTAGGCCAAAATTTGAACAAAAGAAAGATTTACACGAAAACTCCGGAAAAAGTTCGAGGATGATAAGACAAGATGTTCCGCCATGTAAATCTTGGCAAATTCAACTTAGTAATATCCACGATCTTACTTCAGTTCAAAGTATCCAACAAACAGAACCAACAGGCAAACTAACGAGCATCAATCAACAGAATATTCCTTAATGAAATCACTATGACATCCGTATAACTTCCCTATTTTTTTCATCAAAGTATCTTTCAAACATTAAGAATGTATCAAAAAATACAATTTTTGGCGTATACAGAAAGATTTTGAGGCCAACAGAAAAATAAGTATGAACATTCAGTCAAACAAACAAATTAAGCAGAATGACTAGTTGATACACAATCAGAGGCCAGTTGTAAAGTATGGAAGGCAACTCTTATAGGACATATGGATGTTAGTTATCCTGGAAATGTAGCCTCGTGTATGGTAAGCCGTGTTGTCATTTGTTCATGGAGCAAGATTGATCTTGTACTTAATCAGTTACATAAACCTACATTCACTTAATGTTTTCAAGTTATCTTCTGTAACAAATTGATATGTTATGTACCTTAGGCTCATTTTATTATGAATTATTGATCATTAACAAATACAAATATCTGACGCACCGATTAGATCCACACCAGTGTTCAATTAAAATTGAGAAATTATAATGATCCTAATGGAGAAAAACTTTCTTTCATTTCATAGAAAATTCCAACACACTAGAATGTGAGGAACAGCAGAGGCAGTTACGTATTAAGATACATCGGACTTTGTTCCCGATTCAAATGGGCATAAATCAATGTTTTAAAAATGTGTTTGTCTCGTTGCTGGTTATCATTGCTACCAATTACACACTTACCGCACGTGAATAAAATTCACACAGGATTACCTCACGTCTACTAAAATGTCTATGCCGTCTCCATACAAAACTTCATAAACACCAGTGGGGCGTCGTGTCTTTCAGATTACATTGCTGTCACTATCAAAGTACATCAACTGTTTTCCTGGTCATTATCAATCCACTGGCGTATAATACGTCTCCTAACAAGTGAAACTTCTCTAATCTGCGAGATCTGTTACATACAAAGCTTTATATATCAGATGTTTAATTACGACATTTATTTATATACAGCAAATAGGGACTCACAATTATACTGTATGCTTAACTTTAACTGTTGTACGTTTTTGGATATCCAAACCTCAAAATTTCAAGATTATGATGTACATTTGCTGAAAAAAATGAAATATGAAATGGAAGTTATAATAAGATCTGCATTGGAGCAGAACTGGCGCATTGTGCGGAATATTGCTGGTTCCAGTGTCAGATGTTGCAGGATGGGAATACTGTTGTGAACTTTTGCTATGTACAAATTGTCTGACTCACTTTCAAATCCTCAAATCCCAAAAGAAAAATATATATTCATCACATCATTTTATCTTATTACAAACACAACATTCAACGTCCTACCTTGTTTAAAATGGTGTGGTTTTTTTTTTATCCAATATGGCCTAAGACAAAACACACAACCGTAAGTCGACAGCATACAAATTAATCGTTTTCTACTTTTATGTCACTTTTCGTTTAGTCGAGTTATCGACCTCGCCAAGGACAATGTTCTCTGATTCCCGGAAGAGTATTATATGTTGGAACTGCCAACTCTTGTAACGCAGACAAATATATACTAGCGGAAAAAACAAACGCAAGTTCCGTTTTTGTATTAACTTTTACAGTCGAGAAAGAAATTTAATTAAATTTGATACTGAGCTACCTCCGAGCAATGGGAAAATGTTCTTCGGTTAAAATGCAGTCGACCGTCAACCCACGTAACGCTGCATGCTTTCAGCAGATTTTTTCAAGAAGCCTGCATCTGGGGTGCTCATGCAACATATGTGCTGATAAATGCTGCGATTTTGTGAAGTCGATAGGGGTAGGGCCATTACTCTAATAATGCAGGGCCATTCGCAAGTCATGTAGCCAAGCAATATAGCGTACCTGTGAAATGAGTCTCTGAGCCACATGGAGATTTAGAGACTGTCGCAGGACCTGCCTCCCGCGTTACGTCGCGACGTCAAGAAAGGGGCATACGTCTCTCGCCTCCTATTTCAGGCCACAACGTCCCTATGTTGGTACGCACTTACGTCGAATACATTGGCTGCTTGCACTTTCACCTAATCGGTTTTGTTTGTTCCATTGAAGATGTTTGTTTTCACTGATTCGCTTCAGGCTTTACAGGTCAGATGGACGAGAACGTGTCTATCGACGTCGTCGCTTGCGTAACGGAAAGCGGCCTGTTCAGAGGAGTGTCTGTTATTGTATTGGCAGGGATATATCAAGTAACATATCGGTATCAGGTCTTGTCCTTCCTCTTATCCATCAATATTACCTTACGTTGCAGCAACGCAAGGCCCATGTTGCTAGTGTTTGACTTGACTCTCTGCCCCAAACCAACGTCCCAGTTTTTGATTGTCCACCATACAGTCCAAATTTTCCCCAACCGAGCATTTTGGGACGAACTGGACTGGAGGGTTAGGAATCGCGTCAACGTCCCATGTAACGTCGCGCGACTCACGCAAGCCCTTATTCGGGAGTGGAATAATATCCCTCAAAGGATTATAAACATCCTGATGAGGTCAATGTTAAAGATAATAAGAACAGCGACTGAAGCCCGGGATGGGCACACACCCTACTAATTTACATCAGGTTAGGCGTAGGGTACCCTTGTTTTAACGCTATTCACGCAAACTCTGTCTGGGGTGGGACAACAAAAAATCCTCAAAATGTTTTCAGTAATGAAAAACCCAAACAATGAATTAATCATCAATGAATCATGTAAAATAATAACTTTAGATATATTCTTTTCCGCTAGTATAAAAGTTTCTAACTCAGAAAGAAGTTGGTGTCGCCATAGACTCGCATCCTTTAAATCCTTTTAATGAACACCTGATACGTCTTCTCCGTCGTAACAACGAAGCAAATCGGTGGTTTTCATCTGACTTTTAAGATGGTTATGATGTGTTTTCTTTAAATGTAACCTGCTGTCGATCAATTATTGACCAAAGGCACTTCCTACAGTACTGTCTGTTTAAAACAGTTTTAATGGTTTTTGTGGATGCAATATTTTGTGGTAAGAAGTTTGGAATGACAAGGCCGACTGGTTTGACCAAACCCTGTTCTGGTTTTCGACATATGTATACCTGGATTGCTATTTGTTCCTCCAGAATTAATTTCCGTTTGCATGTGTTGCCCTTGAATGTGCGATTGAATGTCTACCTAGATTCTGGACCTTGATTTTTTATTTCGTTTGGAGAGAGCTGTGAAAGTTTAGGAAGTTGATTTTTTCCTTCCCTCCTGGTACCATACTGATGATTCGGAATGCTTAGGGTCATTGGTTTAACTCCTTAGTACTGGGGGGTTGCTCTCCAATGATAACGCCGTTACCACCCAAAGCATTGTAGCAGTTTGTGGGAGCGTTTGTCCAACCCAGCGTCGGCAACAATTGGCAGTGACATCATTGTCTTAATTTCGTTATTGAATCACTATTCTCCTATCCTCTTCATCTGCTTCAGTGATTTCCTGTTGGATACTGAGAGACCAACCACTCACCTATTTCCATCGCGATAGCTGTAGATTTACTCTAGATCATTTCCGAGGAAATGGTCCATATGAGTTCATTTATGTATGCTTCACCATACTTCACGTAAATTAACCTGATCAGTATCTGCTCTTTATACAAACTGGAACGTCATTTTTCATTTATTGTATTGTCCTTCCCCAAATACTGGCTTTGTCCATTTTTTCTGACTACGTACTCTCATTCATAATGAGTTTTGTTCATTATTGATTGGAGACTTTTATAATTTACAATACTTTCAGTTGATGTGATCAGCCTTTAGCCTTCATACTCGGTGGACATCGCACGTTTAATTTATGTTTCAAACCACCATTCTTCAAATGTGTTACTGTCTTCGTTACACTGTTTCGGAAATAATAACAGTGGCTGAACATATTGACTTTCATTTGAGTGCATCTTGCCTTATAGTACAGGTGCTATGTGTCTAAATATTGCCAATTTGTTCCTATGTTTAGTTTTTCATCTTTTACTGCGGGCCATTTTCACTATTAACGTTTTCATTTTCTCTTACTCATAAATTTCCCGGTGGCTATACCAAATGGTGTTTTGGTGTGGTTTTTTTTATCTATTTGCCATAAGATTTTACCACGTTTACAGAATCCATGTTAACTCCATCAATACACCACAGCGTCAACAAAAAAATCAGACTTGTGCTACCAATATCATACCACAGCATCTTAGACACTTCTGACGCTGCACATGGCATATTGTTTATCTCCTGTGTTTTTTAAACAAAACTTGTATAATGATCTGCCATCAGTCGTATGTGGCTATTAAAACAACCTGTACCAGAAAATATGCTTTTATGTGTGTGTCTCTCTCTCTCTCTCTCTCTCTCTCTCTCTCTCTCTCTCTCTCTCTCTCTCGAATTGAAATAAACACAATGAAATGCTTAGTAGAACCCTAGTTAGTATTCAAGTGAGTGCTTTAATGTCAAATCCGTTGTGATTGATGTTTATATTAACCACTAAAGAAAAGACCGTTACTACTTACTTTAGGCAAATAAAGCAGAAACAAAGCCAGACAGGAACATGAAAACGCCAGATGAAATTATTACTGGAAGTCACTTTTATAGCCGTTTAAGAACCCGGAAACTTCATATTATCGAACTATTAACAGTGAATTTCTAAGTTATTCAAATGATTTAAAATTGTATTCAGTTGTTCAGATGTTTCATCATAATGTATCTGCCATAATGAGACTAGCTTAATTTACTTATTAATATCGACCAGTGGTGAATTATGTATTGACCAGCAGCCATATACATAATGTTAATTAATCGACATGTCCGTGTATTAATTTATTCTCTGATTATATAAGTAATTATCTGAGCCCTATCTGGACAGTTCGCATGAAGGTCAATGAACAATTATCTTGTGGAAAACAACCTAATCTACGACCATTCTCATGTATAAGTCTATGTCACCTACTCATGTATTACTCAACATTTGTTAGCCTGTTATCTAAATTGTAATATTACTTAACGAACAGTTCTATGACATTTTAGTGTAAATACAACCGTAAATTTAGGTATCGGTTCTTGAAGGCATGTGAGCATTGCCTTCACCACAATAAATATACAACAACCCGAACAGCGTCTTTCCACCTTCTTATAAGCATCATTTTATTATGACATCTATCCTTGCTTTATAAATTGTTTCTGTGGAACTTATTACAGTATGAGGTATCCCTTCTGCAAATGCGTGGACTTTTTCGCGGTTTTCAGTTAGCATAAAACATACTACTGTCGGGCCATCTCACGTTACATTAAAACTTTCTTGATTATGTTTTGTAACAGACAGTGCAATTATTTTTCCCATTGTATTGTCTTTACTTTTGTAGCCACAAATCTCTGCAGGAATTGTATCAATATTCTGTAGACCTTCAGGGAGTTATCATTATAGGTATACAGTTTTCATGAGGGAACTGAACATAGGTGCCCTCAGGGAACATATCAATTAACTGAACATAGGTGCCCTCAGGGAACATATCAATTAACTAAACATAGGTGCCCTCAGGGAACATATCAATGATAATAAGTGTCCTCAGAGACTGTACCAATTTACCGTATCAAAGCCTTCATGAATCTTATCTATATACGTATCCCGTGGGAATATAATACATAGAGGTTTCCTCGGGGAACGTATTAAAAAAATACTCCTGAGCTAACGTATCAATGTGTTGTGTGCCGGTTTTCAAACGGAACATATCAATAAACCGTATACATGTGTTTTCAGGGAACGTGTCAATATACTGTACACAGATGTCCTCAGGGAATGTTGCAATATACTGTATACAGGTGTCCTGAGGGAACATGTCAATACACTCTATACGGGTGTCCTCAGAGAGCATGTGTACTGTTAATATGATTTTCAGGAATATATACAAGAATGTAGATGCATTGTGAAAGTCAAACTTATCGAACTATAAATATGTATGCACCATGGAAATCTTTGCGTCTAGTCAATTTAAACGCCCTTATGTATTTACAGAGCGCCAATATGTGAACACGAGTATTATCTACTGGAATACAAGTTTGCTAATGTCATCAAGTGTCTCATTTTCGAATTGTGACGAAAAAAGTGTATGACATTTAGATATGCCTAGTATCAGCTTTAAGATTAATACTTTCAACTTAGATTACTTCTGCGGATAGGGGTTAATAGAATCTTCCCCTACCCTGAGGGTGTGATAGAGAAATCTCCAACCCGAGGGGTGATTTTTGTTGTTGTCTAACACGAGGCTCTGCCGAGGGTAGGGGTTGATTATTTTTCTCCCACCCCATTTTTTCCGCCACGACGTAAAAAAAAATCCCACGGTACAAGTGTCTGAATGGCGCATGAATATCACCATTCACGTTTCCAAAATTTTACATTCTTCCGCGAGAGCAAAATGACAGACTACAAACGCAATATTTATTTTTCGGAAATCAAATATTTTAATTAGTGATAGATACATGGAAATACTTGTATTGAACAACATTTAACTCCGTATCATTTATTAAGGTAGGGTAGGCTTGCCGCGATGTCATGGACAAAAAGGGAATTTCCCAGTTTATAATGACGTCAATTGTTTATGCGCGCGAAAAATTGCAATGGTGTGAGTGTCACGCGTGTGTTCATTCAGAATCAGAGTCATAGATGATCCTCCGACGTTTATTTGTGTTCACTGGACAAGGATTGTTATAGTTAATGTTAACTGTGATGTTACAGTCGCGCGTTACGGAACCTGCAAACAAAGCATCCACTTGTCGGTTTGAGTCCGTTGTGATAGCCGACTGAGGTCACCGAGTGCAGCCATGTGGGACAGATTTATCCTCCATGGGTGTTCCACATGGGATATGTCTATCCTACATGGGCAGAGGTGGGAGAATAGAATGTATCCGCTGTGTCCTACTGCATGTGGTAAAAAGTCCACTAAAAGGGACAACCTGTCTGTCGTGGGATGCGTCCCGTGAGTATTGGGAGAAAGGATCCTGGTGGTTGAGGGGCAGTTATGTGGTTTGCGTTTTTTTATCAATCAGCTGGTCATGTCAAGCCCTTGGCCAACTATATGTCCTAAGTGTTCAGTTTTCCTTTTTATTTCACTCAACCGTATGCCCATCTATTTTTGTAGTTTTTATTTTTATGTCCTAAGTGTTCAGTTTTCCTTTTTATTTCACTCAACCGTATGCCCATCTATTTTTGTAGTTTTTATTTTACAGTTGTATGCCAGAAGGCGGTGGCTTAGGGGTCAATCGAGAAAGTTCAGTTCTTTCGAGTATACTACCTGTGTATCTTTGGCACTCGTGTACCGGAGATCCGTACCGTTAATAGTGTCCCCTTATTGAGCTCCGAGGTGGGTGAGGAGCACGAGTAATGAAAACCTAAACACCTAACTATGGGCACAAAAAACAAAATAAACGACCTTGTTCTTCATGATCAGACTCAGAAGATGACCATGATTTCAACCAATTCATCGTAATATGATCGTTGGAAAAGGATAAACCAATGTCATCCGTTTCACCATTTGTTATAGAGAAAACAATCCTATCAATATGCGTTACTCCAAAGAGTGTTTAAAAAACTGCGGTCTGGCGAACTCCTTGTGGAAGTTACCGCCAGCAACAGGCCAAGAACCTCTTGGAAATGACATTTTATTTCGAAATAGCTGTACAGGTTGTCCCTCACTCCTCCCTGAACACATCAAAGGGCGTTATACGCTGTCCATCTCTTCAGGGAGAGAGCGAGGAGAACATCCTCAGTTTAAATTTATGTCACCCATCTTTGTTACTCGATTTCGAATGGACGGTGCATGACGATCTCTGGAAGCGACCACTTTCCAATATTTCTAAGGAATTGTGGATCCAAAGAGAGCGAGCATGTACCCCATCGGAAATTAAAGCACATTGGAGTAAATTTGAACATCTCAGTACCAAAATTCTCAGCACCATTGATTTCCTAAATTTAGAAGACCCGATAGAATCCTTTACTAACGAACTTCTTGAGACAGCCGAAGAATGTATACCAAAGTCCAAAAGAAAACGCAATAAAAAAAAACTTGGATTAATGAAGTTTGTGATAAAGCTATTCGAAATAGGAAAACCGCTTTGAGGCAATTCAAAAGCAACCCCACAAAAGATAAACAACTACAATATTACTCGGGCGAAATCCCGTCTTGCTATACGCTTACACAAATATTGTCTTGGAGATCTTAAGAGTCCAAATTAAATTCCAATACAACCACCAAAAAAGGTTAGGATATGATTAAACGAACAGTGGTAAATCATCATTAAAACCAATAGGACATCTGGAAAAAAAATAGAAAATTAGCCACATCGAAATTTGATATTGCAAATGCTTTAGGATCTGCTTTTTCCAAAAATTCGTCTGCAACCAATAATTGCAAAACCTTTCAGAAATTTAAGACTGAATTGAAATTCTCTTCCGAAAACAATGAAACTTACAATCAACATTTCTCAATATTGGAACTTCGAGAATCACATGACTCTGCAACAGGACCTGATGATATTCACTATCTGTTCCTAAAACATCTACCAGACATCATTAGAAAAACTTCTTGATATTTGTAATTATATTTCAGAAATTTAAGACTGAATTGAAATTCTCTTCCGAAAACAATGAAACTTACAATCAACATTTCTCAATATTGGAACTTCGAGAATCACATGAGTCTGCAACAGGACCTGATGATATTCACTATCTGTTCCTAAAACAACTACCAGACATCATTAGAAAAACGTCTTGATGTTTGTAATCATATTTTAGATCGGGAATTGTTCAAAAGTCTTAGGAAATGGCAACTGTGATTCCTATCCCCAAACAGGGTAAAGATACGACAGATCCCTCCAGTTACCGCCCAATGTCACTCACAAGTTGCGTCTGTAAAACTCTAGAGCGGATGCTTAATTCAAGAGTTTATCTGGAATCCAATCGCATAATATCACACCTACAAAGCGGCTTTAGATCTAAGCGAGGTAACAACGATCATTTGGTTAGACCTGAAACCTTTCTGCGTGAGGCTTTTCTAAAGAAGGAGCACTTGGTTGCTGTTTTCTTCGATTAGGCAAAGGCTTACGACACAACGTGGAAATACGGCATTATGAAAGATCTGCACGATATAGGTATCAAAGGCAATCTACCAACTTTTTTCAAAAACTCCGGAATGGAACGACCCTTTCCGATGTTCATCAGCAGGAAATGGGCGTACCACAAGGCAGCATTCTTTCAGTTACACTTTTTGGACTTAAAATTAACAGTATTGTCAAAGCATTATCCCTTCAATGGAGAGCGCTCTTTATGTCGATGACTTCCTCATATGCTATCGATCTAAGGATATGAATACCATCGAAAGACAACTTCACCAATGTTTGAATCGACTACAAATTTGGGCAGATGAAAATGGTTTTAAATTTTCACAATCAAAAACAGTTTGTATGTATTTTTGTCAAATTCGGAAACAACACGACGATCCAAATCTGTCTCTCTGTGGGGTATCCTTTCCGGTTGTTGAGCAAACGAAATTCTTAGGTGTAATATTCGACAGGAAATTGCCGTTCCTTCCACATATAAAATACCTTAAAGCCAAATGCCTTAAGGCACTGAATATTCTAAAGGTGTTGTCCCACACTGATTGGGGATCTGATAGATAAGTTTTGCTTAGACTCTATAAAGCTCTTATTATATCAATATTAGACTACGGTTTCATTGTGTATGGATCTGCTAGACCTTCATATTTAAACGTATTAGATACTGTTCATCACCAAGGTCTTAGGATCGCTCTCGCAGCTTTTAAGACCACACCTACAGCAAGCCTCTATGTAGAGGCTAACGAACCATCACTATATATCCGTCGAAATAAATTGGTTTTGCAATACACCATTCAGCGAAAGTCAAATCCTCCAAATCCTGCTTTTTCCCTTGTATTTGATCCACAATATAAAACCTTGTTTCAAAACAAACCAAAAACCATTCCATCATTCGGTTTTCGAATTTCCGCTATTTTACAAAACACAAATATTGATATTGACCAAATTCAGTCATTTGGAACGATAGAAATTCCACTCTGGCTCATGAATTCACCTGAAGTTGACTTTTCACTTCTGGTTAAATCAGACACAAACAGTTACACCTTTCGTTCATCCTTCTCGAAATTGCCGTTAAAATATAAAACATTTCTACATTTATATACCGATGATTCAAAAGATAATTATAAGGTTGCTGCGGCCATCGTTACACAGGATGAAACCTATGTATGACGGCTACCGAACAACGCATCAATATTCTCGGCGGAAGCGTGAGCTATCTACCTCGCCGTTGAATATATTCAGAGAAACAAAGTAATTAGAGCTGTTATCCATTCAGACTCTCTTACTGTTCTACAGAGTTTTAGCAATAGAAATATCGAAAATATTTTCATTCGTAATACATTTATACTATATCATGAACTTGCCTTTAACTTTCGTATTACTTTTTGCTGGGTTCCTGGCACATGGGAATACCAGACAATGAAAAAGCAGATCATGCCGCAAAGGAAGCTTTATCGCTACCACCTGTTGTTTTTAAACTTCATTTTGCCGATTTTAAACCATTAATTGAGATTTGTAAAATTCTACATTACCTGAAAGATGTTGGTCTGTATAATAGACTATGACGTACCATTTTAATCTTTTGTGTTAACAAACCCATTTACAATTTTTAACATTTGTCTTTTAACTTTAGGTTTGTTTAATGTTATTTCCTTTCGGATCGCTGTGTTTTACCGTTTGATGGCCCTGGGAATATTGAAATACGTGATGATTTCCAAAGATCATGCTGGTTCCAACACACAATTAACAGCAAAAGAGATTCAAAAACATCATTAAGTTCATCCACTAATTGCTGACTTATGGCCGAGAGATTCCGTTAAAGCCACATGCACAGGGTCATGGACAAATTGATAGAAAATAATACAGTTTGTGAGTTTAAAATGTGTTACGTGTCTTTATATTTTATCAAGACATAAACGCTAATAAGAACAATGACGGATCCTTTGATTAAAACATAAATCTAAAAGATTAAAATAAACCAAACCTGTCCTTGTACTTGATGATTAAAATGCATTATCTTTTGTCTTATACACCGTGCACAATTTTACAACATCTTGGGCATGGTCAATCAGCCAGATTTCGACCTTTGTTGGACTTTATCTATCAACAGTCCATGTTCCAAAATAGAGATGCGCATGGATGTGTCTTTAGAACAAAAGGGCACAGTGACCATCGACAGAACATCCCACCTATTGTGGCTAAATATGTAGTAAAGTTTTGGTTACATTGCGATTCAGTAACAAGTCAAGAACTCCAGATGCAAGTTTATGGTGTAGTCTGACCCTACCCCTTCTTAGAATCCACCATGTGTGTCGCCTATAAGGAAGAAGACGCCTACTTTTCCGGGACACCTGGTCTTGTTCTTCTGTTTAATGTGAGTCTTTCTTTTTTTCATAATTCCCCTAGTTTTATTGAATTTGAGTTTTGGGGATTGTTTTTGTCACATGTTAGTATTTTCTCGTTGTTTTTCAGTAAACAAAGGTAGTTGTGGAACTCCTGATAACGTACCATGTCTATTCGCTTTTACAATATTTGTAACAATTTTTACACCTTTATGAACTTTGAACACAAATTTCTTCAACATAACAGATACTTCAATAGAACGGACTGTACAGCTTTTTGACGTTATTATATTGTCTTCACCCCTCTCCTATCGAAATCAACCGGACCTATGAAAAACAATATACAACTTGAACACACTAGTCAAACATATCAAACCGTAGAGGACGGTGTTAAAATAATGAGTACACTGGTTTGGCCTTTTTAATCATGAAATTGCATTTAAAATGAACACTTTCGCTTGTATATTTTTACAAATAAATTATGTTACAAGGACTTCACGGAAGAATAGGCCAAATGCCTAAAATCATTCAAATGTCGTTAGCAGTACGTGCGCCCTGGAGATTATATGTGAATATCCAACTTTAGTATTCAAGAAAAGAAACCAGTGCGGAACAATTCTACCCGACATGATCTATCATCAGGAACCACCAAGCCATAGCCTCATATAACAAGACTATATACGCTAAAGCAATCAAAGTGTCGAAAAGTCTGGGAGATAATCATCGGAGTTCTTTTCATGAAAATACGACACAGAAAGTGAGAAGTCGAATGCAGTATCCTTGGCAGAGAATTCCTCAACATTTTGAATGGCATTGAAATTGCTTAAGCAATAAAATGTTTAAATAGCTATTTCATAATCAACCAGAGATCTTTTGAAACTCATATTTTATGTATAAGACTTTTGACATTTATCTCTGTACATATACTTCTTTATAAATACTTGTAACGTTTCATATAAAAATCAAAAAGTACTATTTTCAAACCACATGACACGTGTGAAGTTGAGAATTTGAATATAAAATATAGCTTCGTTTAAAGATTTGGTATTGATATTTATTTATTTTTTTTTTTTTTTTAAACACGGTTTCATAACTTGATCGCTTTTCAAATATCTTTTGGTGAATTCTCCAAAACACAGCAAATCAACGAAGAACAGACCGACGGGCTAGTAGAATCTTAATTTGAACTCGTCAAAATTCGACGAAACTAGGGCAAGATATGAACAAGAAACATTTTAGCGGAAGGTCTTGAAAAAGACCAAGACTTCCATGTGTTCCAAAAGGACAAGCAGTGCCTTCTTCTTCATCGATGACATCCGTGTGCAAAAATATGTAAAAGTGGTGTTACGTTCCCAAATGAGAACAAGATCAACAACAATGGAACCATTCGGCATACCAACGAGCATCAATCACGTCTAATTTCATATCACAGAAACATTGAAAATGCTACATAGTCCATAGCTCACTTTAAAAAATCACAAATTTTGTAGAATGTATACATATTTTAGTTTCAATTCTTAACCGTAATTGTTGATTTCAGCTGTACGCAGCAGTGAGGACAGAGTTGATTCATTTGGCCAGAAAATCAACCGCAAACGTATGATTGACCACCAACCAGCTGAAGATATGGAGTGTAGCGTGTGTTTAGACATTGTATCATGAACATCATAATACTGAGGACATCACAATTAGAAAACTGCTGTTGAGATTTCTGCAGAGCATTAAGTTAGTCTTGATAACAGAACTATAATTGGTAGCAGCACATTTATGATAATAAACTTCATTAACGAGTCTGCAGAAAACGAGCTAAAATGCATTTCTCGTTCATCAAATGCATATGAAACAAAATTGAATCTAGAATCTGTAATAACACATGAATCCTTAATTAATTTTGCAAATATCACCACACACATTATTTCCTATGTCACTCTTGAAGACATTTTCACTCCAAATAGATAGTCTCCAATGCTTCGCTTTATACATATAAACTTTTGTTTAAGAATTCAACGTTTTTACGACTTGTTGTATATGATTCTTTCCTCGTGAAAGGTTGAAAAGTGCTGCGATAAAAAATCCAGCGACCAGCTGTTTAAGACGACCAAGTATAAAAATTGCTGGTGTTGTTGTTAATGTTTTTTCCTTAAAGCGTTCAATATATTATTTCGTACATTTATCATAATTCTATGTCTTCTTTCATATTCTAAACTGAAGTTTCTTGTTGAAAACATCTTCATCGAGTTAGCTTGTAAGATCTTCCAACAGATAATTGGCATAGGAACTTACTGTGCCCCTCCGTGGCCGACTTGTTTTGTTTTCATACGAGGCTGAATGCACCAAAGTGGTTATCAATACAGGTCACAAAGCCCTTTCAAAGTCATTTAATTTCACTTTCAGATAAACCAATGGCGTCTTGTCTTTAAATAACATGAAATTTATTGACCACGTACATCATAAAAAAAACCACCAGAATTAGAAATCCAGACTCTTTTTCACCTTTTCTCGATTATTACCTACAACGAAACTAACATGGACAGTGTGTTCCACCATGCTGTATGATAAGCGTGAGGATTTCATTTTTCTCTCGTGTTAATTTTTCATAGCATCACCCTGTATCTACAACCTATAGTGTTAACATGTCGCAGTTGATACGATATTGAAGGATCTGTTCCCATTATTACGATTTTCGTGCAAAACGTCGTCAACTGACGGACAAACTTGCAATACAGGGTTTCAAAAGATGTCGGTTGATGAAAATTATGAAAAAGTTTTACAGTCATCATAGTGATGTCATTGAGAAATATAATATTATTTTATATCTTTGATTTTCGTCTGTTTGCTTTTTGGTTCCGTTGGTTTATACGCTGTTCTCATCTGAGAATGTGATTTACATGACAGATATCGTCAATAAAAGATAAAACGCTGATTCTTCCGGTACATCTAGTCTTATTCTCCTTGTTGTTCTTTTCAGAAGTTTTCGTGTAAATCATCCCTTTGTTTATATTTTGCCCTAGTTTTATTAAATTTGGGTTTGGATTATGATTGTTTTAACTTTGTAGTATTTTCTTGTTTGCTGAATGTTTTATGAATCTACTTTTGTAGAAACAATTTTTAAATTACATACACAGTTAACACTTGCTTATATTAACTTTTCAGGAACTAAATGAAGATTATCACATACAAGTCACACCGTCTGTGTCCGAAGAGAATTAGTTGGTATGATTTTGAATTCAAACATATGTTATTTTTATCTAAGATGGCAATTGGCAAGTAAGTTTTACCAACTGTTGACTGCTCCTTAAATACGGGTATACAACTATACAATAACAATATGTTAACAAATTAGAATACCAAAGATAGAGCAACGTACTTCTAAATGTTTTGTACTACATGCAATTTGACTTGCTAAAGTTTATAAATTAACGAGAGAGAGAGAAAGTCTAACTGACCTTTCCAGCTTTGACAATGTTTATATTGTCATATAGTGGTATGTTTAGATCACCTTTAAGGTGTATCAACCTTGAAATTCCCATCCCCTTTAGACCAGGCGAATTTTGTGTTTAGTACAATGCAGTTGTTGTCATATGTAGGACAAATAAGACGAAAGGAATGAGAATAATCTTCACGTGGATGCCCATATAGACACTAAGTTGAATCCATAAAATTTGCTCGGAAAAGATTACAGTTAAGAGTATTCGCTTGGTTTCTCAGGCAGCAATTAAGATGTCTAGTTTTCTACCTCCATAGTTCTTTGTTGAGTTTACCATTTACCGATATTTGAATATTTGAATTTTTTTTTTTTTTTTTTTTGCGATAAACTTGAAAGTATTTACAGAAGTTTCTAATACATTAGATGCAAAGTTATTTGCTGTATTACAGAATAAAGACAGCTTGCGAGCGTCTCTTCTCTTACAAAGTGGTAGCCAACACGTTTCACAATATAGGAATTCTGTATTGTGTATATGGACAGTCCTGTAACTATTCTTGCAGCTTTTAATTGGATTTTTTTCCACCATAGAGAAATTAGATAACACGGAGTTGTCACATACTTTACATGTATATTTGGTATAATTGGCAGTTTTTTTTATTCATCCTTTCTATGGTATTGCCTGATTGTGAAGGATTTGGATGCAGATGGTCCCGATATACAAATTCAAACGTTCATTTCCTTCTACTATATATCTGGTCTCGGTATCAACAGAATGTTCTCCAAAATCGTAGAAATCGCTCAATTGACATTTCACCAGTCATTGCAAGATTTCTCTAATTTATAACAGAGCTCTTTCTTTATGATTTTATCAGAAATAAATCCAGTGTGTACATATTATATAACTTATCAATTTATTTACATGTAAAGTGTTCTCACATTCGTTGAAGGACATGTGAAGTTAATTTTATAGACTTTCTGGATTGCTAACCAAATTGATATAAATAGTGAATGAATTGTATAACATGCGTGAGATAAAATGTTATTATCATGAAAAATAGTATTAAACTTACCTTTGTCATAAATTAAAGGCGATAGGTGTATTAATTCAAATGAAGCGGTATCAATGATTCCATGTTCCGTATTAAACTCATTCTGATACCCTGAAATGTTAAAAAATAACTTAGATCCTGTTTAATCATGTATGATATGTACCTGTAAGAGTTTCAGGTATATAAAACATATCCTTCAGGTACTAGCACTTCTTATCGCTCACGGAAGGTTTTCATATTATGTATCAGCGAAGTCTAAACTTCTGATTCATTTATTTGAATTATGATAATATATTGTGCATATATACAGGAGCCGGAAAACGTATCAAAGTGAACGTACCTTTGAGGGTCTGCCTTGTGCGTTATAACTTCAGCTACCTATTACATCAAGTGAGACACTTCTCTAGCCTTGATGAAAATTTTAGAAGACGGAACCCTTACAGTGGTTTTCGCAGAAAGCTTTTTCACAGATCTGATGTTGTAAGTGTTGTTTCAATCAATACATTTGCAACTCGGAATCAATGTCCATTAACATTCCTATAACTGTTAATATAATCTCTCACTCTCATACATAGGCAGGTCGTCATTTAATGACTGAAGCAATTGATAAGACTCTAAACAAATAAAACTAGATTCACTCTTCCTTCCATTAACCGATTTTTTAACATCGTTCCATGACACCTGAGATTTCATGATTGAAACTCAAGAAAAATCAAGGAAATCCCAACATATCAACATAACCACCATCCAAACTCACATTAAAACAAGCTAAGGCAAAGTATCAACAACAACAACAAAAACAGAGACTCCTGAATAAAATACCAGGAGAATAAGACCAGGTGTTCCAGAGGAGTAAGTGTGCTACTCATTAACAGTTTTAAACGGTTGATAATCAATAAATAAGATAATCACGTGGTCGCCATTGATTTGCAATGTACTTTTATTGGCTTGACCTTATATATATATATATATATATATATAACGGACCTCTGCAAAGACAACCTATTGTGATATATCACATATATTAGTTAAAGATGAGGATAGACAAATGTGTTATAACCCCCCAAAACAGTCTCACTTTCCAATCGTGGAATTATTACTACAGTGTTCCCCTCTCCCCCACGGAGTAGTAAGATATATAAATACACTTCCCCACACACGTTCTCGTTTCGATTCTGAGTTTTAATGATCGTTTATTTTACTCCGTCTTTGGTGTCGTTGTAGAAGGTGATAAACCTTGAAAAAAATGACTCAACATATCTGTTTAAATCAGCTTCCCCATCAAGCAAGCATTGCGTTAACCTTGACTGCCGGATCCGTCAAGATGGCAGCCGTGGCGATGTCATATCATATATATATTTCTTTTTTATTTTACATTTTGTTCGATTCCCTTTGTCAGTTTGCATGCATTTACATGGTAATAATCTACAAAAAATGTAAAAACCTAGTATATTACAAGCCAAAACAGTATGCTATTTATATATTCATTTAGTTTGTTTGTTTGTTTGTTTGTTTGTTTGTTTGTTTGTTAGTTAGTTAGTTAGTTAGTTAGTTAGTTAGTTAGTTAGTTAGTTAGTTAGTTAGTTAGTTAGTTAGTCAGTCAGTCAGTCAGTCAGTCAGTCAGTCAGTCAGTTAGTTAGTTAGTTAGTTAGTTAGTTAGTTAGTTTTAACGCCTTCATTCCAAAACTAAATGGGGCAGTAGTAAGTTTCGGTTCCGCAAATACAAGGATGCTGGCAAATGATCTAAGGGAAACAACTCTTAGAAGACCTTGGTTGTAGAAAGATTTAACCTGTGTTTCCATACATACTCATGCTAAATTCCTCTTCCTATGCATTGAAAAAACAAGTGATAACCAGAAGGCATTTGGATAATGAGTCAAATAAATAATATCTACAAAGACACGGTAAAAGCACACAGAGATGTTTTCTATTTAAGAGAAAAAAATATACATCGAACTCATCATTAGCTGCATTTTATCTCATGACATAAATACATATTAATTCAAAATGCAGAAAGGCCTAATATTTCCTTCCTTGTGCATTTTTCAATAAATATGGCAATGGTATTTAATCCTTAACAGTAAACGTCGCAATTATATTTAGTTTTGAAAAGCATTCGCTTTATCCGTGCATTCTGTACAAGAAGAATACTATGTGTACCCATGAAGACTAGTATCATCGCTTCATGGCTACTTACATTCTGTAAAATAGGGGATGAGGGTGGATAAAAACCTATATGTGTCATCTTTATTTATTTATTATCATTATTTATTTATTTATTTATTTATTTATTTATTTATTAATAATAATTATTGTTTTTTGTTCAGTGTTGATGGTATTGCCATATACAAGATATGGGGATATGGTTTCCTTTCAGTCAATTACAGCTCCTTTAATAACTTTCACATTGATAACTGGTAGTTGAATGATAAAATGAAAGTGTAATGTAGTATATATAGGGCGCCATTTTACTTCACTAATGCGATTACATGATATCACCACTGAGTTCTTTGTGGTGATACCGCATGTTCCTAATGCGATTACATGATATCACCACTGAGTTCATTGTGGTGATACCGCATGTTCCTATTGAGATAGTTATCACCGATTCCGACAGAATAGAATCATTTTTGGCATTTGACCTTGTTAATATCACCATAATGAATTGTTGAAATCATCAAATAATTTAAGGGCCCATCACGGATATAAATATACCAACGTTAGACCTAGACCATGTCAGTGGTAATATCATATAATCTTTGTACTTACAAATATGCTTCTTGAAACCTTTCGTAAAGATTGCAGTGAATATTTTTGCTTTTTTTAAGATGAAAATACTATAAACTCTAATGTCACAACTATCTATTTTGAGTAGATCTTCACTCATAAAGAATTATGCATCGATACCTTTATTTTTCATATTGATAATTCGGAGTTATTTCCCTTGAACTTCCTTCGTCGATTTTGATTGGTTTAGATCAACAGAAGAGAAAGCATGGCCGCCAGCTACAATTTCATCTCGTCGTTGTTGTTTAATTAGTTGATAATTCTGTTAAAAAAGGCAATTTGAAGATGTTTTGACGGCACGATCAGTACTTGTATGAACCTTGCTTTTTTCATTTAATTTAAACTATGCCTTTTATTTGATAAGTACAGGAGATGTAAAAGTTGTCTTGCTGATTCAGCCTTTCTGTCGTAACTTGGGAACGTAATCCATCTACAGAGGCTGGAAACCATAAGGATGAGGGGCATGTGAATTGGACTTATTTGCCATTTTGTAAATAAGTGTGTTACTGTATTGTTTTTTGTCACGTGGCAGTAATTTCAACTGTAAAATTGTACTAATTATCAGAACTATTTATGAAATTGAAATATTGATACCATGTGAGGGCAAACATTTTGACAGTTCTTGCCTATTATATCCATTGTTGATGTCATAATTCAAGAATTGCGTCCCATGTCATGGCGGAAAGTCAACAAGCAGCTGCCTTACTTGTGGTAGGAGAAGACGGAAGTGTCAATGGAACGAATGGTATGGCGCTCGCAGCAGCACTGAATGACCATATAGAACACCATGACAACAACGAAAACAGCGTCCAAGAAAATGGACAAGAAGACGGACCAACAATTGATATTATCATTAACAACGTAGTGGCGAGTTACAGCACACGATGTCATCTGGACTTACGCAGAATTGCTATGGATGGGAAACATGTTGAATACAAGCGAGAATATGGTGTATGTGTTCTGCTTCTATGTGAATTCTATCCCATTTACCTAATAATTCTGGAATACTTACAGTGATCTGGTCTGTACTAGTTGTGTGAGGACCCATTATTGTGATTTATCCATTGGCATTATGTTGTTTTTGTCACTTTATGGCACATGCAGTTTTTTTGACAATTTTGCTGATAGAAATGTGAGTGTAAAATGCTTTATATCAGTGGTAAAATGCAAATTTTACCTTAAAAGGTACCTAGAATATTATATCAAGCACATAAAAATCTGTTATGGTTTTGAAATGGTATCTTAATTGAGACCCTTTAGAAGCAGATATTTTGCCTTTGAGCATGTCAAATATCTGTAATATTTGTGAAATTGTGTGAAATTGTATCATAATTTAGACCCTTCAGAAGCAGACATTTTGCCCTGGAGCTTTGTTGCACGCAATTTGATATGTTGCAAAAAAAAAGATAGTTTTTGAAAATCATGAAATACCCTCCAAGAAAAATTTTGTATATTTGAAATAGAAGTATCCTCCTTTGTGTTGATAGCAATTTTGTTGAAAAATATAGCTCAGAAACGTTTTTAGTATTCTTTTTTGAGTTTTTTTTTTATCTCTTTATTGTTTCAGTTTTAATGCATAAATGGATATAGCACTTCATGCAAGAAAACAAATTTTGAATAAATGTTGGGTCTTGGCACACAGGTGCACCTGCAGGGTGAGTCCCAAATGAGGGAATTTTCACATCCAAATTTAGTCTGAAGCATTGTTGGGTTAAGGGGGAATCAGTTTGTACAAATGGTAGGTCTTGGCCCCCTGTGGCCTGAGAGGCAGGGCACAATAGGGGTAATAGAGCAAATGCTTTAAAACCCTACTCCTCCCATAGGAGTGATTGGATTTTGCTCTGAAGCATTGTTGGGTGAAGGGTTATCAATTTTGAGAAATGGTGGGTTGCGGCCCCCAAGGGCAGAATGGGCAGGCCAAATTGGGGAAACAGAGAAAATTTCTTGAAATCTTACTTAAGGATTGGTTCTCAGTTCCCAAGGGCCTTAGGGATGGGGCCCAGAAGGGGAAAATTTGCAAGTTCTTTAAAATCTTCCACCTCCAATAATAATGAATGGACATTGCCCAAATTTGATCTGAAGTGGATTGTAAAAACTACGACAGGAAAGGTAGGCCCCATCAGGGAAATTAAGTTCTTTGAAGTCCTTCTTCCATACAAGGGTATTGTCCAAGTTTGGTCTGAAACCATTTTGATGAACAGTTAATTACCTCTATTCGACCACAAGGATGGGATCCAATAGGGAAATTATACCAGAAATTGTTTGTCATATTTGATATTCTTTATTAAATGGCTAAATAGTTAGCCAGGTGAGTCATGCAGGCCCCTTGGACCTCTTGCTCCTAGATGAATTCTACCTCTACAACCAAAAAAATCTTATGTTAAAACGCTTTAGTCAAATTACAATAGCTGATGTTGATACTAATCATGCTGTAGGATGCAAGATTTTTCCCTCAAGATTTCGGACGAAATAATTACCAGGGTAGTAAGAATGTGTGGGAACCTCATTGAGATATCCTATGTTTTTTTATTTTTTATGTAAAAGAAAAGCGTAATTTGTGCAGCATCAATTGAAAATTTTATCCAAAATGTGATTTTATATCTACATTCCATCTATAATGCTATTTGTATTTATGGTATCAAATATTATCATTATAGATGTGCAATATGAAACTACGGCGGCCATACACCACAGCCACTATTTGGTCTTCTGGGAAAATAACCTGCACAGGAGCCACCAGGTATGTAGTTCCACTATACTGACACATGTAGGAAGTAGCAGGGTATGTTTATTTCCATTGTATTAATGTATACTTTACAGTGTCATTGTATGCACGTTAATAATGGTAGGGAGTCCTAAGTTTGCCACAAGCTTAAGGTATATTTTTACTGTACGAAGATTTTCTTCACTAATACACTAGGGAAGGCACTTGCAAAGGATGGAGACCCGAGTATATACTTTACTTATCTAATGCCTATTGAAGAAGAGGAAGTCCAAAGGCTCTTATTTACACTATACTTACACTTAATAGTTCTGTTGTAAACCTAAGTAGCTACTGTACCATGTACAGTAGGGATGTAGTTGTAACTATACTAAAATTATTGTGTAGAGATAGCCTAGTTACTTCATCAGTTTACCAAATATCACTTAATTTCTCCTGTTGCATTTTGTATAACAAAACGTTCCAATAATTTGGAAAAAAAAACTTTTTTTTTCAATCCTCAAATGAAGATTTTGTGTAAAATATAACAGGAAATTGACTAATTCATGTGAAATTTTATGAGATAATTATTTGAAATATTGACATGTGGCCATAATTTGCCATTTTATAGAGAAATATTTGAGTGCACGCGAATTTCATGTTTATTTATAAAGCAAAAAGGAGAACAAGAAATTTCCCCTGATGAATATAGAAAATATCACCCTTTTCAGAATATGGTATTTTCCCCCAAAACATACATTGATCCCTGTTTGTCATGATCAATAAGATCCAAAAACAGTACATATTATCTATTGACTAGTAAAAGTACAGCGTTTTTATATCAGTATATTAAGTAATGGCAATTAAATATGGAGTTCAGAAAAGTTTACTCTTATTCCTGAAACAGTTAATCTTGTCCTACATATTGGAATACATCCCTCCTGGATTGCAAAGTACATTTATGGGATTGAATGTCATGATTCATTCCAAGCATATGTCTATTGTAACTAGTCAGGTCAGGATAAAATGGAAAAGATTTTTCATTTTGATATATGAAGGCTACATCACAGTAAAAGCATTTTTTTCAATTATTTTTTAGATATGGAATGGACATATTGTATATACATAATATTAAGTTGTGATGCTATCTCAGTGCTTGTAGTCAATCTTGATTCCTAAATGTCCTATTTCATAACTCAAATTGTATAAGACTGCAGAAATAATTTGCATTGACAGCATGGGAGACAATCACATACAATATATACAATTTATTTCCATCAAATATACACTAATTTATATTTATATGTACCAAGTCTTACTCCAAAAACCTTTCACATAAAACAAAAGGATAGCTGGCAAGTACAATACTGTTCCTTACAATAGGGTAATGTCAGCGTTTTGTTTGTGGAATCAGGTTGCAAATTGATAACGTCATCAATTTTAACATATTTCTTTGGACATTGTTCATGGCAAAATGATAAGGTTTCATAAAATTTTACAATTTGTTACTTTCTTTTTCAAGTATTTTAGAGAAGTAATCAAAGGTTATTGTGTCAGTAATTCTGTGCTCTCCCTCAAAATATATGTATATATATATCAAAAATGTGTTATTAATACTGTTATTCAGATGTTAATCTGTCTCAAATTATGCGATTGAAGGAGAAATACATACAATATGATAAGGGAATCATATTTGTTTCAGTGAAGAGGCATCAAAGATTGCTGCTAGGAGGTTTGCGCGACAATTACAAAGGATGGGGTTCAAAGTGAAATTCTCCAACTTCAGAGTTGTCAATGTTCTTGGAACCTGTATTCTTCCCTTTAAAATCAAAATAACAAGTTTTTCAAGGAAGCATACTGAACATGCAAGGTACTGTATAGTATTTCAGATGCTGGTGTCCCCAACAATTCACTCTTTCAGTATTCATGCTCTTAAAGTACTGTACTCAATATTAGATCCAGTTTCCCAAGATTATTTTTCTTTTATATATGCTTATACTTTTTATAATATGTGTATTTTAATTGTAATCAACACCATCTGAGAAGATTGTGTAGAAATGCTGTAAAATGATACTGAATTCTGCCTGCATAATGTTCGGCAGGAAGTGTTTAGCAGTGTAATGTGACAGATTGACATGCTACAGTTTCTATTATTTCAGTTGTGTCTTGTATCAGAGTTATAGTGATGGTAGTGTAACAATATTTTTCTTTTTTGTTAAGCTATGAACCAGAGTTGCATCCAGGTGTCACATACAAGATCAAGGAACCTAAAGCCACCTTGAAAATATTCTCAACAGGCAGTATCACGGTTACAGGTTTGTTGAATTTTGATGTTATTTAAACATTACAACTTACAGAAATGTCTGGATAACATATAATGTTATAAAAAGGATTTTGTTAGACTGATTCCTTACGTTTGGTGCATGATTCTTTATTTGTATCAATGGTCAACATTACGTGTGTTACAGTGAACATCATTTTTGGTCATGTGATTTCCTACCATTGATCAAAAATGAACTAAACACAGGACTAAGCTGGGGACACACACCTTACATATTATTCCATCAAGACAAAAACATGTTGGAAGACAGTTTTTTGTGACCTTGATCTCAGTAACCTTGACCTAAATAATGATGTAATGTTGTTTGTAATCTTGACCTTTGTGTATTCTAAAATGTTTTCTGGTTTTAATATATTTTTTTCTGTTTAAACAGCACCATGTGTAGCCAATGTGCAATCTGCGATAGAACATATATTTCCTCTGGTGTTGGAGTTTCGTGCAGATGATGAGGACATTGACAAAAGCTTGTTAGAAAATGAAACGAGATTTATTAGAAAACAACGAGGTATAATTAAACCAAAACGTCCAGTGATGAACTATGAGGACTATGAAGATTACAACTCAAATGATGGCGATAGTGACGAAAGTTTTGATAGTGATGAAAGCCAAGATTGACTCTGTAGACTATTGTTCAATGTGCAAGCGTATCATAGTATGTATGCCTGAAGGAGTCTGTGAATGCGTGATGAAGACATGAAGCACTGACTTTATGTGAATTCCGTCACTGATTAGAGCTATTGTTTCCTGGTTTATCTTTATGTAACTGAATTACCACTTTTTTCCACAAACAGCATATCATAGAGCATAGACTAAAACAGTGACCTTATAACATTAATACTTCATTTGGTATTTTCTTTTGTTTGGCTTGTTGTTTTTACATCAAAGATTTTTAAGCCTACCACGGTGGGCTGTTCAAATCACCTTTTGTATATTGTCTGTCTATAAACAGTTGTTGTTATCACTAGTTAATTCAGAAGTGCTGCATAGATCATCCTAAAAGTTTATATGTAGCTTTCCCTCAGGCCGTTGTTGAAAAATGATCATTTTGGGTCTGATCTGGAAATCATAATGGCTGATGTTGGCCATCTGGAATTTTAAGTTTGTTATCACAGAGGAGTTGAATAGATCATTAAAATTTCATAGATTAAATAGGTTCCCCGCAGTCCTTAGTTGTACATCATCTATTTGGAGATTGGTCAGTGATTCTTCTGTTTTGACAATTATAGATTTTGTTATCACTGTTTTCACTGACTTATATCGAAGAGAAAAATTGTCTGTGCTCTCCACCCTGCGCTAGTAGTCACTGAAACTTCTTACTTTAGGTTTATCTTCACCTTGGTTAGGAGGACTGTCATTCACTGAATGGACTTACTCATCAAGCTCTTTAAGCATTTGCCAGTAAATATGAAAATAGTCCAAATCTTCTCACTCTTTGTCAGTAGAGAACATACATTTTATTAACCATGAAGTACAAATACTTGTTTCAGTTTTTTTCCATCTGATCCTTCTATATTGTCATTGTTGTAATTTTTTGCTTTTGATTAGCTTTACTGATATTGTAGTTATTTCAATCCACATCATCTTTATCCAATAAGTCTAGTCCATGTCTTTTTACCCAAGATATAACATAAAGATTGGAAATGTTCTTTATGGTATCTTCAATTTAGATTTATTCTGTTTTTTTTTAGATTCACTTTAGTGCACATTTAAATAGATACTGTTCAGAAATCCTTAAACATATACAAATGTTTGATAAGGTGATGTATTGCAAATTGTAAATATGGAAAAAGATTTTGTCAGTCCTATTTTTATGCTCATGTTTTGATCAATGCATTATAGCAAAATTTTGGAGGTTTCTATGCAGATTAGGTACCAATATCTCTTAGCAATTTCCAATAATATTATATTGTTAAATATTTCAGTATTTTTTCAGTATCATTGTGTCATTTAATATTTATAAATGACCTGAAGTAAATGATATAAAAAAAAGTTATTTGGTGCAAATAAAATTGCCATTAAGTCAAGGGTCTGTCAAATGAATGAAACTCAACACATTAGGTTACACTGATCCGAGATCTAACAAATAACACTGGACTTGCATTCAGAAAATGTTTATAATGAAGAAAAGATAAAGACCATCTGTGGGTTCAAATTTCAATTAATGCTTTCCTGAAAATAATCGAAAGCTTTCCAGTATTGTCTACTCATACTCAGTGTGTTTTTTTCATGAATTACCTCAGCAACGTAAAAAAGTAATGCTGTTATCTTCGACAGTTGACAGCATAGAATTCTTAATAAACAGAGAATAGTGTATACAATTGCTATTGTCACAACTGTTTTAAATAACTTGTAGAAAGAATTACCTCCAAATAATGTCTGTCATGACGGAGCATCTGCCTAGATACCAGATTTTTGTAATAACTGACTAGCATAGATCTAATGATTGATGCAACGACCAAACAAGGAGAGGATGAAGTACGTGTGATCTATTTCTGAATTATGAGCAGAAAATAATCAACCCTTCCTCATCCTTGTTTCTTATTTCTTCGAACATCTCTCTGTATGGACATCCTACCAAATGAATCCCAAAAATTGGTTTATTTGTTCACATTTGCAAAACCTTAATAACTTTAAGTAGGTGTGTGTAAAGCAGTGTTAATGAAAAAGTGCTATGTGTGTGTCCTTTGATGAGATGTGCTACATTGACCAAACATTTGGTCTCTACATGTATTTGTTGTTTGTGCTTCATCCATTTGATAATCATTTTTATTACAAGGAAATGTTAAATCTGTGCATTTAATGAATGAATGAAGGAATGATTGAAATAATAAGTTGTTTCTTGTGAAGTGTGTATAATGTATGAGTTTTGCCCCATATGGGCATTGTTCTATAATTTGATATTCAGAGATTAGAAACATGTTACAATTTTGCTATACTGTCTGACATCACAGACACAATTAAGAAACCAGGTGGTATGTAATATGTTGTAATTATACCTAATGTATAGTAATGTAACATGAAGAATATATGTAGCATCTTTATAATTATTGAGTGCACCGATACAGTGACTTTATTGAGAGAGTTTAGGTACATATCCACAGATGTGTCACTTCACTGAATCAGTTTGTAACGGATGTGATACTTTGTCAGTAAGTCTAATAATTTACCTAAATTAATTTCAGCCCAAATTTAGTCTGTGGCATAGATCACTCTAATTTTTCAACTTTTCAGGTTTTGAACAGAATTCTGAAAAAAGAGATGCCCTCAATGTAAAACATGGAAAGACAAATATGATCTGTCACAAGTCTGGTGAGAATCTGTTTTGCTTCCATTATTTGGTAAACCCCAGAAAGTATGAATGATTGATAAAAAGGAAAAAAAAATCATTTAATTTAAAAGATCTTTTCAATGTCTATATCCAGTTACCTTGGATTCATTTTGTAATATCAGGGTATTACCTTAAACCTTTCAACAATGTCATGATACTGTGCCTCATCCATGTACATGTAGAATATGTAAAGTCTTGTGTCTGGGTCGTTTGAAACATAGAATGTGTGGTACATTAACTTCTGAAATGCTAAAGGTACTATGTGAAAGTTCTAGATATGAGAACTAAGTTTAAAGCTCTGTGACAAACATGTCATATTACTGTACATATTAGGGGCAGTCCACTGCGAAAACATGCTGTGTCAAAAAGTGCTATTAAGGTATATCATTCATAAATAAATGTGCAGTATATATGGCTACATGTCGAAAATGTACTTTGAACAACTTACTGTGTTATGTCTTTACATAGAGTGATATCGAGCTTGCACAGACAAACCATTCCATTTCCATTCATGTACAGTGCATTGTAGTTTGAAACACAAAATATCCAGATTCTGTAACATCATTAATTTGGGATTTATTTCCCATGTTGTATGGGTTACTCTAATCCACAAATTTTTAAATCCATGAACTATTGTATTTATCCATATAGCAAGTATCCGCAAAATGGCAATCTTTAGAAAAACCAAGAAAAATAGGCTCCACAAAAAGATATGATTTTACATAGATATTGGTTGATAAAACATCAGATAAGGGATTGTGTATGACATTAAACATGTACTTTTTATAATCGATGTTTTGTAAATTCAAAATGTAGACAGGGCATATTTACATTTTAAAATGTGCTAAGACTACTGTGAATGTGTGAAAGTCTGTTAATATGATCTTATTTCATTGAACAACCACAATTTAGATGATTTTTAGGTCAAGAATTTCCAGCCATCTTCTGTACATTGTATATCAGCTTGTAAAAGTGAGGCCTGCAACATCCTTCTGGACTTTGCAGTACTAGTTTATAGTGTACTTGTCGACCTGCATTATTTAGTCCCTGTGACTTGATGTAGGATACACTTGTCAACTGTTAATGTATTGGTGAACTGTTTACATGCTGACTAACCTTGTACAGGTAAATTGTATATATGTTGACAGGCAATGCTTTGTAGCGTGTCCGTATAAATTTACCCGTTGACATCGAACATGTGACTAATAAACTAATGTACAGTAAGTGCTGACTGACATTTTGTAGGCAAGTCAAATTAATTTTACTGACATAGTTTAGGTACAATATATACCTGTTGTCATATTGTAGGTAAATGGTATTCCTAATGATAGATATGGTGTATGGTACACCTAATGATTGATATAGAATGTGAAATTGCATGTTGACTGACAAACTATAGGTAAATCATATACATAAGTTTACATACTGTAGGTGAATTGTAGGTACATGTACAATGTTTACCTGTTGATCTACATACTGTAGGTAAGTTATTGGTATGTTGTTTACCTGTTGACTGACACTGTAGGTAAGTTATTGGTATGTTGTTTACCTGTTGACTGACAAACTGTAGGTAAATTATGGCTATGTTGTTTACCAGTTGACTAACATAACATAGGTAAGTTGTCAATATATGTTTTTCTATTGCTCAGCATAGGTAAATTGTACACTGTTAATCAAAGTTTAGGTACACTGTGTGAATGTTTATGTGATGTAAAATACTTTAATGTCAAAACTAATTGTCAACACTATTGTATTGCATTTATAGTTGAGAGGAGTCTTGGTAAGACACAAAATTGTCATTCATGAATGTTTCATCCAATTGTTCATTTTCTATACTTACAAATAAATTTGTTTTCAAAGAAAATAGTTGCATTTGTCATATCAAATTCTTTGATGAATAATGTAGAGGTTTAACACTATAGTATAATGTAGGTTGTGGCCCTGCATTCTTTACTAAAGTTCACAGTTTGCGGGTTCAACAGGTCCCATGGTATCACTGCCAAGGCTCATTATCCGACTTATGGTAGATCATGCCCATGTGACCAGTCTGACCATGAAGCAAGTCTCGAGGTGGGGGTGGGGGTGGGGGTGGGGGGAGGGTCCTATGAAGAGATGACATTATTTTCAGAGTTAAGTTTACCTATAACTATTTGCAAAGTCATATGTGTTACTTCTCAGCGATAAAGAATTCCAATTACTACTGGAATATTGTTTGTAGAAATGGATAAACAAAATGAATGAGGGACTACAATTAACCTTTTGAATGACTTTGAGCTACTAACAATGTCAGAGATAAAAATCCATTTGAAGACGGGAACATTTAATTACAAAGAGGCCTAGATTTGTGATATTTGCCTGTAAACATGTTTGTTGAAATCAGGCTTGTTGAAATGTGAAACTTAAAATAACTTTAAAGGAGATAAGGGACAACTTTGTTAATTTCTTAAATAAATCACTGTCAATATCATTCAATACATTTTGTCTGAAACAAGCAAACAGGGATGAAGAGTTAAAAAATATATTACAACTGTGTAGTGTATTTCAAATTATTTTTGTCAAATAAAAATGTTGTAATTTACTTTGAACAATTTTGTGAAATTGGGTTTTTTTTTTTTTTTTTTTAGATCAATTCACTTTTTACTTGATACTATACTTCATTGTTTACATCCTGTGATTCATATAACTTAAACAAACTTTCTTTTCAATACTAAAATTAGAATGTATTCTCATATCAAATCATAGGACTTACAAGTGTCAAGCTCCCTGTAGCTTTCTTTCCTTTCAGATTACACACCAGTTAATGTAATTATATCTTGTTGCTTTGTACTAACTACTTGTAAGTTATACTAAACAAGTTACTTTTGTCCATATCCAGGACTTGTTATCTTATTACATAATGGATTATCTGTAATGGTACACCTGGCAGCACCTGACCATAAGTAATGGATAATTGCAATTGAGGTGACACAAGTCACTTCCTTCTTAACTAGTTAATTGTACCTGTAATGAAATTTGACTTTGTATACATTGCGATTTTGATCTTTATAGGAACTAAAACTAGGAGTATTTTTAGATAATACCAAAGATCACTCACACCAATCTTAGAAGAATCATCAATTAACTTGTGCTTTCTACAAAACTAACATTTAAATAGTCCGAAGAGTTCTCACTATCTATCCCTCGGGACTTATAGGTTTTTTTTCTGGGATTTTATTTTTATATTTGTCTGTCGCAGACTATATCGTACATAATAAAAACTTAATACCCAAAAGCCCATGGGGTCATACCACAGTATCAGTGGGGTGAAGGGCTATCCTGTTTACCAAAAGGAGAGTGACCTTGTCCCATTTTCAGGATAAAAGTCAAATGTGTTTAATCATGTACTGCCTTTTGACCAGTAGCACACAAAATGATATGGTCAACTTTCAAGGTCGTTACAAAGGTCACTGAGTCAAACATATTTTTAAACAGCATATTTATGGTCATGGTATTTTGAGATGAAGGACTGTCAAGGTCGCCGTTATAATGAATGACCTCGACACACATCCATAAGATTACTACATGATCTAGGTTTATATTGTCATATTTCTTCAAGATGGATACATTGATAACGCCGAATCCATGGGAAGACTATATTATAGGATAGTCCTATTGTTTCATCCCTTCGTAGTCTTATACACGCAATAAATTTTGTGAAAATGAAATCAAATATCCAGGTCAAATATAGTGGAGACAACAGCTAGGTATTGTAAAAACTGAATTGTGAACAAACTAAAATTATCAAGTTTCCATTAAAGTAGAATAATCCTATCACCAGCACAATTGTCCATTTGTCAACAAATAATTCTTGTAATTGCTGGAAGTATATTTGATAATTGGTGGGAATGTATTTTTACTACTATTTCTTTTGTATGTTAAATTTCATACAATACAGTAAGACAAAATGTTGCTGATAAGCAACCACCTATGATTTCATTGCTGTCATTTCTCAGATAATCTGGCACAGACTTCCATTTCTTGCATTCTACATGTACATGTAGGTAAAGGTAAACTGCTGAAATTGTCAATAATTTGATAATTTTGAAGGAACAATTTGGCTGATTGACAATCGTGGTTTGGTTTGACTCTCTAAATGCTCAAACATTAGGATCCATATTTGATATGCCAAGAGCCAGTGGAACATTTCTTGGTTCCATGAGCGACACCTTGTGGTTTAGACAAAAAGAATATAAAGGTATTTAGATCTTTTAAGGTACATCAAGAAAGTTTTCTGATGGTCACATAACTGAGTGTTGCTTAAAGTTGGGTGTTGAACGTATCAGTCTGTGATTGGTCAGAGTTCTTCTCCCGAAACCAGCTCTAGACCAATCAAATAGCTTTGCTTGCGTCGGAAATGTTTCAGGGGTGCAGAGAGCGAAGGTGATCATAACTCCTGTGTGTCGATGATGATTTGGATCATTTGTGGACTGCTTGATATTTTCCTTTACAGTGTATTAAGAAAATAATTTTGACCGTTAGCGACTAAATCCTTTCCAAGGTTTTCATCAAACTTTACATGCGGTCATTGTTATTAATCGTTCTTAATTTTAGAAAATTGTCAGCATTCTAGGGCTTCAGACAAGGAGAATACAACCAGGTGTTCCGTAAGAGTAAGTACCTTTTGCTTCATAGGGAACACACACCATGTAAATGTGATCAATTCAAGTAAGTAACATCATGTTCTCAAACAAGGGATCCAACAGGCAAACTAATAAGCATCAAACATGTCCAACTTTATAGCACACTACAAAACAGAATATTTCTCAATAAGATCACCATGACGAATGTAAAACTTCCCCATAATTTTCATAAACTTGCATCTTTTGAAACCCTGTGTTACAACTTTGTCCATTAGTTGCCGACTTCTTGCATTCAAATCATGATAATTGGAACAGGTCCTAGAATATTGAATCAATTGCATCATGTAAACACCATAGGTTGTGGATGCAATAAGGTTTATATCTAGAAATGGAAAATAAATAGGGAAATTAAAATCATGTTTTTAATACTGATTGGTGGAAAGCTGTCCATGTTGGTTTCATTGTAGGAAAAGATCTGTAGTGTCCTTGGTGCTACCAAGATGTAATATATGATTATTAGAACCACAACTGATATTGATTTATTATCTACATTATGTACACCAGTCATTGATATGTATATATTTGTATTTTTTCAATGTCCATGTATCTGTTTGATATAGTCAAAGAGCTGTCATTTAGAGTTTTGACATTGAAAGTTTGTTACAACTATTTTTGATGAATTATTAACGAGATCTTCTTGAAACCTTACAATGTTTTGGTGCGAAATATCATAATGCACGTCACATTTTAATCCTTATCTGGATGTCAAAGAAGTATGTCAACCTTGGATTTCAACATGGTTTTGAAGAAATTCTAGAAATTACACGTAAACAATACTGTAATAACATATCAATTTAAATGTAAATACCGTCTAATGGATAACACAGAACTTCAGAAAATGAATGTTTGAGATGTTCATTTAATGATGCATTAAAGCCTAAACAATGGAATTAATCATGGAAATCTCAGATATTTATTTATTTTACCTGGGTACATGCTTTTTAATTTTTGAGCTTTAAGGTTAATATATAATAAAACATGTACAACCTAAATGTCTCTTAACGAAATAAGTTTGTCCCTTTTTTATCTGATTCAGTACTTGGTACTGCACACATCAAAGTTTTCCAATGACTTTACAGAGGGAAACTTCACGTGGGAAGAAGAGTGTCTTAAAACGAAATTGTTCTTGAATCCACAGATCTTTTTTAACAACAGACAAAGTTCCAGCGGTGTCCTTCCATTGCTCTAAACAGGATTCGTCTGAAAACGTTCAATTTTAGGGCATTATAAAATATCACTACCCTAGTCCTCCGGTCTCTCTGGAGGGGGTCCACATGGCTGTAACATCCTCTCCATTAGGTTGAATTTAACCCTTGCTTTTGCTTCGTTTTCGGCCAAAGCGAAGTAGTTGAGCATATCAGTATGTCCAAGGTATGATGCATAACTATCTCTGTGCTGGTTAGTCAACCATTCCCATTTATTTGTGTCAGCGTGGCCGGTACCAATGTATTTTGACTGCAAATGTTCCAGTTGACTATGAATGTTGTAGCGGTCACCCATAATGTTAATGTGTGTAAATAAAGTAACTTTGTAGTAGATAACGTTTTCAATAACACACACAAAATATAAACAATGAAGGTTACGAAGATCTTTTCTTTAAATTTTGTTTCGCCTGTCCCCGTTCGGAGTTTCTTTTCATTGTTTAGTTGTTTACTTCCGGCAAATTTTACCATGCTCTACATGGATTCTTCATTTAAATATATTTTGTATATGTATTTACATTATCCATTACTTTTAATAACATTTGAAAACTTGAAACTTTTTAACAATAAGATCCGTGATCTTATTCAAAAGGTTGTAATCCCGGATGGTGACTTTGACGGTTCTATTGATCATTAGGTAAAATCATACTGCGCATGCTTGGCGGGAGTCATTATTTCAAAAAGAAAAACACGAGGCGTTTGTAAGATATACGACAGTGTGAAAAGGTAGGACATGCAAACTTATATATGTATTCATTATATGATTTTAAGGTGACTGGATAATTTTTGATGGATTTAAATTTGTAACTGATCAACCGCTTTACACAGAGATCTCTGTTACGGTTACACTGACTCACGATCGTGATGCCGGGACATTTATTGACACCAGGCGAAATAATTGTTACTTTCATAGTTTCTTTCGCTGCGACTCCGTCAAACATAACTAATATATCAGGTAAAACGTTTAACAATATTGTTTTGAAACTACTCGGATGAAGAATACTCAGGAGAATGTACTACATATGGCTTCTAATTAACAGGGATGCACTGAAAGTCTAACGCATCCCTGTATCACATTTTTCTCCTCTGAATTAAGACATTGTACAATTGGTATACAGGTTAATAACGAAATACTTTTTTTAAATAACCCCACAAAATTGCATTAGAAACTGATCAAGACATGTATAGCTGTAAAAAAAAACAAATCAATTGTGTGTTTTTTTATTTGCATCCTATCAGGGACCCTAATTCTATTAACTTTACGCTGCACAGTGTAACACAGCAAAATCTCTGGATATCTGCATCGAATCGTTCCGCCAAGCTGTCTTGACAATAACTTGGCGTTACGAAGAAGTATGTTAAATCTGCTTGTGTGTGTGGTGCGTTTACAGCTTGAAATTACATAGACAGTGTAGCTAGGCCCTTTTTGAAGGTCTCTAGGCTGTCTGCCTCTGCTTCACTGGCTGGAAGAGTATTCCACACAGAAATTGTTCTTGGAAAGAAGCTGTATTTGAGTGTGTCAGTCCTAGTGTATATTGTTCTGTACTGTTTGTTGTGCTGGGTCCTAGTGCATTATTGTGTACTTGTATGTTTAAGTCAGGATTGATATCTATGAGCCCATTGATGATCTTAAAATCATTGTCAACTGTGCCTTATGTCGTCTAGTTACAAGGGTCTCCCAATGTAGGTTATCTAGCATATCCGACATGCTACTGGTGTTCCTGTATCTGTTTGTTACATACCTAGCTGCTCTGCGCCGGACTTTCTCAAGCTTATCCTGTTGTATTTAGACACTAGGATTGCAGACACATGAAGCGTACTCGGTTATAGGTCTGACTAATGTCCAATATGCTGCTGACTTGGTTTCCTCACTATTGATCTTTAGGTTCTCCGAAGAAAACCTTTGGTGCAGCTGGCCTTGGCAGGTATTCTTTCTATATGGTGTGACCAAGAAAGGGTGGAAGTAAGGTCAACACCTAAGTAGGTGACGATAGTATTGTTCTCCAAGGTGGTTCCCTTCAACTTTTATGAATATCTGGGAATAATTCTCTTACTCGACACATTTAACACTGCACTCTTTTCTGGATGGAATAGCATACCCCAGCGGCTGTCCCATTCAGCCAATTTGGTCAGATCTTTTTGTAACATTTGCTGATCACCTGGGCCTTGAATAGTTCTGTAGAGAATAGCATCATCTGCGAATAGGCACATACTTGAATCCACACATTCGGGTAAGTCATCTATAAAAATGAGGAAGAGCAAAGGTCCGAGGACTGTGCCCTGGGGGGACCTCACTACATACTGGAGCACTGTCAGATTTTTCACCATCAACCACCACTCTCTGTGACCTACCAGTGTGGAAATCCTGGATCCAGGCCCAAACATGACTAGGAGACGTCGATGGGGAACTCAATCAAAAGCCTTGGGAAAATCTAACACCAGTACTTCTTCTGGTCTATATTGCCTCCAATACGATAGCACAGTTACTACAGTGGCTACCATTGCATCAAGTTTCTAATAGCACTTTCAGTAAACAGCTTGATGAAAAATTATTTACCTTGTCATAAATTAATGTGATTTTTGTTAATATGTGGTAAAAGTTTCTGTTTAAACGATTTCAGCATATTCTAGTGAAAGAAATCATGCCCACAATTGCTATTTGATAGCCAGTTTGCATTATATTCTCAAATTCGTAGATTTCTTTGACCTGATTAAGACCTTCCTGTACACAGATGTATCCTCACAAATTGCTTCAAATATTACAATTATTGTACAATAGCAATCAAATTGTTAACACATCATTGGAAGAATGTTTTGTTCATTTTTTTCAGATCATGCCTGGTAGAGGGAAAAAGCGATCTAGAGATTCTGAGGGAAGCTCAAATGGAGAAACAAAGAGGCACAAAAGTAATTGTTTGTGAAAGTTTTTCCAAATTCCTAAACCTATTGCATGGTTATGAAAATCTTCATGTGGGGAAGGCTCTTCTTATTACATTTTAGGAATGAAATTGATCAATTGGAAAGAGAATACATGGAGTGAGCTATACTATGTGGGAATTGCAATATATTATGAAATTAATCTAATTGATTGGGGGTTCATTTTCAGCTCTAAAGCCACAAGAAAAAGTCCTGACATATATCCATTGTAGTTTCTCCCTTAAAGTTCCAGCATCATGCACCTTCATGAATTGGGAAAATGTAGAAGGGGTTTTTAGAAAATTGGTATAAAACATCTTTTGATTTTGATTAATTTGGCAAGGGGAGCATTATTTCAAGTAGGCAAAAAATATTTTAAAAATCTGTTGATATCTCCAATGAACATATTAATCATTGACCAAAAGAAAACAACATTCTTTAGTTTTTCAGTGAATTGAACAATTGAGGCAATTTAATGGAGCAAGTTATGTAGAAAATTTCGGAAATCTTAACTTTGTTTGATTTCATTTACAGTAGGTCACTGTTCACATAGTAGTGACGAAGGTGTGGTACTTGTTCTTGGGGAAGGAGATGTAGGCCAGCTAGGACTTGGTGAAGATATTCTGGAGCGGGCCAGGCCTACCCTCCTGTCCAGTGTTGAGGAAAAAGTCATTCAGGTTGTGTGTGGTGGAATGCACACAGTTTGTGTGACTGTCAAAGGCGAGGTGAGCACTTGAATAGGGTACAGTTGCTGATGTATGTACATTATGTGATTTATTGATGCCTACACAGGTACCTGTTTTAGTGGCTGACAATTTTTACAGTATATATTTTGTTTTCAGATAGTGACATTCGGCTGTAATGATGAAGGTTCACTTGGGAGAGATACATCAGAGGAGGGGTCAGAGATGTTGCCAGGAAAAGTTCCTCTGGGAGCTAAAGTAGTCCAAGTCAGTGCTGGGGATAGTCACACTGCTGCCCTGACAGATGATGGGCGGCTTTATATATGGGGCAACTTCAGGGTAAGTTTTCAACAGCTCTTCAGTCATTTAAAATACTAGGAACAACATTTAAATTGTAATTGAAGTTTTTTGCATTGTCTTGATTTTTAACTTATTTAGATAAACCCTCATAATGCCTCCAGTGCTTAAGTCAACCTATTAATACATTTTTCAAAATATTTTACCATTTTCTTAAATGATTCTCAGACTAAATATTTCAAACACCATTGTGCACATCTACAAAAAAGTGACAATACCAGTCCAAGTTTTACATTAAGTTAACAATTTTCAGTATTTTGCATGGTCTTGTCTATATCATAGTATAAATGTTTTGTGATAGGATTCTAATGGCTCCATAGGACTGACACTTAGTGGCATACAGAAGGTTCCTGTGGAGGTGTTGCACAATGAAACCATTGTCAAGGTTACATCGGGCGGTGATCATCTTGTGTGTCTGACAGACAAGGGGGAGATTTACACCTGGGGTAGGTCACAAATTTATCTCTGACATATATACATGGCAAATTTTCCATATAACTGAATTTACCCCTTTGAATCAAGCTCTACATTTTTATTTCAGGATTGATAGATTAAAGGTCACATCTGATAACTTCTGCAACCAGCATCTTCATTAAACAATGATACTTTATATGTATGCACGGGAGTAGGCCTATGGGCATTTTCAAATTTTCAGGATATTCAGTGTTTTCATACTCTATCAGATAGTGTCATCTTATCCACTGTCATTGTTGAATAATACATCAGTTTTGTGATATGTGGGGATTTTGTAGATAAAACTCAGCTGTGAGCTTACAGTAAGTGATAGTCAATGTGTTTATTGTTTCAGGCTGTGCTGAACAAGGGCAGTTAGGAAGAGTTGCTGAATGTTTTACTAGTAGAGGAGGCAGAAAGGGCTTAGGTAAATGATTCTATCTAACACCTGTTTATATTTCCTTTATTTGTGTCTAATACAAGTATTTTTTATCCTTACGTAACTGAAATACATCACATGGTTTTGCATACTGCCCCCGATGAAATTCCTGGAGAATGATCAGGCATGATAAAGGAAGGACAAAAGTAATCCAATATTACATTGAATTGCAGAAAAATAGTTGAAATTGTCCCATGTTGTACTTACTTTATTGAAAGGTACATTTGGTCAGTTCATACTAAGTTTATTGATATTCACTTACATTTTGTGACTCAATCAGAGAATTTAATGTGATATGTAATGGGGTAAAATGTGGTGTCATAAAGTATATTTTACATCCTGAACAAACATTTTTGAAAGTTTAACACAAGATGAAACACCATGATGTAGTAACAATTTCACATCATAATATGATATTGCATCCTTACCAATTTAGGAAAAGATGCTTTTAATGATAGAGAAAATATTACTGTCTATGTAGAGTTCCTGGATGTAACAGGACACAAAAGGCAGTTCATTTGGGAATTTATTTCCCTCTCAACCGCATTTCATTGTCAAATTCATTGAAAATTACTTTCTCGTCAAAAAATTACTATCTTTTTAAATTAGGTATTGCCATGGATAATTGTAACTTCTGTTTAAAGCCATCAAATAAGTTTTATTTACAAAATAATTAGCAGACATAACAACAATTAACACGCCTTTTTGGGTTCTAATCAGTAAAGATGCAATTTTAGCTCACCTCAAAGGGTGAAGTGAGCTTATGCCATAGTGCAGCGTCTGCCGTTCGTCCTATGTAAACGTTTTTATTTAAACAACTTCTTCTCAATACCCAATGGACTAAATGTTATGATATTTAGCTGATATGTTCTGAGGATGAAGCCTATCAAAGTTTTCGTAAAGAAATGACATTGACATATATTCAAGGCCACAGGGGTCATTGGTTAAAACCTTTAAATGACTTCTCATGAACTAAAAGGCCTAGAGGCATGATATTTTTCTGATATATTTTAACCAGATGAGCACTGCAGGCCCATTGGGATTCTTTCTCTATATTGCAATTGAATAAATAATACCTATTAATATCTATATATTCAGAGGCAAACAAATATTTTATTCCTCCTCTTCTATAGATATCTAAATACCTTGATATGATTTTTTAAATACATGGTTTCATTCTGGGTTTATTTTACAATATTTCACCCATTTAAATGAAGGTTTTCCTGTATTGGCTTTTCATTTAAGTCTTTGAAAAGCAATGGTTAGATTCTGAAAAAAAATTTTTTTTAGGTTTTATTTTGACACCAGCGAAAGTGAAGTGTAGACGACGAAAGACATTTTTTAGTGACGTGTGGGCTGGCCAGTTTGCAACCTATGCCCAGGAGGCTGACACTGGAGAAGTGTTCTCTTGGGGACTAAATAACTACTTCCAACTAGGTACTGTATTCATATTATCTATAACCACAATACTTAAGTCTCCAATCATCTAAGGGACAGTTCTGTTATGGTAATCATTTTAGTCAAAATTGAAATTGAGTTGATGTAGTTAACAATTTTACCATCAGTAAGTCTACAACACTGTTATTGTTAACTCATTTATTACATGAACATGGTTATGATTTTTATCCTTGAATGATTCCTTTAGGTTGTTTGGTGGTACAGTTGTAAATTCTAATAGTACACTCAACTTCATTTGGACAAATTGGGTTTGTTTCTCTGATCAGACATGAAAAAATGTGTGATCACCTGTCTGATCACATTTTCTCCAGGTCCTTTGGATGCCTCCCACAGTAAGGCCCCTCAAATTATTCAGAGGTTTACTGACAACATTGTAATTAGATGTTAAATAAATAATCCGTCCAGTAACAGGTGTTTCTTTTTAATCATCAGGGTTTAGTGACATGAAGAATCGCTTTGTACCCGAACGAGTGGGTTCGTTTTCTGTCAAGAAGTGGCTTAAGCTGGATGGTGGACAACATCACACAGTTGCTATGGACACAAATGGTAAGAGCGTTTGGTTTTATGATTTTAAGCTCACCTGGCCAAAAAATGGCCAATGGACCAAATGTTTTATTTAAATGGTATGTTCCTAGGATGAAGTCTGACAAAGTTTGGGAAAAGATATGACCTTGATTTATATTATAGGACATGGGTCAAATTTGAGGAAATGATATTTTGCTGGTATATATATAGCCATCCCACAAGACTAAAACCATGTAATAATGTTTATTGTAATAAAATGATGTGTCCATGAAAAAGTTACTTAATAGATTAAAATTATAAAACATTTAATTAAATATGAAAATAAAACTTATAAGTCAATACCAAACTGATGTTTGTCTCTGTAAGTAGGGAAAGGTTTCACAAGCATTGTTATGCTCGATAATCTTTGAGATCACAATAGTTAAGTCAGCTGAGTATCAAACTATTGTAAAGATACAAGGTGTGGTTCTTTCCCAACTCAGAGTTATTTGTGTTTATCAAGAAGCTAAGATTATGGAAATTACCTTTCTGTGCTTTTTATGGATGGGCAAGATGCTTTAATGTAATTGTTGTGACAATCCTTCCATTATGATATAAAGTGAGATAGCAGTCAGCTGCTACAAGGAGGTGGCTGCAAAGTGACCATGACTGTTCATAGGGTGATTAATCCAGTAAACAAATGGTAAATTCTTTAAGTCATGCTTCAGCAATTTTATTCTTTCACAGGTAAAGTGTATACAATAGGTAGATCCGAGTATGGTCGTCTAGGACTAGGAGAAGATGTTACCACTGAGAAGTCAGAACCGACACTGGTGCCAGGAATACCTGAGGACTGTACAGATATAGCTGCTGGCCAATCTGTTTCTTTAGCTCTTACAAAATCTGGTGAGTTGTTACAGCTTCCTCTAATATACACCCAGAAATGAGGACTACATTAGTAGTCATTTTCAATTCATTTCTGATATTCATTGCTTCTGGGTTTTCATATTATTTCATTAAAGAAAAACATTAACTGCAAACATCAGTCAATGTACTGTAAACCAACTTTATTTTTACATTTGATTTTTACCTTCACAAAATGGTTGTGTTGTTATATATTGTTATACATACCCTCATCATTTGCTGACTTTTGTCGCAAGGAATCTTCCTGTTTGTACATTTACATATGTTCTAAATGTTGTCACTAATGTGCAGAGTGCATTTTTTACCCTTTGCCACAGTACTTTGGTCATGTGTTAACAAATATTACTTGTATGAATTAGCCATTCAATTTTTTTCTGCTGATAAAACTTGCAATATATTGAAATAGGGTAGAATGCTCTACAGGCTGCATTTTTTATCCTGTTGTCACAATACTTTGCACAGTTGTTCACAAACATCACTAATTGTATGAGATTTCATTTTGACCTCCTTTGGTCAAAAACTAGGTTAATGTAACTATGGATATAAAAACGATGTCACTGCTCTTAAGACTGCATTTTTAGCTCACCTGGTCCAAAGGACCAGTTAGTTTATATCGTAGTCAAGATTGAATTTGATGTTTGCTGTTTCAGGGACTGTGTATGGTTGGGGTATGGGTACAAGTCAGCAGCTTGGAATTGGAAATGATGAAGATGCATGGGTACCAACAAAAATGGGCGGAAAGCAACTTGAAAACAGGTGAGAGTAACATGTCAGTTAACTGATCAGTCAATTTGTAATGTTTTGAAGAATAATAAGTTGGGAGGACTGTGGTAACCAAAGATGAATTATTACTATATCACAGTATGTATCAATGCTGTTCATTTCTCCATCATATTTGACACTGTAAATGTATTTCACAATTCTCAGTGGGGGATGCTATGTTTTTGCTTATGAATTGGATTGTCTGTTTTAGGTCAGTGATAATGGTTTCCTCTGGAGGACAACACACCGTACTACTGGCAAAGGACAAGTCAACTTCCTGAATTAACAGAGCAAAATGAAAAACATTGAAATTCCTGTCTTCCTACAAATGATGCATTTCTGGCTTTCATCAATTAAGAATTGCTTAGAACAGAAGATGAAAGAGACAATTGACTTTCCTTTGTTTAGGGTCCTGAATTGGTTGAAGAAGGTGAATTTTTTTTAAGACCAGCTGACATGTTGACCATGTTAATGATCTGTTTTAGCCTGCACGTTCTGTCATCTGGTATGGCAGTACAAACCTTTGTTACACCTTGTTGTAGGCTTTGTAGTAAAAAGTGATATTCTGTGATGAATTGGATTTATCAGGCTGCCTGTACTAAGATCTCTTTGTTTGTGATTATTTGTTAATGAAAGACAAAGACTGTGTTCATACTGTTACTGTTTGTGGATTCATGTGGAATGACTCAAAAATACATTATTACTTGTCATCTGTTCTGATTCCCAACAGGTTTTGTATCCCAGTACATAATGTTAATCACATGTGTACAAATTATCAGATCCTCAACAAGTTTTAATGTTTTATCTATTTTTAACAAGTGAACTTTCTTCTACTCCACAAATATCAGTCAGCCAATTGTAAATGTCTGTTTCAATGTCACACCATCCATTGTAATTTTCTATCTCAATGTCACACCATCCATTGTTATGTCTGTCTCAATGTCACACCATCCATTGTAATTGTCTGTGTCAATGTCAAACCATCCATTGTAATTGTCTGTGTCAATGTCAAACCATCCATTGTCTATCTCAATGTCAAACCATCCATTGTCTATCTCAATGTCAAACCATCCATTGTAATTGTCTGTGTCAATGTTTAGCAATTCATGGTAATCATTTGTATCATTGATAAGTCATCCTATGTAATCACGATCTTCTGATCAATGATGATGTTGTCTGTGACAATGACACTGTTTAGATTAAGTCCACTTAACTTTCTTTGAAAGGTAATCAGACCTCTTATCAAAATTTGATACACCATATCCGATAGAATTTGAAGATTTCTTCCAAAATCTTTCTTAAATTCCTGACAGTTTACACCATGGTCATTTGTGGTGTGATGTTTTACAACAAAAAGTGAAGAAATGTGGGAGTTGAGTCTACTATGTGTTTTTCTGCTTTTGCTTTGAACATAATTGCAGAATACAGAAATCAAAATTCTCAAAACTTTACACAACAAGACTGTTGTATTTATTATTTACAGAAGTAATTGGAAATAGTGAGGCGAAGTCAGATATGAAGGGACCGTTGATGAGTCTTCAATGTTGAAGTCTTCAAATATGCCTGTGAGGTTCCGAATATATGTCTTGATTAGGTTTGATTCATTCTGTCAATATTCCAGTACATTCAAAATGTTAATTCCAGAAACGATTTAGAAAACCTAATGGCTTAACAAGGCTGGGAAAGATTTTATCTTTTGCCACTTAAGGTTCTAGTATTAGATTAGAGGTTAAAGCTTATTTTATTCAAATGACAATATCTTCTTAATCAAATAGGTTTAACTCATAAGTTAATACATTTCAAAAATGATATGTATATTGTTTTTGTGATCATAAAGGGTTGAATTGAATCAGGAAAGTATGTTGAAATGAAGCTAGTGATTAGATAAAATGATCATGACATGTTTTAAGAAATACTAGCGTAAATAATAATTCCTAAAAAGAAATCCATCTACATGATGTATGACCGGTTATTTGATATAATCTATAGTTTTTTAATTTCTTGGTGCTTATATTTCACAGATGTAGTGGTTCAAATGGTTGGAGATGATTTATGAGGATTAGATTATACGAACCATCACATTTAAAACCAATGTTTACCTGTATATATAATAGGTTTTCATTCCTTTTAAGATATTTGCTGTTTTTGTACCATCTTTAGTCACCACAGGTACAGCAAATCTTTAATCACCACAGGTACAGCAAAATTAAATCCCATGTGAATATTAACAACTACAGTATACAGTAGCTACTGTCAATTCTGCCAGTCGTAGGAGTTCCATTGGACTATTTACCTTCACAATTATACAAGAGGTGTCATAGTTCATCACTGTTGGCTGAGTTTTCCATTATTGTAATCTAAAAATACATATCAGACTTTATGTGTAAATAGATAACTAGAAAGGCATACCACTGAAATATTAAGTACAAAAAGAATATGGTTTCGATTTGACTACTTATTTCACTATTTTCAACCCAATACATCTACAGTCAAACATGTTTTAAAGTGTCACCATTAAATGCAGTAGAAAGTAACATTTATTAGGGGTATTCATAAATTATCTATTCACTTTCAGATCTGCTGTAAATAATTGACTCAAATTGAAAATTATATGTTAATTCTGACCAATATCTGATGACTGATTTCAGAAAATCGTGATCAATTGTAGTAATAGTCGGTTATTAAATAAAAAATAGAATTATCAATATAATTGATTAACAAGAACAATAGGATATGCTGTATGGACAAATTATGTGTAGTGACCATGGTCATCACTGCCTCTTGGCAACATATATTCAAATCAAGTCTGAATAAGTGAAATAAGTGTAGTGTAGGAAGTTGACCTGGCAAATACTTTTGCTTGATAGGTGATCAAGTCAAACTAAAAAATTAAAAAAGTATCATTAACTGGCATATGTAAAGCTAAAAACTAGTTGATGGTAATACTACAAAATACAACCTCGGAGGATATATGAAATAGGTGTATTAAATGGTTACCGCTCAAGTGCCAACTATAAATATATGAATTAAATTATATAGTGGTTTTAATATAATTGTAAACATCCTTTTATAAACAGAATATGGAAGGTGGCCGTGGTTAAACATTATACTAAAGTACTCTGCTTTTCAGAACAATGAATGTGACAGCTGTGTTGGTGAGAATTTTGTTTACATGTAAAGTGAGAATAAATTAAATGCCTTTTCAAGAGCGATAGTTGTGGTTTGCATGCAAGAAGTTTTTATATAGTAATTGATGTGAAAGAAAATACAACACGCTTATGTTTCAAGTATCATAATGGAAAAGTATTTTTACATTAAACTATTTTGAAAAAATCAGTGTCATATCCTTTGATCATAGATACATACGAGCTTTCTTCATAATGCTCAAATAAAATCAAGTGCAGCTGAAATTTCTGTCACATCAAACTTTCATTTGGCTTAATTACTGCTAAAAACTCTTGATATTGACAACAGATTGAAATTGGTAAAATTGTCTCCAGGTGTAAGTTAACATATCTTTCATATATTTTGGCTATTTGAGTGGTAAATTATAAAAGTAATAATAAGTCATTCAACAACATGCAAATATGTAATATGTAAATAATTTTCCCTGGTATTCATGTTAATGGAATAATTTACTTCAAAATACTGCTTTCAATTATGTACAAGGAAAGATAGATTTTTTTTAATGTTTTGGAATAATTGAGCAGTGAAGAAATACAAATCTTGTTTTTTAGCAAAGGTATTACTTCATGATGCCAGAAAAAGTTGAAGTAAGATTTAATTTTAATTTATTAAATGTAGTTTTAGTTACTTTAAAAAATCTTTTAAGAACGTGAATTGTTATTTTAATATAGGTCAAATTTGAATAAAGTCTTAATATAAAAAAAAACCACTTCATTGTTTTTGTATGACATTCAGCTGTTGATTTTTTTCTGATTGTTTTTTCTTAGTTAAGTCCTAATGGACACTGTCTATGGCTGTCGAGGAGTTTGAAGGTACATGCACATCTCTTGACATGCCATTCCATCTGCCATTTTTTTAGATTTCCATTGTTCAGTTGATTTATGGGATTTTTCGATTGATCACTGTGAGCAGTACTTGAACAATGTTGTAATTGTCTGAACAGCAGTTTCAGAAGCCATTGTCATCGGTTTAAGCTTACCATTATCAAAAGGACTCTTCATAGGTATCCATGTTGGTCTTCAATCGTTAAAGTATGTTTGTTCTTTTAAGTCCTTTGTTTTGAGACTGATCAGAGAAAAAGTGGCTAGCGGTTCAAGTTCTATATCTTGGATAGTACAAGATGAGTCTTTCTCAATTCAGCACTAAACTGGTTCAGTAGGCATTCCTGAGCATTATGAATACCAACACTCGATAAGGAAAAATTCAGTGAAGCATGTTCATGTTGAATTTGCTTTGTTGACTTTGATAATATTCAAGTGGACCAACTGATATCAATTCCATTGATAGAAGGGGAGACAGCTTTGGATATATTTGTTATTGTGAGTGGAACCTGTTTCAGAATGACTTGATGTTACTTGTGTGTGTATAGATGTGACAGATTTTACACGTCTCTGAATATCTTGTGTCTCTGTGACTGGAACCCGATTCAGAATGAATGGTGTTACATGTCTGTCTATGACAGCCTTTACATGTCTCTATGACTGGAACCAGACTCAGAATGAACGGTGTTACATGTCTGTCTATGACAGCCTTTACATGTCTCTGTGACTGGAATTCAACTCAGAATGAACAGTGTTACATGTCTGTCTATGACAGCCTTTACATGTCTCTGTGACTGGAACTCACCTCAGAATGAACGGTGTTACATGTCTGTCTATGACAGCCTTTACATGTCTCTATGACTGGAACTCACCTCAGAATGAACGGTGTTACATGTCTGTCTATGACAGCCTTTACATGTCTCTATGACTGGAACTCACCTCAGAATGAACGGTGTTACATGTCTGTCTATGTGACAGCCTTTACATGTCTCTATGACTGGAACCAGACTCAGAATGAACGGTGTTACATGTCTGTCTATGACAGCCTTTACATGTCTCTGTGACTGGAATTCAACTCAGAATGAACAGTGTTACATGTCTGTCTATGACAGCCTTTACATGTCTCTGTGACTGGAACTCACCTCAGAATGAACGGTGTTACATGTCTGTCTATGACAGCCTTTACATGTCTCTATGACTGGAACTCACCTCAGAATGAACGGTGTTACATGTCTGTCTATGACAGCCTTTACATGTCTCTGTGACTGGAACTCACCTCAGAATGAACGGTGTTACATGTCTGTCTATGTGACAGCCTTTACATGTCTCTATGACTGGAACCAGACTCAGAATGAACGGTGTTACATGTCTGTCTATGACAGCCTTTACATGTCTCTGTGACTGGAATTCAACTCAGAATGAACAGTGTTACATGTCTGTCTATGACAGCCTTTACATGTCTCTGTGACTGGAACTCACCTCAGAATGAACGGTGTTACATGTCTGTCTATGACAGCCTTTACATGTCTCTGTGACTGGAACTCACCTCAGAATGAACGGTGTTACATGTCTGTGTGACAGCCTTTACATGTCTCTGTGACTGGAACTCACCTCAGAATGAACGGTGTTACATGTCTGTCTATGACAGCCTTTACATGTCTCTGTGACTGGAACTCACCTCAGAATGAACGGTGTTACATGTCTGTCTATGACAGCCTTTACATGTCTCTGTGACTGGAACTCACCTCAGAATGAACGGTGTTACATGTCTGTCTGTGTGACAGTCTTTACATGTCTCTATGACTGGAACTCACCTCAGAATGAACGGTGTTACATGTCTGTGTGACAGCCTTTACATGTCTCTATGACTGGAACCCGACTCAGAATGAATGGTGTTACATGTCTGTCTATGACAGCCTTTACATGTCTCTGTGACTGGAACTCACCTCAGAATGAACGGTGTTACATGTCTGTCTATGACAGCCTTTACATGTCTCTGTGACTGGAACTCACCTCAGAATGAACGGTGTTACATGTCTGTGTGACAGCCTTTACATGTCTCTGTGACTGGAACTCACCTCAGAATGAACGGTGTTACATGTCTGTCTATGACAGCCTTTACATGTCTCTGTGACTGGAACTCACCTCAGAATGAACGGTGTTACATGTCTGTCTATGACAGCCTTTACATGTCTCTGTGACTGGAACTCACCTCAGAATGAACGGTGTTACATGTCTGTGTGACAGCCTTTACATGTCTCTATGACTGGAACTCACCTCAGAATGAACGGTGTTACATGTCTGTGTGACAGCCTTTACATGTCTCTATGACTGGAACCCGACTCAGAATGAATGGTGTTACATGTCTGTCTATGACAGCCTTTACATGTCTCTGTGACTGGAACTCACCTCAGAATGAACGGTGTTACATGTCTGTCTATGACAGCCTTTACATGTCTCTGTGACTGGAACTCACCTCAGAATGAACGGTGTTACATGTCTGTCTATGACAGCCTTTACATGTCTCTGTGACTGGAACTCACCTCAGAATGAACGGTGTTACATGTCTGTCTATGACAGCCTTTACATGTCTCTGTGACTGGAACTCACCTCAGAATGAACGGTGTTACATGTCTGTCTATGACAGCCTTTACATGTCTCTGTGACTGGAACTCACCTCAGAATGAACGGTGTACATGTCTGTCTGTGTGACAGCCTTTACATGTCTCTATGACTGGAACCCGACTCAGAATGAACGGTGTTACATGTCTGTCTATGACAGCCTTTACATGTCTCTGTGACTGGAACTCACCTCAGAATGAACGGTGTTACATGTCTGTCTATGACAGCCTTTACATGTCACAGTGACTGGAACTCACCTCAGAATGAACGGTGTTACATGTCTGTCTATGTGACAGCCTTTACATGTCACAGTGACTGGGTCCTTATATCTGTCAGAATGTATTTGTTTATCCGTGTTTCTGGGTCTTTCACCGACTAGTTTTGATCATTTGGTCAATGTGATTCATTCCTTTTGTAACAGTGCGCGATTTTATGAAGACAACAAAGAGGGAGCGAACACATTATAATGTCGGTTTCATCTTTTAATATAAAATCAGTTCGTATTTACATACTCGAATGGAAAACTTAATCACTGGCATTTCAATATGTATATATGCATTATGTATATATAAATTATTCATGATAAAATATATATCGACAAAATCCGTATAAAAATATTTATTGAACCCTGTAGAGTCGTAGAATGCGACGTCATTTCAAACATCAATATGAAACGTTTCTGATGTAAGATATATATGGGATAGTAAGAAATTCGGACTGAGCATCATTGTCAACATAGGTGTTAAAATCAATTACAAATTTACTACTAGACATGTTGGAAACGTAACTAAAATAGCACAGTGAACGTTTGGAATACGCCAAGGGTACAGTATGTAAAAGATCAACATTTCATTTAATATTATCAATATATATATATATTTGTTTAAATATTGTGTCTATTTCAACAAGTTACAAGAATTTCCATACCATTGTATGATTAACGCAATTTAAGTGTCCATGGACGACAATCATAGATTATTAATTGTGTTATTTTATCAATTCTGTCAAATCGAGGAGTCAAAATGCACGTTTTGGAGTGTCCGGAAAAACTCACAATAGCAAAGCGTCAGGAAAATCCTAATCATCGAAATGATTGCTATTAAGGTGTAATCTGTGCCAACTGAGGTGACGTGCAAAGCGTTGATGTAACGTATGTAAATATGGTACCGAAATAATGTTATTGTATTTATCTAATAAATAAGCGACTCTAATGCAAAATGTAAAATTAAAAAAGCAATTAAAAAATACAAACGTGTTCACAAATATACAGTGTAAATACCGTCAAACACTATTTTAACACACAACATTCTGACTCTAAGTTACTTCTAGAAAAAAATCTTTCCATGATGAAATATGTTATTTTCACCATGAAATAAACAGATGTTACAGTTACTGAAGTTTCGAGAACGAATTATTTATTTTATTCGAGTAATTTGCACAAGATAACTAAATGCATTGGAAATGTGAATATAAGTAATGAATTGCCTTATGGATGTAATAAAATGGTTTTACTGGCAAACAATTAAGCTTTTCACCTCATAACACACTATCTGATAACAGGATGACATTGTTACACTATCGTGTACCTGGTCTGATGTGTTCGTGACGGCGAAGCATACCGTGCATTTACGTTTTGACTTTTGTCCTAGAGATCTGTTGATGTAAAAATGAACACAATCACTTTTGAAAAAGTAACAAACTAGCTGTTCGTCGGTTGATAGTAACTACTTCATGTAGTTTTCGTTCAATCTCAATGACTGTTGTACCTGGATGATGTTTAGCGCTTAGGTCATTGCGTATCTTATTCATAAAGTAATTCTCGAAGTGGTGCTTTTAAAGTGAAATAACTAGTATTTTCAACGGAGGTACCGGAATCTGGATAAGGATTCAAAAATATTTGATATAGAGTTTGTAATAAGAGAGATAATTACGGATTTAATGTGTCACGTTTAGGAAAAATATACTATTACCTGACCTATTTATAAATGCATCCCTTATCATTACTCGCATGACTACATCTTTTTAGTTCATTCGGAAGAGGGTCATCCTAGTAAACGAGATATCCCAGATTCGATCGTCAGCGGAGGCATTGTCAATTAAGATATTACATTTTTTAATAATCAAGTCACATTAATACTTCTTTAGAATGGATATAATTTCTCTATAGTCAGATTTGATAGTGGTGCTTGGATTTGCCAAGCACCAACATTCTCCTGTGTTGAAACATTTGCCAATATGTTCATCAAATAGCAAAGATGAAGTAATTTCAACATTTCCTCTACCCAATTTGTGTGTCAATAATGAATGCACATTTTGTATTCGGGTCTACCTATCATGTTTACGATTTGATATGGGCTTATTGAATTGATTTAATCATCAGTGCCAAATTACGTCCACCCATAAACCCACGTATAAATTCGACATGGTCTTATCCGTTCTAAAAGCCAAACGTAGAGTGTTAACCTTTAATATCACACGTTTTCATAAAGTGCTAATAATATTGGCATATAAACAAATGTAAAGAACACTTTAGCCTTATACGTCGACATGGTGGAGAACACAAGCTTACCCGGACATGGTTCAGATCACAAGCTTCCACGGACATGGTTGAGAATGCAAGCTTACAAAGACATGGTTGAGAACACAAGCTTACATGGTCAAGGTTGAGAACAGAAGCTTACCCGGACATGGTTGAGAACACAAGCGTACCCAGACATCGTTGAGAACACAAGCTTACCCGGACATCGTTGAGAATACAAGCTTACCTGGACATGATTGAGAACACGAGCTTACACGAACATGGTTGAAAATACAAGCTTCCAGGCATGGTTGAGAACACCAGCTTAAGCGTTATAGACTGTCTATATTGATCATGTACATAACGAAACTATGTGCTTTAATGCCGGCATTCAGATGAAGTTCAGTTTTAATTTAACTCAGTTTGAATAAATACTTATGTTAAAGCTCCGGTATCAATGAAGACCTTATAATAAAACGTTTTGTAATTAGTGAAGTAAATACCTGCCGTCATCGCGATTATATGATATGAACCCTCCGCACCACGCACATTACAGTTAAAAATCTTAATCCTAAAGGTTTGAACAAACAGAGGTATACACCAGACTTCAAGGTTCGACAATAACATCAATACCAAATATCCGATAATAAACTTTAAAAGTCACGATATGAACTTTCGAAGGCATATATTATAGGACTAAGGTATACGCATGACATGTTATTACGAACTCGTACAAACTATACCGTTACTAATGGGCATAGACGGAATTTAGATTTTAAAAAGGGGGCGGAGGGGTGGGGGAAGGATTTATACGGCGAGTGCAATTACGAACACATTGAGCAGTTAAAGAATCAGGATAAATACAAAATGCATGTAATGCACAATCATATATCAAATGCTAAACGTTACACAATCACATATGAAATGCTAAACGATACACAATCACATACCAAATGCTAAACGTTACACAATCACATATGAAATGCTAAACGATACACAATCACATACCAAATGCTAAACGTTACACAATCACATACCAAATGCTAAACGTTACACAATCACATATGAAATGCTAAACGATACACAATCACATACCAAATGCTAAACGTTACACAATCACATACCAAATGCTAAACGTTACACAATCACATATCAAATGCTAAACGTTACACAATCACATACCAAATGCTAAACGTGACACAATCACATACCAAATGCTAAACGTTACACAATCACATATGAAATGCTAAACGTTACACAATCACATATGAATTGCTAAACGTTACACAATCACATGTCAAATGCTAAACGTTACACAATCACATACCAAATGCTAAACGTTACACAATCACATACCAAATGCTAAACGTTACACAATCACATATCAAATGCTAAACGTTACACAATCACATATGATGAAATGCTAAACGTGACACAATCACATACCAAATGCTAAACGTTACACAATCACATATGATGAAATGCTAAACGTTACACAATCACATATCAAATGCTAAACGTTACACAATCACAATATTACTTATACCTAGTACACTTTCTCAATGGTCAGTAATGATTAGATGGTTTACTGGCATTTCCTAGTATTTCGTATGTCCTGTTGAACTCTGCGTTTCGTGAACGGATTTAGGAGGACAACCGTGATCAGTGATAGCATCCCGTAAACTACCATTGCCGAAAACATGCTGGTTGTGTCCGGTTGAACTATTTCCCGATCAAAGTTGTCAACGTACGTCTGAAGGTCGATGTATGCAGCCTTGAATTCCAGTAGTGTCCCGACTATACACAGAACATGGAATATCTGATGACCTTGACCGACGATGTCGAACTTTCCCGGCAAGAATCGTTCTGGAAAATGACTAGAGAAGAAGAAAATGGAGATGGTGGCTACCATAAAGACACTTGTATGGTGGTTTAGAGATGACAGCGAACAGTTCATGTCCAGATAGCAATCCCAGTACCGTGTTATTACCAGGCCAAACGCGACTAAGGCTTGAAAACCGAAGGAACAGACATTCCAAAGTTTACGCTGAAACGGATAAGGACGATGGTACCGCAGTTTGGCTACACTAGAACATAGGAAACCAACCCAACTTAGCAGGACGTTGACAGGAAGTAAATAATGCTCCAACATTGAGTAGAAATGGCGGTGGCAACTGCAATGGAACGTGACGATAGCCATACCGAGGCTGAAGTATCCGATGCCCAAATAGTCGAGCTGGAAACAGGTGTAGTGTATCAGGGCAGACTTGGAGTGGAAAGTATGAGCGAAGGTGCTTATGGCAGTGTAAATTAGGCAGCATAGTCCGAATGCGAGTATTACAAACCAATGTGAATTGTCGGCACTTATGTAAACGGTCAAATACCTGTACATGATGCAAAGGATGGTACAGAACCCGAGCAGGTGCGACCAAATGTTGACCGATTCATTGTGAATTTGAACAACGCTGAACAGGTAGAAGGCCCATGGCTTATTTTGTGGGCGGAATCCCGTGAGCACCCCCGGTTCCCGGAACAGAAGATGGGTATCTTCTGCCGACACCGTGTGCTGGACCCTCATACAACCAGTCATCAACTGCACCACTCCAGGCAATGACCACGGCCCCATGTCTTCACATCTGTTTATGGAAAATATTAATAATTAAAATATTGATCAAATTGTTATTGGGTCGATAATGCATACTAGATGACAGAAAGTGGAGGCAAAGCTCATTGGCAATTCTATATCGTCATTGAACCCCACCTCACTTGTAACATCTGTCTGACTATGAATCGGTAAATTTGTACAGAATTAGCTCCTTGCTTCACTTATTTCATTTTAAAAGCAATATCAGACCGATAACCGACGACAGCGTATGTCCTTTATTGTGGACAGTTTTCTTTGCAACAAGGGTGGGACCATGACGTACAAATATATATAGCCTGTGATATAGGTTTTGAGTACTAAAAGACCACAGCAGGTCCTTGTATTGATCCGTCCGACTTCTTCATTTTTTACCTGAGGTGAACTTAAAACATTTATACAGAGATTGCTACTAGTACTGCATATACGTTCACAGTTACAGGTGTTTTGTTTCAATAAAACGAGATGAATAAAAGTAATTAAAAACTATATATTTTCCAATTACAATGTATTTTTACAACATAATTTTGTTACACTTTAAGTCAGCAAACAACGAACACATTTTCAAATTTGTCTTTAATTCACAACTTAAAAGCCTTTGCTCATAAAGTGTGTCATGTGAATGTAAGAACTTGTGTATTTCAGCATGATTTACCAAAAAATAGCGCATGTTCTCATGAAATTACACCTTTATTCTGGGAAAACCTATCTTTGTATTAGAAATCCTGTTTTCAAGAATTAAACTACCATACGGTATGATGTAATGATGAACGCCATGTTTCAGCGTATTATCATGGGTGTTGGTTTTGAACCTCTTGTATAAACAAAATTTCATTTCCATGAGCTGCCCCTATCATCCCCTCGTTATATGCCGACATCTTTCGTTGAAAAATCCCTCTGGATCTCTAGTTCTAATACACGTGATAAGTTTTAACTCATAACTTCAGTGAGTTATCTCCTCTTCTCCACGGCGATAACTGGTTATGGTCCAGTGTTTATTATGCGTTGTGCGCCAACATTTATTTTTTGATTTTATTTATTTATCTATTCATTTATTTATTCAAAATCATTCAAAATTGTTAAGCTTTTATGATCTTGATAATCTGAAACAACTTTCAACACTGTTTCGTATATGTATATGAATTAACAAATATCCTGGTCTGTATTTGGAAATGTCTTTATCGAAGCCCTAGAGAGAGACTACACGGGAATTACAAAATCTATATTTCTTAAGAACGAAGAAATGAATATGTGTATCATACAAACAGGTCATGCCAGGTCAACAGACAGCCTATCAATATAAAACTCGTATTCATTGAGAATAACCTAGCAGTGGGACTCTTTCTCCGGTTAACAAGGTATAAAAAATATATCTTCCTCGGTATAAGAGCAATTTCCATTTTGATATTATGATAAAAAGTCACATTAAATTATTCATATACGTAGAAATAGTGAACAGGTGATGGATTAAAAGTACTATGTACTTTAGTGATAAAATCTATGATGCGGGTAGTAATTGGTTCCCGAGTCTATACGCGGCATTCATTAGATGGACTAGAAATTGATTTACCTGTTTACGTGAAGATACGCTTCATCGATCAAATGAAAAACGGAATTAAGAATCTATGAATAAATGTGTAGAATTATGATGGTAGTACTGTCGTCACCATGGAAGAAGTAGCTAGCATTCTCAAATAAGGGTTCTGGATTGTTGACTTCAACTTTGTGAATAACAAAAACTGTGTTTTTATTTTCATGACCAAAACCATACATTATTTACAGGAACGATCTACGTATACTACATTTAATATCGACAGCAAAAATACAAATTATACATTATAAAGACATGTACAGTACATCAGAAACAAATTCCTCCTATATTTACACAAAAATAAAAACAAAAAATATTAAAAAAAAAAAAAAAAAAAACTACCTACAAAGAACTGGCACTTAAATATAAAAACAACACGGGTGAAATGGAGACATCACACGAACTTAAACATAGGTATAATTTTAACAGTTACATCTGTGAAGTTGAAGACCTAAATTGACCTTGGTGTTGAGTTTTTCCATAAAAATAAACCCACTGCAAAATTACTCGGGTAATCGCCGGTGAGTAACTGCAGAAGTCAACTATATATTAACAAGAAATAGAATTCTCGGGCGATAAGTGTAATTGATGGTACGGTTATCAATCATATCATGGATATAACTAAGTGTACGTGAATCTATGGTTATCTAGGTATTCTCGTTACTCGTGTGTAAATAAAGAGCCTACCTTTCTGGTACAGATTTGGCCGGGCCTCTGTCACTGCCCTTTCTCGAATAGGTTGTATTTCTCCGTGACGGCCAGCACGCGGTCGACCAGGCAGCCAATGAGCGCCAGGAGAAAGATGTAGACACAGAGTGATAGGAAACTCTCCATGTCTGTTGGTCTGTTTCATGTGATAGATGAATAACGTGCAGGAGTAGGCACGCTATGTTTAGAAAATGTACAGGGCCTTTTAATTGGGAACAGGGCCGAGTAGTGCCGAACGTCTACCTGGTTGTCAAGATAAACAACAGGTACTCGGGACACTACCGACTGGCCAGTCTTCTTTATAAACAATCAGTCGAGCGGACGTAACGCACCAATAATTTCTGAATCGATTTTCTTTCTCCGTGCTGTATACAGTATACACTATTGTAAGTAATATACCTACTGTGTGAGCTATTCATTTAAATTTTGTATAAATTGATCAACTTCTAATATAAAGGTCAGGGGAAAGATAGGCCAGTCGATGTAGTGTAAACCATGAAAGTAGTTTTTTTTGAGTACAGTTAAAAGTAGACCAAATCAGAGGTTACATAAAACTGCGTGGTACCATATCTATATATGATAAACACGGTCACAACCTGTTGGTTGTCTGATAAAAAAAAATGAAAATACCAACAAGGCAATATAATCATAATTCAAACTCGAATTCGATAGAACTAGGACAAAATATGAACATAAGAAATATTTACAATGAAACAACTTAAAAACTACAAGGGGGGGGGGGGGGGGGGGAAAGACCAGGGCCCGTATTCTTGAAACCATTCTCATGCTCAAGCATAGATTTTGTGCTCAAACAGGTTTTTTATAATTCGCCCAAATCATGTAAAATAATACAAATGTCAAATATAAACATTGAATATAACTTTGACTTGCAGTCCTTTCAAAATGCTTTTAAAATCTTTGGCAAAATCAGCCTTATTTATTAATGGTTGTGAGGTTGATTGTGAGGAAGTATAACGGTCCTCATATTGGTCTCATTGAGAAATGTTTTTTCCTGATGGGATAAGTTTTGTGCCCGTATATTCATGATGATTCCATTGTTATTGGCAGTGTTTTCATTTGGGAAGGAGATATTCTTTGAGTTACCAAGATATTCCTGTCACCAATGGATTTTTATGGTCTCCTCGTAAATTTCTCTTTTGTTTGAATGAAAATTTTGACGAGATGGTGTTCTTTTATATCAATAGTGATTAATGAAGGGAGACGACTCCTCTTCAGTAAAAACAAACATTTCAACGTTGATATCTACAAAACATGAAATACACACCTGGTATCAAACATCTTTCATATTTAAAAGGCTTCCCGAATCACTCCATAACGAGAACGATTAAAATTGAGAAAGGTAAATAATGTTACAGCTGTTGTGGTGGGTTTTGTTTTCCTGTTATCACTGAAAAAAATAATACGCATCGATCTCAGGTCGGTCGCCTTTCTCAAAAAAGAGTTGACGTACGTTATATCACATCGGTTCACCATATTGCATGTACGTATCTCTTTTATACGATTAAAATTTACTTGTCGATTTTTTAAAATTTCCAAAATAGTAATTTTGCACATGAAATCGCTGATGTATTTTTAAGTGTTTCAAAAATGTAAACCACATTTCGATTTGAATTCGACTCCTAAATATATGTGATAAGTGATATCCTGTACATCCTTGAAGGTTACCTGATGACGGTCGGCTACATACAATATTTGCCCACTAACGTTCCGTCCATCCCTGGAGTTTCCCTGCTGACGTTCTGCTAGACAGTATTTGCCTACTGATATCCTGGCCATCCTGGATGTTTCTCTAAAAACGTTCGTTTCCGGACACCTGCATTTTAACGTTACGCTGCCGTCGTTCGTTACCAGAGAGAAGAAATGCCTGCTGATGTGCTTATACTTGCAATGTTTTCTCATTAGGGTGGGAAGGACGTAAACAAATCGCTTTTAATATATGCATTTTGAAACATATCATAAGAAAAGATGTATTGTTTTTGAAAATAGAAATTTAAAGAGAAATACCAGTGGAAAGAATACAAATACATTGTTTAGTTTTAAAGCGAAATAACAATGAAAACAAGAGAAGATGCACTATTTTAATTTGAAGGCGATATACGAATGGAGTAAATACAAGAACAGCATTTAATTTTAAACCTATGTATAAAATGTAAGGCGCACTTTTTCGTTTGTTAACAGACCACTAAAATCACTGAGGTCTGACGTTCTATCAATAATTGAAGACAAGAGCTATTTTTATAACGATTATAATATATTCCCATTGACAGGTGTCAGACTCATGTGACAAAATACAATTACAAAGTATATACAATTTCATTTTACATTCGATTCGGCATAACCTTGGTGTAATTGAATACACGAAAAACATCTCTTGTTTTGACTGAATGTAAAATAAATGAAAATTAACAACACTAGATACACCATTCATCGACAGGAATAACAATAAAATGCACAGGATGTATGAGAAATATGATAAAGTCAGGAAACAAACTTCCGCTTTGATGCTAAGACATACCGGATCCAATATAAACATATTTGAAGTGAACAAACAAACAAAGAAACAAGTAACATATTATTAAAACGGGAATCTTTTGATGAGTTTTTGTCGAAAAGTGTAACAGGCATGGCAGTACAATTTTAATCTCTAACCTCAGCCATTGATGGATATTCTTATATTTTTATCGGTGCTACTTGCCAAGAAAGATCTATCAAAGTTACCAGTAATTCGGTAAGGCGATGAATGTTAATAAAACACGATTTGAATTTATCAAATCTAAACGCCTCTAGAGATGTTTTCATTTACCGGTACCTGCATCATTTCCAGACCTACGTATTCATTATACATGTGTGGAGGTGACAACATAAAAATGCCTCTAGCATTTAATCCCGACCTAGCTACAAGCAAATGTGGATTATTTCACTTTAATATTCGCAAGTCGTTCAATATAACTGATTAAGTTTTTTTTATATAAACCTGATTTGCCTCAATTACTAGTTATAACATTTCAGTATACAATTATTAGCACTAATGTGTCCAGCGTCAGCATATTTAGATAAAGAAACATTAACTTCTTACAATAGCATGCCCATCACCATGTTTTTTTTTTTTTTTTTTTTTTATAGAAATCAGTATTTCTGAACAAACTTATATTCCTTTAAAGCCTGTTTATTGTTTTATATAATACACGCTTTTTTATTTTTGTCTATCTCTACCGGGTTAATGTATCCTGACGTCGTGATGTCTTTGGGACACCAATTACCGCCAGTTTCCCGTTACAAATTACGTCACACTAATGAATTACGGAACTAATTTTAGTTACTGATTAGTACATGTATTTCTACGTAATTGGTAATATATTGGTTTATATGTATATATCAATAATGTGGAATATATCAGATTTAAAGACGAAAATTATGTGAAATCAGTTATTATGACATGATAACTGGAAATGATGAATCGTTTTATATTAATTTTGATCATGATTAAACGATTAACAGTTTAATTATATTAAATCAATAATTATCCCTATCTGCTGTAAATATTTCATTTTCTCAAGAGTTTCTGTTTTCTGTGTTTGCTAGGGTAGAAAAACCCATAAGAAACAGATAATTCCTTGAGAAAAAGATTGATTACGAGAATCGTAGATCATTTAATGATTTCCGACAGAATGTCATCAATTTAATTTCAAACATTTGGAGAATAAACAACATTTAACATAAATGTTAGACCGAAAATTTGGAAAAGTCGTTGAAACGCAATGTAGATTGAACAGTAAGATGGTATTTGGGAGTTTCAAGTGTATGATCGGTCACAACAATAGCAATCTGAAATGACTATATAAAGACAGTATGATGATCAAAAGAGCATTTATACACCAGGTGGCGATACCGGTACTTTTGAATATCAATTATCATACTAGAAATTACTGGATCCCGGTGTTTCGCAGTGTATGTGGTACATTAGTATTGAGGAGCCGAACACTTTAATTGTTCACACTGACGTTATTCATTCTCATCATATATATCAGCAATAAAGAGAGGACATACATAAGGTTAGTGAGCATAAACACATCATTGTATACATCAGAGACGTATATAACACATATATACGTCTCTGTATACATGTACAAAATACAATCAAGTAATGTAATGAAGATGTAATTTGAATGATTAGGTTGAACACATAGGGTTTACATTCTGTGTTTGATAGACTTTGTCAAAAAATCCAATAAAGCGTAATATTAAGCTAAAACGATTACAGTATTACGATCACATTGAACACCAATGTTTATGTTTCCGGCAAATAATCTCTTACCGAAGCTTACATGCTATACTGTGTGTATGTATCTACGTATCATGGGCGAGTATATCTGTTATATGTAGTGTAAGTAACGGATTGTGAGGTTAAACACGTGTCTGTTATATGAAGTGTAAGTAACGGATTGTGTGGTTAAACACGTGTCTGTTATATGTAGTGTAAGTAACGGACTGTGAGGTTAAACACGTGTCTGTTATATGTTGTGTAAGTAACGGATTGTGAGGTAAAACATATGTCTGTTATATGTAGTGTAAGTAACGGATTGTGTGGTTAAACGTCTTATCAAGAAACACGATTTTGTTAACACTTATGAACCTTCAATTTGTGTAAGGTGTGCAGAGAAAGACGTGTCTGTTATATGTTGCGTAAGTAACGGATTGTGAGGTAAAACATATGTCTGTTATATGTAGTGTAAGTAACGGATTGTGTGGTTAAACACGTGTCTGTTATATGTAGTGTAAGTAACGGATTGTGAGGTTAAACACGTGTCTTTTACATGTAGTGTAGGTAACGGATTGTGAGGTTAAACACGTGTCTGTTATATGAAGTGTAGTGTAAGTAACGGACTGTGAGGTAAAACACGTGTCTGTTATATGTAGTGTAAGTAACGGATTATGAGGTTAAACGTCTTATCAAGAAGATTTTTCACACTGAACCTTCAATTTCAAGGTGTGCAGAGAAAGAGCGAAGACCCAGTACATCTGGTGGCTGACGAGAAAAGAAAGCCACTAGATCCAGTGGCTAACGAGAAAAGAAAGCCACTAGATGCGGTGGCTAACAAGAAAAGAAACCCACGAGATCCGGTGGCTAATGAGAAAAGAAACCCACGAGATCCGGTGGCTAATGAGAAACGAAACCCACTAGATCCGGTGGCTAACGAGAAAAGAAAGTCACTATATCCGGTGGCTGACGAGAAAAAAAGTCACTAGATCCGGTGGCTAACGAGAAAAGAAAGTCACTAGGTCCGGTGGCTAACCAGAAAAGAAAGTCACTAGATCCGATGGTTGACGAGAAAAGAAAGTCACTAGATCCGATGGCTGACGAGAAAAGAAAGTCACTAGATCCGGTGGCTAACCAGAAAAGAAAGTCACTAGATCCGGTGGCTAACCAGAAAAGAAAGTCACTATATCCGGTGGCTGACGAGAAAAGAAAGTCACTAGATCCGGTGACTGACGAGAAAAGAAACCCACTAGAGCCGGTGACTTATGAGAAAAGAAACCCACTAGAGCCGGTGGCTTACCAGAACGGCTACTAAACCCATTAGGAGATACAAGAAGGCATGTACGCTGAGGCCTCTAGCGCCATCCTCCACTACAAATGGTGGGTCGGTAACCCCTCCACAGTCAGATCGCAAAATGGACAGTAGCATGTCTCGGCCCGTGGCAACCATAGTTTGGACGGTTGTATCGTTGCACTTCGTTTCCACTATGTCCAGGATACAGTTTACAAAGGACTTGACGGGGCTAAAACATAGATTGGACAGTCATGTTTTAAATATGATAGATATATTCATACAGTTAAATTTATAGATACTTTGTCTATCGATTAGATAATTGAAAAAAAAATAAGTTCAACAATTCAACACAAATATTTGTTTCACTAACGTTAAAGACCAAAAGGTCATCTTTAGGCGATTTATCTATTTCATATCTTGGTTACCATACTACGTCACACATAATAAGTAGAAAACCAAGGAAAAACAACTTTCATTTATGCCATAAAGCGATTTACCTGCAGAATCTATTTCTGATGTCTATCCCGTCTACGGCGTTTATCTCACTAACGTTATCGAAGATTTCAAATTCGGTCTGAAGTTCTGGAGTCAAACACATCTGTATAGAGGCCGAATTGTTTGGTTGCATCATACAGTTTATCGCACTCTGAAAACCTGTAAAAGACATTAAAGGTCGCCATATATTTATATAACATAAATACAAACTGACACACTAAACAGTGCTTGTGTTCTTGGTAGAATCGGTTATTCCAATCCATTTGGATCGTACGATTCTACTAGTCTCTCACATTTGGCGTTTTTTCCCTTAATGCCCCTTTATTTCGTAAACAGTTGCATTAATTTAGAAAATTCATTTATATTATCAATAGATATTTTAGATTACACTATGGCGCACTGAGGATGTCTGTTTTAATTATACTCTATGAATGTGTGTAGGCTTAACATCTAATTTACAAATAATCCCTCCTCCAATAACGATATTTTGTATTTCGAATGATAATGATCCAAAATATTACGATTTTATTCCAGAAACAGAATACACCAAGTGTTTGAGTTGTGTTTGATAATCAAAAGTAAATTTCATAAATCTGAAAGTATTATCAAATATCATTAGCAACTGAAGTCAAAGCAGAAAAGTTTACATGTCAAGTTAATTAACGTGTCATATTTAAAAAATTTCTCAGAATATTTAGATACACTTAATTCCAGAAAGGTTTCCAAATCTGCCGGAAAAAGATCCTCTTATTTTGAACGCTTAGGTCGAGTCAGGATATTTCGCTCCATACCGCTTTATTAAAAATGCCGAAACATCTAATGTTAATGAACTGTCCCTTATATAAATGCGTGTAATTTGGTTTAGATTTTTAACACCTTAACACGACTTAAACGTCATAGAAATGTAAAACAAATTCTACATATACTCTTAGCTTTGAAATGTTAGTGATTCATACTGTGCCATAGAACATTATGTAAACGATCACCGGAAATAAGTTAAATTATATTAACATATTAACTATTGTTTTGACGTTCAACATATCTACTGCTATTGGTAAAACTTCATCGTCATTGGAAGACTCTTTTCACTGTTTTTTTTTTCTCACAATTATATACAAAGATTGTATGAAAGACCCACAAGAGGATAGCACCTTTCCATACAAATCTAGAGTTAGACACGATAGAGCCAAAATCTTTAATTTGAGGCTGTTCTAAGAACAGTTACATGGTAGAGGGAGGGAGTGTCAACCAGACTGTAAGTTAGAGGATGTTCTAGGAACTGTTACAGGGTAGAGGGAGGGAATGTCAACCAGACTGTAAGTTAGAGGATGTTCTAGGAACTGTTACAGGATAGAGGGAGGGAGTGTCAACCAGACTGTAAGTTAGAGGGTGTTCTTGGAACTGTTACAAGGTAGAGGGAGGGAGTGTCAACCAGACTGTAAGTTAGAGGATGTTCTAGGAACTGTTACAGGATAGAGGGAGGGAGTGTCATCCAGACTGTAAGTTAGAGGATGTTCTAGGAACTGTTACAGGATAGAGGGAGGGAGTGTCAACCAGACAGTAAGTTAGAGAATGTTCTAGGGACTGTTACAGGGTAGAGGGAGGGAGTGTCAACCAGACTGTAAGTTAGAGGATGTTCTAGGAACTGTTACAGGGTAGAGGGAGGGAATTTTAACCAGACTGTAAGTTAGAGGATGTTCTAGGAACTGTTACAGGGTAGAGGGAGGGAGTGTCAACCAGACTGTAAGTTAGAGGATGTTCTAGGAACTGTTACAGGATAGAGGGAGGGAGTGTCATCCAGACTGTAAGTTAGAGGATGTTCTAGGAACTGTTACAGGGTAGAGGGAGGGAGTGTCAACCAGACTGTAAGTTAGAGGATGTTCTAGGAACTGTTACAGGATAGAGGGAGGGAGTGTCATCCAGACTGTAAGTTAGAGGATGTTCTAGGAACTGTTACAGGGTAGAGGGAGGGAATTTTAACCAGACTGTAAGTTAGAGGATGTTTTAGGAACTGTTACAGGATAGAGGGAGGGAGTGTCATCCAGACTGTAAGTTAGAGAATTTCTAGGGACTGTTACAGGGTAGAGGGAGGGAATTTCAAACAGACTGTAAGTTAGAGGATGTTCTTGGAACTGTTACAGGGTAGAGGGAGGGAATTTCAAACAGACTGTAAGTTATGGGGATGATCTAAGAACTGTTACAGGGTAGAGGGAGGGAGTGTCAACCAGACTGTAAGTTAGAGGATGTTCTAGGAACTGTTACAGGGTAGAGGGAGGGAGTGTCAACCAGACTGTAAGTTAGAGGATGTTCTAGGAACTGTTACAGGATAGAGGGAGGGAGTGTCAACCAGACTGTAAGTTAGAGGATGTTCTAGGAACTGTTACAGGGTAGAGGGAGGGAGTGTCAACCAGACTGTAAGTTAGAGGATGTTCTAGGAACTGTTACAGGATAGAGGGAGGGAGTGTCATCCAGACTGTAAGTTAGAGGATGTTCTAGGAACTGTTACAGGATAGAGGGAGGGAGTGTCATCTAGACTGTAAGTTAGAGAATGTTCTAGGGACTGTTACAGGGTAGAGGGAGGGAATTTCAAACAGACTGTAAGTTAGAGGATGTTCTTGGAACTGTTACAGGGTAGAGGGAGGGAATTTCAACCAGACTGTAAGTTAGAGGATGTTCTAGGGACTGTTACAAGGTAGAGGGAGGGAGTGTCAACCAGACTGTAAGTTAGAGGATGTTCTAGGAACTGTTACAGGATAGAGGGAGGGAATGTCATCCAGACTGTAAGTTAGAGGATGTTCTAGGAACTGTTACAGGATAGAGGGAGGGAGTGTCATCCAGACTGTAAGTTAGAGGATGTTCTAGGAACTGTTACAGGGTAGAGGGAGGGAGTGTCAACCAGACTGTAAGTTAGAGGATGTTCTAGGAACTGTTACAGGGTAGAGGGAGGGAATTTCAACCAGACTGTAAGTTAGAGGATGTTCTAGGAACTGTTACAAGGTAGAGGGAGGGAGTGTCAACCAGACTGTAAGTTAGAGGATGTTCTAGGAACTGTTACAGGATAGAGGGAGGGAATGTCATCCAGACTGTAAGTTAGAGGATGTTCTAGGAACTGTTACAGGATAGAGGGAGGGAGTGTCATCCAGACTGTAAGTTAGAGAATGTTCTAGGGACTGTTACAGGGTAGAGGGAGGGAATTTCAACCAGACTGTAAGTTAGAGGATGTTCTAGGAACTGTTACAAGGTAGAGGGAGGGAGTGTCAACCAGACTGTAAGTTAGAGGATGTTCTAGGAACTGTTACAGGGTAGAGGGAGGGAGTGTCAACCAGACTGTCCTTCAAATCGCTTCTTTGAGAAAAGAAACAAATATACATTGTGCTAAGTGAAATTACTGCAGTATTGAAATATTTAAAAAAATTATAATAGCAAACATTACCTAATTTTTTAGAAGGAGTACAGAAACCGTCGGCTATGGCCGGTTCATTTGCATTCAGTCTGTTCATGTCCATCATATTAAGAAGAAATACGTCGAGAAAAATGGTTGACGTAGGCATATAGTGCTCTACACAGTCAATCAAATGTGCGAGGCGACTGAAATAAAGGGTGTGATATATCAGAATACACAAAACCTAAAATGTAATATATGACTGCATATTGTCGTATAGAACATCACCGTCCGATAAGTGTTTAATTTGATCTTAAGTCTCGTATGTTACCGTTATATGGGAGATTTTATTGTTTAACTGAATGCATGGGAAAGGTTAGGATAAGGACAGCACTAACAGAGATATCAAATTCCGCTATCCACTCGTAATGATAGCTGTAATGATCATTGAATGACAAGCTTCGATGATTTTTAGATGAAAATATGACACAACCACCACGATGGCTTAACAATCTGGAAATCACACAACTGTCATTTAAAGCCCCAATATACGTAAAAATCAAGTCTCAAATCTGCGACAAGACTTCGCAAACAATGTTTGTAAACAAAGCTTACCTACACGCCCCTTCGATGACGGACATGATCATTGCGGAAATAGTCTCTGGTGAGGGTTCCTGACTGTCCATGAGCTGAAAGCCTAAATCTACGACAATCGGCATGTTACAGGTCACAAGTGCACTGTCAACTATGTTTTCTGGTTGGAGACCAGATGTCTGTTGTTTGCATTCAGACGTCATCAATCCGTAAGTCATGCCAGAAACTGCGTTGTGGATATTTGAACTGCATCCAAATGTCTGAGCTGCGATACATTTAGTGGTGTCTAACAGGCTTCTGCAATTACAAAGACAAAGACATCAGATCATTCGTCAGCAAAACGAGATAGTGTGAACACTATTCAGCTATAGAAATAGAGAAAACGTAGGGCAGAATATATAGATGGAGAAATTTAAAAAACAGAAAAACACTGGTCAGGATAGAAGATACTAGAACACTAGATATTACTAAGAGACAATGAGAACACAGGACAGGATACAGAGACAACGAGAACACTGGACAGGATATAGAGACAACGAGAACACTGGGCATGATAAAGAGAAAAAGAGAACACAGGACAGGATATAGAGACGGAGAGAAACCAGGACGGGATATAGAGACGGAGATAACACAGAAAATGATATAAAGACAACGAGAACACTGGACATGATAAAGAGATGGAGAGAACACTGGACATGATAAAGAGATAGAGAGAACACTGGACATGAGAAAGAGATGGAGAGAACACTGGACATGATATAGAGATGGAGAGAACGCAGGACATGATATAGAAATGGAGAGAACACAGGGCAGGATATAGAGACAACGAGAACACTGGACAGGATATAGAGACAACGAGAACACTGGGCATGATAAAGAGACGGAGAGAAAACAGGACAGGATATAGAGACAACGAAAACACTGGACAGGATATAGAGACAACGAGAACACTGGACAGGATATAGAGACAACGAGAACACTGGGCATGATAAAGAGAAAAAGAGAACACAGGACAGGATATAGAGACAACGAGAACACTGGACAGGATATAGAGACGGAGAGAAACCAGGACGGGATATAGAGACGGAGATAACACAGGACATGATATAAAGACAACGAGAACACTGGACATGATAAAGAGATGGAGAGAACACTGGACATGATATAGAGATAGAGAGAACACTGGACATGATAAAGAGATGGAGTGAACACAGGACATGATATAGAGATGGATAGAACACAGGACAGGATATAGAGACGGAGATAACACAGGACATGATATAAAGACAACGAGAACACTGGACATGATAAAGAGATGGCGAGAAAACAGGACAGGATATAGAGACAATGAGAGCACAGGACAGGGTATAGAGACAATGAGAACACAGGACAGGATATAGCGACGGAGAGAACAATGGACAGGATATAGAGACGGAGAGAACACAGGACAGGATATAGCGACGGAGAGAACACTGGACAGGATATAGAGACGGAGAGAACACAGGACATGATACAGAGGCGGATAGAACACATGACAGGATAAAGAGATGGAGGGAACACAGAACATGATAAAGAGATGAAGAGAACACATGACAGGATATAGAGACGGAGAGAACACATGACAGGATAAAGAGACGGAGAGAACACAGGACATGATATAGAGACGATGAGAACACAGGACAGGATAAAGAGATAGAGAGAACACAGGACATGATATAGAGATGGAGAGAACACAGGACAGGATATAGAGACAATGAGAGCACAGGACAGGATATAGAGACAATGAGAACACAGGACAGGATATAGAGATGGAGAGAACACTGGACAGGATATAGAGACGGAGAGAACACAGGACATGATACAGAGGCGGATGGAACACATGACAGGATAAAGAGATGGAGGGAACACAGAACATGATAAAGAGATGAAGAGAACACTGGACAGGATATAGAGACGGAGAGAACACATGACAGGATAAAGAGACGGAGAGAACACAGGACATGATATAGAGACGATGAGAACACAGGACAGGATAAAGAGATAGAGAGAACACAGGACATGATATAGAGATGGAGAGAACACAGGACAGGATATAGAGACAATGAGAGCACAGGACAGAATATAGAGACAATGAGAACACAGGACAGGATATAGAGATGGAGAGAACACTGGACAGGATATAGAGACAATGAGAACACAGGACAGGATATAGCGACGGAGAGAACACTGGACATGATATAGAGACGGAGAGAACACAGGACATGATACAGAGGCGGATAGAACACATGGCAGGATAAAGAGATGGAGGGAACACAGGACATGATAAAGAGATGAAGAGAACACTGGACAGGATATAGAGACGGAGAGAACACATGACAGGATAAAGAGACGGAGAGAACACAGGACATGATATAGAGACGATGAGAACACAGGACAGGATAAAGAGATAGAGAGAACACAGGACATGATATAGAGATGGAGAGAACACAGGACAGGATATAGAGACAATGAGAGCACAGGACAGAATATAGAGACAATGAGAACACAGGACAGGATATAGAGACGGAGAGAACACAGGGCATGATACAGAGGCGGAGAGAACACATGACAGGATAAAGAGACGGAGAGAACACAGGACATGATATAGAGATGGAGGGAACACAGGAAATGATAATGAGATGAAGAGAACACTGGACAGGATATAGAGACGGAAAGAACACAGGACAGGATAAAGAGATAGAGAGAACACAGGACATAATAAAGAGACGGAGAGAACACAGGACAGGATAAAGAGATAGAGAGAACACAGGACATAATAAAGAGACGGAGAGAACACATGACAGGATAAAGAGACGGAGAGAACACAGGACATGATATAGAGACGGAGAGAACACAGGACAGGATATAGAGGCGGAGAGAACACAGGACATGATATAGAGATGGAGAGAACACAGGACAGGATATAGAGATGGAGAGAACACTGCATAGGATACAGAGAAAGAATGAGCATTGTACAGGATGAAAAGTAAGAAAGAACAGTGCGAATGATATATAGAAAGAGAGATCACTGTTTAATTACTCGATTTAATTACTTTATTTGAATCAATTATACATATATACTAGATATTTTGATTAGCTTTGGTTACGTTTTTTAAAGGTTTTTAAAGTTTATCAGACGTTTCAGTAAATACCACACCCCGCTGAAAACTAAGATAAATACTAAAACACACCAGATGAAATGGTGTACATCCTCAACAGGATGTCAACATGGACAGTGATGATAATTAATTCACAAGAATTTGTTTGGAAATGATTCGGAAGATGACAATGGAAGATAAATATCCCCACACACCCATGGTACATGATACATACGTCAATTGCATGTCATGCTTGATTGATAAATCTACTTACGGACACAGTGAAGTCAAGACTACGTTGTCAGTTACACTAGGTGTAAGCATTATTAACTTTAGGAGTAAATCGTGCAAGCCAACACAAGAAGTTGAGCCTAAAATAATATCACTCAAACAGTCCGGTACTTCATTCCTGAGATCTACAAAATAACAAAAACAGCATAATTTTTAAATAATAAATAATATACCAAAACAAACCACAAAGTCATCATATTGTGTTGTAAAGCATCATCCCCATGGCATTAAGTTAAAAAAAAACCTCTACATGCGATAATGTAAAAAAAAAAACATCATATCATGCTGTAGAAAATCATCATGTCACAGAATATCTAGATAAAAAAACTCTCAACTTACGATAATGTAAAAAAAACATCATATCATGCTGTAGAAAATCATCATGTTACAGAATATCTAGATAAAAAAAACTTAATATACGACAATGTAAAAAAACCTTCATATCATGCTGTAGAAAATCACCTTGTTACAGAATATCTAGATAAAAAAAAAACACTGTTTCATAGAAAACTATTTCAAAACGCCTTATGCTGCTGATATAGATGTCATACCTTGTCCTACCGCACAGAAAGTACTGCCTAAGACTTGGGCTACTTGAGAAGTGTTGGCTATCACTTTTATCATTCTATCCGTCTGTCGAGTTGAGTTGGGCATGTTCGTATCCAGGCAAGTCTGGAATTCTGTCAAATTCCTTGCAAATAGAGGAGTTCCGATTGGAATATTTAATGTCTCCATGGCATATACAGTTAATCATTAGCCATCGTTGATTAGATGCTACCGTATGAATTTGATATTTAGACTAACGATTTACGAATCCAACATTTATGGTAGGAGAACGTGAAATCATGTAAATCAGGCAAATCAAATATCATCAATCAAAGCATTATGTGGAAAATAATCAACATCTGAAAAGAAATTTTCTAATCGTAACATGAAATTTACATCAATGGAAGTACAAATATATTGAACTGAAGCGCACATCGAATCTAGCATATTACAAAATCAGTATTTTTATGTGTCATTAGATTCCATTCCAGGTCTCACCTGCACACTCCCCTACTGACGATATCTGTCAGGTTTCTCTCATACTTCAACACCTCTTCCACGATTGCATATACGTCTGTATTGTCGGTAAACGTCATCCCCATGATTATTTTGTACATATCCGCAATAGTGCTCTCGTAGGAATTGCATGCACATTCCACGAAGTGGGAATCTAAAGCGCTGAAATAACCATATCATATTATCGCAGCATAAAAGAAAATTACTTCGATTTGATACAAGTAGATCATAATAGTAAATAATAATACCTGGGACTATGAAGTTGACAAAGGATGAGGGAAATATTTGAGACTAAAATTCAAATCTCCGACATTGCAAAAATACGTATCTATACAAACAAACCGGACTTGTACTCGTATGTAAGAACAAAACAAATTAATGTAGATAAACAAAATAAGATATAAAGTTCATGATGACAATATTAGAGAATTCCCTCGTTATTATATGTTGTCATTGAAAATTTCCATTCAGTTCAAACTTTATCATTATGTATATTGTATATCTACAGTAGGACCATGTTATCTTAAAGTCGACGAGACCGCAGCAAAAAGTTATCCAGGTATTCGATAAAAGTGAGTTAGGGTGTTTTGGTGTGAATTATGAACGGGACCAATTAAATACTTCGAATTAGACAGGTCTTGGTCAAATTATAGGAGTGATATATAGGAACATCATGTCTTATTCTTCTTGTACGTTTTCAGACTTTGTGTAAATCTTTAATTTTTCATTTATGTCCCAGTTTTATTGTATTTGTGTTTGTATTATGCTTATGTTGACATGTTGGTAACGAGATTCGACTGTATGATTCGTTACATGTTTATAACAAATACTACAAGTGATTTCTTTGTGTCAAAAAAATTCCCAAAAAACAACACCTCCTCACCAAAAAAAACAAAAACAAAAACAAAAACGAAAACAGCAACAACAAAAACTAAAACCAACAACAACGAAAAAAACAACAAAAAAAAAAAAAAAAAAAAAAAAAAAACAAAAATCCCCTTGTTTTTAGAATTATAGAACAGCGTTTAATTGAGATATATTTCATTGAAAATCAACGATTGAGTATGATATCAAATTGTGAGTTTGAAACCGCATTTTATATTCATAATTGTAGCATTTTAAACAGATATGAATCTGATAGCATCAATACGATACTTCAATGTGTTTATTGATGTTATCCGTCATCAAACTCATTCTATTAAAGGATCTTGATATGTGGAAATCGAATTTTGGAAAGTTACACTAAACTCTCACGTGACATCCGATGGTCTTTGACTTTGGTTTTCTGTTAAAAATATGTTGAGGTTTACATCTGAAGAAATGTATTTAAAATTTAACTACTTCTATCAGAGTTTGGAAGTAGTTACCATCTTTATATCAAACATACATGTCATGTGATTTAACTAGTGTTGCTTATAAGTTTTACGTTCATTTATTTTATTCTTTTATGAAACAGTTTTTCTATCGCGTACTGACAAATGGTGGACTTCATGAGTGCCATTCATTAATACATAGATTTAGCTTAGATTATTTCAAAGACTGAATGAATTTTTTTCAGAGACAGAAAGGTGATGAATTTGAGTTGGCTTTGAGACTTTTTCACAAATTCTTTCTGTATGTCATGCAATATGTTAGACATCGAATGCTACATACACATAGACAAAATTCATTAATATTTTGAAGCTTGCAATTGGCGAATGATAACTTTGAAAATGTTTCAGATACAAAGTCCGTGTTATATAAATCGTAATGTAAATGATACCATGTTTTGACAAGAAGAGCAAAAGGAAATTAGAGAGCATACTTAACGGTTTCCTGTTAGATATCCTATATTTCACGAGGAAGAGAGTACGAAGTGAGCAACATCATTTGTTCTCAATCTATACGTCTCAACACTGCATTGTCCTGAAGCTACTTACAGACACATAGAAGCACTGAAGGGTTGGATCTCGTTGCTGTCGGCTCCTGCCTGCAGGACATACAGGCAGACAATAAAGAAGACGAGCATGATAGGAGATCGGTTCACAGTCATCACTGGTAGAGTCAGTCTTGTTCAAATGTTATACTGAAAAATTCAGAGGTTTTTCATTTTAGATCCATGGTGGTGGTAAAACAGGTTTTACTGTCGTAAGTCAAACACTCAACTACAAAGCATGCAGTTGCTGAAATAATTTAGTTACAGTTTGATTACCGAGAATGAGGACAGGTGATCAATGCTATGTTACATCTAAATGGTGAACTTTTGTTGGAGAGAGGGCTTCATTTCAATAAATGATATCAGATCTGAATATTTGTGCATTTTGGATACGGCTTTTTATCATTTGACGTCCTTACAACACAATAATTTAAACGCACTGTCCACTGATGATCGTGCCTATCAAACAGAATGAACTCTTTTCACCTGTCAAATTGAGGTAAGTGCAGGGATACATGTAGTAAGTACTATTGTTCGACTGTGAGGAATCGTCACTTTACATCTCAATACATGATAACGAAAGGCGACTAGTTGCTGAAAAATTGGGGACATAAATGAGGAATCTATAAAAGACCTACTATATCAACTAATAGTGACTCTCTGAAATAAGAAAATAGAAGTAAGGTAATGGACAGCGTTAGGCGCGTCTTCTTGAAAATACTGGGAAATAGAACATTTGATGGCGGTATACGACTGTTCCTGAAACAGAACCAGAACTAGAACATTTGACAGTGGTAGACGCCTGTCCCTGAAACAGAATCAAGAATAGAACATTTGACAGTGGTAGACGTCTGTCCCTGAAACAGAACCAGGAATAGAACATTTGACAGTGGTAGACGCCTGTCCCTGAAACAGAATCAAGAATAGAACATTTGACAGTGGTAGACGCCTGTCCCTGAAACAGAACCAGGAATAGAACATTTGACAGTGGTAGACGCCTGTCCCTGAAACAGAAACAAGACCTAGAACATTTGACAGTGGTAGACGCCTGTCCCTGAAACAGAACCAGGAATAGAACATTTGGCAGTGGTAGACGCCTGTCCCTGAAACAGAATCAAGAATAGAACATTTGGCAGTGGTAGACGTCTGTCCCTGAAACAGAACCAGGAATAGAACATTTGACAGTGGTAGACGCCTGTCCCTGAAACAGAATCAAGAATAGAACATTTGACAGTGGTAGACGCCTGTCCCTGAAACAGAACCAGGAATAGAACATTTGACAGTGGTAGACGCCTGTCCCTGAAACAGAAACAAGACCTAGAACATTTGACAGTGGTAGACGCCTGTCCCTGAAACAGAACCAGGAATAGAACATTTGGCAGTGGTAGACGCCTGTCCCTGAAACAGAATCAAGAATAGAACATTTGGCAGTGGTAGACGTCTGTCCCTGAAACAGAAACAAGACCTAGAACATTTGACAGTGGTAAACGCCTGTCCCTGAAACAGAAACAAGACCTAGAACATTTGGCAGTGGTAGACGCCTGTCCCTGAAACAGAATCAAGAATAGAACATTTGACAGTGGTGGACGCCTGTCCCTGAAACAGAACCAGGAATAGAACATTTGACAGTGGTAGACGCCTGTCCCTGAAACAGAACCAGGAATAGAACATGTGGCAGTGGTAGACGACTGTCCCTGAAACAGAACAGAGAAAGAATAGAACATTGAAACAAGAACCAGGAATACCAGGAATAAACAGAACATTTTGACAGTGGTAGACGCCTGTCCCTGAAACAGAATCATGAATAGAACATTTGACAGTGGTAGACGCCTGTCCCTGAAACAGAATCAAGAATAGAACATTTGACAGTGGTAACATTTTGACAGTGGTAAAAACAGAACCAGGAATAGTTTGACAGTGGTAGACCTGAAACAGAAACAAGACCTAGAACATTTGGCAGTGGTAGACGCCTGTCCCTGAAACAGAATCAAGAATAGAACATTTGACAGTGGTAGACGCCTGTCCCTGAAACAGAACCAGGAATAGAACATTTGGCAGTGGTAGACGTCTGTCCCTGAAACAGAAACAAGACCTAGAACATTTGACAGTGGTAAACGCCTGTCCCTGAAACAGAAACAAGACCTAGAACATTTGGCAGTGGTAGACGCCTGTCCCTGAAACAGAATCAAGAATAGAACATTTGACAGTGGTAGACGCCTGTCCCTGAAACAGAACCAGGAATAGAACATTTGACAGTGGTAGACGCCTGTCCCTGAAACAGAATCAGGAATACAACATGTGGCAGTGGTAGACGACTGTCCCTGAAACAGAATCAAGAATAGAACATTTGGCAGTGGTAGACGTCTGTCCCTGAAACAGAACCAGGAATAGAACATTTGACAGTGGTAGACGTCTCTCCCTGAAACAGAATCAGGAATACAACATGTGGCAGTGGTAGACGACTGTCCCTGAAACAGAATCAAGAATAGAACATTTGACAGTGGTAGACGTCTCTCCCTGAAACAGAATCAGGAATACAACATGTGGCAGTGGTAGACGACTGTCCCTGAAACAGAATCAAGAATAGAACATTTGACAGTGGTAGACGTCTGTCCCTGAAACAGAATCAAGAATAGAACATTTGACAGTGGTAGACGTCTCTCCCTGAAACAGAATCAAGAATAGAACATTTGACAGTGGTAGACGTCTCTCCCTGAAACAGAACCAGGAATAGAACATTTGACAGTGGTAGACGCCTGTCCCGGAATCATAATTAAGAAAACCATAGAAACAGAACATACAATGTTTTGAAATATACGTATTTTTGCGGGGATGAAGAAGAACAAAAGTGGAGAATCTCTTGCGAACCACATTTTTTCTGTCCCGAACCAAAATGAAGCTTATATTTTAAGACACTGACCATTTGTTTTGTTTATCCAGCAATACCGATTTTAAAAAATCCGCCAACACTTCATCAGTATTGTTGTTGTTCAATCTTTGTTTACCTGACATTAAAGTTACGCTGATCTTTTCCTGATGACAAACGCCAAGATAATTCCATGCGGAAATATAGTTTCAAACTCCAACGAATATGGCAGCGATTTTAATAACGCACGTGATAGAATAATGCTGTTTTCCGTCACTGCCGTATACAGAAAAATTATAAGTGGAAGGTGTATTTCGACAATGGCAATGCCAGAAGCAGGATATACTGGTTTATGATGAACGTTGTAGATCCTTTTTCATATGTGGTACAGAACTGGTTTCTTTTACATAAAAACTGAATCATTGATTTTTTAAACGAATTTAAAAAAATAATGAACGTTTTAGTTCACCACTCTCGCCTAGCTCAACTGAAAGTAGTTTTAATCGAATCTACAAGAACAATGGCTTCATTATATTACTTGCAATATTCTTACGTCATCTGTAGTGCATGAGCAGGTAATACCCAACTAACTTTGACTTGGTCACACACACCTTAACAATGCCATACAACGGTTAATAGTCAAATGTAAATGAAGGACTGTAACACACATTCAAAGCAATCTTCAGGGTCTTGCAACAAAATCTTCTCTTCATAGGTTAATGGGCAATTCGTGGTACAGGCCTCTTGGACATGTTGTTTCAATTGTTTAAAAACATTTGTATCTGCTTATTTTGATGGCATTTAAATTAGAAATTACAAAAACGTTAAAGCCTCGAAAAGGAACAGGTTTGACATCGACAGGACTGGTGCAATTATATGTTTACCTATAAAGCCATTAATGTCCGTGGGGTACACTAAATACATGAATACGTATATCGAAGAAGAATTATATATACGTTTAAATGAATTGATGTACTAGTGGACATTGTGAGCATGGTTTTTCCACGAAATCAAGTGCCAACCAAAATTTTCGGAAAACCACGAAAAAATTGCCTCGTGAAAATGTATGATTTTACTGTACCTTGCATTAAATAATGACACTAAAATGGCATGTACAAATGGATTTCGCTAAAATTTCAGCAAATTGATGGGCAAATAAAGAGAAATAAATTAACACAGCTACTATGTTTCTCATTGGACAATTAAATTTTGACCGGTCAATATTCACATGCATTACTTATATGCATGTTTTGTATAATTGCTCAAATTGTGCTCAATCGAGCGTAAAAAATGTAACTTTTAAATAATAATGATTTCAACATTGACTCACATTATATTTTTCTTTTGTCCAATGGCAGAATAATTGGTCTATTTACAGACTTCATTGACAGACCGGGAGTATTGTTTGTTGCATTTAAACCTGCAATATTTCGATATAATCGTTAAAATACACTCCTACAAGGAATTTTTATTTGAGTTCACAGACTGTGTATGATGCATATTTATTCAACAGTGATATAGGCTGCGGAGCGTTTGTTTTGTAACGTTCGTGTTCAGTGAGCCGTGCTCGAGTGAGTTTATTATTTTTCATGCTATACGATTATAATGTCTACTGGTCTTTAAAACTTTATTTTCTCTTTTGTCATGGATAAAATGTTTATACTAAATACATCAGTGTTTTGGGAATATTACAAAATATATACATAGATAACGTCTTTTTATACCAAGTTAGTAACATATGTATAATTTACCGCATTAAGCAATCAATAACAACATTCTGCTCTTAAAATTAACATCTAATGTCGACGTTCTGGATGATATATAATCTTTTATGCAACACTATTTCAGTCTATACACTATATACAATAACAGATCTAATTACGATATGCATTAATCTGAATTCACTTTAACGCTATTCTTTCTTTTATATACGCATTACAGACATAATATCGAGGAGAGCAATCTATGCCAGCTTAATACTTAATTTGTATGCCATCCCGATTGCAATGTTTCAAGGAATAATTATTGAAGCAAAAATGATAGAACACCTCGGTCATGTCAATTATCTTCGCTTGTCAATGGTACATGTTACATACTTATCATCTATGTTGATATTGACGACTGATCGTGACTGAGGGTAGTGTAAGACACATAGGTATCTAGTTATGTTGCCGATCGATATGAACAATTCACATGTAGATACACATATTTCCATAAATAAAGTATGCTAATATGTTTTCACTTGTCGACTGTCTGGGTTAGTACTGAAATAGGATACGTGGGATAATGTAAGCGCGCGAGGGGTCTTATTGTGGGAGGAAACCGGAGTACCCGGGGAAAACCCACGTGGTCGGGCAGGTGACCCCTTACCTTTTTACGTCCGTTCTTGGAATCGAACCCCGGTCAGCTAGGTGAAAGAAATGTAATGTGATTTTTGTAGACGGCCAGGGTAGTCTCTGTCTGTATGACAACCAACCACGCATGACATTTTAGAATGAATGGGTAAATAGTGTTGTGGAAGTTTGAGGTGAGGATCGTTAATGTTATATTTCAACGTAAACTAACGACTATTGGCGCTCGGTAGGTTCTGATAATGGGAGCACAGAAAATCGGAGCATATGAGATTAACTCAGAATCAGTGATAACCACCAACTCCGCGCGTAACACCGTATATGTATAAAATTTGCATGTTTCAAAAGGATAACTTATTTTCATGATTCGGTTTAATTCAGTGTTTGTTCTAATGTATCTAACTCTATATGTGTGTCTTTTGTTCAAACGACCATCAAATATTGACACTGTATAAATACTTAGATAAATAATCATAAAGTGCAGAAGTCACCTATTATGTAAATAACATAATTTGTAGACTGGTTTGATTCTAGCATTAAAAAACATACACACCCTGGTCAGGAATGTGACCGAATTCGAGCACCCCTATATCATCATATCGCACCTGGTATGATAGCATTCTTTCCTGTCGTCTTTGAAGCAATTACACACATTAAAGTGCTGTTTACTAAAACCAATAAGATGCAAGTTATATCATATAGACAAACTTGACCGGAATACGACCGCTGATAACCCTTTCCCACGTGTACTCACCTGCTGCTTAGTCTTGTATCATCTACCACAAAAAGAAAGGCAATGTGATTTTTGTAGACGGCCAGGGTAGTCTCTGTCTGTATGACAACCAACCACGCATGACATTTCACAATGAATGGGTAAATAGTGTTGTGTAAGTTTGAGGTGAGGATCGTTAATGTTATATTTCAACGTAAACTAACGACTATTGGCGCTCGGTAGGTTCTGATAATGGGAGGCCAGGAAATCGGAGCATATGAGGTTAACTCAGAATCAGTGATAACCACCGCGCGTAACACCGTATATGTATAAAATTTGCATGTTTCAAAGGGATTTTACGGTAACAACATGTTTTTTATTGTTGATTGTACATGTTTGATACACTTCTTTTAACGTTTCTATGCTATCCCGATACCCAATTTCAAATGTCAAGCTTGACCACCTCATTGGTTCGGGAAACCCCGCTCAGCGCTGATAACATTTGTCACGCGATAGCTTTGAAAACGAGGCAATTCATTTTGTAAACACGAGCACAATGATGGCTTGAAGAAACGACAGTGAAAATAGTGACATACTCAGCAAAATAACTTATTCCAGCACCGAATATTGTTGTGAGTGTGGCAAATATTGTTTGATGATTCTCAGTCAATCAAGAATTACTACATAAGTAACATTAAAATGTAGTCGGTGAGCCACTATTGATTACAGGTGTTCTATGCGCATCATATATGACGCAACAATTTGCATGTCCAGAGTGTTGATCAACAGGATTTCCTTTTCACGATTATTGATTAACCATTTAATGTGCATATTTTGGAGAAAACCTACTGTCATTGTTCATAAGGTGATACTATTGATATAAATATGCAATAACAAAGAACCAGTAAAAAGTAACGTTTTACTGTGATTTCGTTATAACTGCACTGTTGAAGACTTTTCTCAGAATCAGGAGAATGTATATCACATTTTAAACAATAACATGACAAAAACCCAATGTCACCAGATATATTTTTAATACTGAAGACAAACAAGTGAATAACATCTTTTAATTTAAATTTAGAGTGAGTTAGATACATTGGAACAAAACAAAGAATTAAATAGCATCATACAGCTGTTTCCTTCTTGTAGGATCGTCAGTGATGATATTGGCTTAAATTTTGAAACTTATGAAGTGACCGAGGAAAATCCATAGCGATGAAAAATGTCTAAATGTAGATGGGGAGGTTCACTAGCTCCATAATTCAAGAAATTTCTTGTATATATATACAATATAATATTAAACAAGGGAACAACAAGTCTACCAGCAGTGTCTACCATCTGCAATCTAAAAGATTGTACAGTGGACACACAAATGAAAAGCACATTTTAATACAAAAAGACATGGCGTGAAACCGCATGTTTCGACATCAATGTAACCAACAATTCCAGTGAATTCGAAAAAGTAATTTCAAATTATATCCATATCTTCGTTATTAGAAAATATATTCTGGATATGTGTCACGTGGTCGTCAGAGTTGCTACCGAACGCAATATTCATTAAGACATGTGGGTGATTTATGTAGCTTCAAATCCAATTTGGAAACAGCGCACACATGTACCAACTTTAAGGCTACCTAATCCACTGTTAAGATTACAATTAGGTCTTACCCTAAAAGAACTGGTACAAGTGTGTGGTGATATCGAAAGAAATCAAAAGAAAATCATATGCTTTCCATCTAGACTTTACGATGAAAAATGTCGATGATCCCCGTATTTTCATGTGTTTTCGTGTTCGATCTCAGTTACTGACATCATAATGTTATTCTTCATCTTTTGTTTTCAAAACACTCTTTTCTCCAGCATGCTGTAGCTCCATACGTCTTCAGAGTTAGATACAATAGAGCCAAATCAAGAACAAACTGTGTAATATAGCTATTTTATGCTTCTAGGGCTCACCAGTGAGGGATATTTTAAGAGAAATTGTTGTTGTATTTTGTCAAACTGTTATTTTAGCAACCTATCAGAGGGTTTGCTAGTTTTTTACTGAACTGCGTCTAGGTTATGATAAAAGTTTATTCCTAAAGAATTGATCAGTTGACGGTTACAACATCGGTGAACGGCAGTTAAACAAACAAAACAGAACCTACCTTTACAACATATCTTCATGGACGAGTTAAGTGGTCACGCCCTTTCGTATCAGGCTGAGACAACGATGGTCAATTATGTTACGGATAAAACAGTTATCATAAAACGATCAAGTCTAGTATGGTGATTAAATGTTATGCTACCTTGAGAACTTGAACGTTTGTTTATAAAATTACATGATGATTGAATAGTTTTTATCTACATTAAGGATAAAAAGTCGATCATTGTCAAACGGGGTCCCTCTATGTGTTAAAGGTGAGATATTTGCATGATGTATTTCAATTACAAAGTACGTATGTGATAAAAACCTGTGACAACTGTCTGACGGAATTCATAAACTCACACGATAAGAAAGTGTGACAGTTGTCTGACGGAGTTCATAAACTCACACGATAAGAAAGTGTGACAGTTGTCTGACGGAGTTCATAAACTCACACGATAAGCAGTTGTCTGATAGAGTTCATAATCTCACAAGATGAGAAAGCGTGACAGTTGTCTGACGGAGTTCATAAACTCACACGATAAGAAAGCGTGACAGTTGTCTGACGGAGTTCATAAACTCACACGATAAGCAGTTGTCTGACGGAGTTCATAAACTCACAAGATGAGAAAGCGTGACACCTGTGTGACGGAGTTCATAACCTCACACGATAAGAAAGCGTGACAGTTGTGTGACGGAGTTCATAAACTCACACGATAAGAAAGCGTGACAGTTGTGTGACGGAGTTAATAAACTCACACAATAAGAAGTTGTGACAATTTGTTTGAGTGAGTTTATTTACGTATACGATAAAAAGTCATGGCAGTTGTTGAATGTCGTAACGACGAGAGAGTGACACATATCTAACTTTTGTCTTTGAGCTTCATTTCCATAACAAAAGCGATAGTATTGTTGAGTTTTCGACATGAAAATGTAGGAAAAGTAGGTATTTTTCATATAGGTTTATAAACCTGTAATTTGTGTTATAAGATACAGAGAAGTGTGGGAACATGTTGGTATGTGTATGTTGTTCTTTTTTTGGCGTTTGCATAGAATTTCAAATAGAAGTTCAAATAGCTAAAACACTAATAACCGTATCGCTTCTCTCCCTCTCTCTGCTTTCCATATCTAGAAATGAAAATATATCCTGTCCCTGTCCTCCCCTGACCTCAGTGACTACTCTATTCCTTTGATTGCCGAGTGTGAATCTAACGGTATAATAAGTCATATTTTCTATACTCTCATATCTCCTTCGTAGATAATTCAAGCTTTTTATCTATTTTAAACATCTTCTGTTTTCAGGTAAAAATCCAAACTTAGGTCACAATGACCATTCTAAAGACGTTCTGTCTTTGTTGTCTTAGAAAAAAAATCTTATCAAAAGTGTGTGTGTTCGAACTTTGATGTAGTTTGTGTTACTGGAATCCCATCGATAATAGCAGGTGATAATATACCCCTCAAGCGTTATATTCTTGTACCGTAAAGATGATGCAACTTGGGTGGAGAGATGAATGTTTACACTTCATAGGCAAATGTCTTAGATCTGACTTCGAATTCAAGATAGGAAACATGTTATTGCAAAGCCAGTTAAAAAGAAAAATAAGATCTTTCCAATCAAGACCAATGGCATAACTTTCCAGGTTTATCATTCTTAAATAATTTGCAGGTTGAAAATTAAAATGAAAACAAAACACAAATCTGAATTCCTTGACTCGTATGTTACACATTCTTAAAAAATTATATAACATTATTATTACAATTCTTACATTAAATGCTTCTTAAGGAGAGAAAATCTACCTTATTTCATTTAAGAATAAGTATATATCTTATCCTACTTCAGTATTACAATCATTTATATTGTCAATTAATGATAAGGATATGCACATCCATCGTGGATATTAGGTTCTTACATTTCACAAGAATTAATTTTTTTCTGAAGTTTCATTTCTGACTCGTCTAGTTCGTCAATCTAACCTTTGTCAAAGCTTCTTACTGCATTTTAAAGTCAGGAATACACTCTTAATGCGACACGTGTGGAATCAATGGTAAGTCAATTGTGAAGGACTTCAAGGAGCTTTCGGCCAATTCTTTACTTGATCGATTTTCTTGAGCTTGGTGGTACTGTCTTCCAACAGACTGTGCCCCTCTCTTGCCCGACTTGTTTTGTTTTCATACGAGTCTAATTTAATCAAACAGCTGGTCAAAACAGATCATAATAGCCTTGCAAAGTCCTTACATTTCACATTCAGACATATTGATGACGTCTGGTCTTAAATAACAAGAAGTATTTTGACTATGTCCATCGTATACACCCACCAGAAAAGGAAATCAAGGACACGGCAGACTCTTCTACATGAGTCGCTTACATCGATCTTTTCCGAAAACGAAACCAACGTGGAATGCTTTTAACAAACTTATAAGGTGATTTAAGCTTCCTGTTGTGTATATTTGGATAGTAACACTACTGCATCCCCAGCCAATGGCTGATGACGATAAGTGAGAATATTTTTTTTTCTTTGTGCGATAGGAAGCTGGACGTGTTAACAGCCCATTTATAACACAACTTTCGTAAAACAGAAAACTAGTATTGCCTAACAACAGATTATCATCATCCAACCTATCTTTTCCAAATACAAACTCAAATTCAATACACCTAGGGTAAAATGTGAACAAAGGAAATATTTACACGGAGTCCATGTAAAGTTAAGAGTAAAACATCTTCTGCTTGTTAGAAGACATCCGCCATGTAGACCTTGGTTAATACAAGCAAGTAATGCCACGTTTTCAAATGAGAACAAGATATACAACAACGAAACCAACAAGTCAAACCACGTGCATCAAATACGTCCAGGTTAATGTCACACAAAGAAATAGAATATTTCTCAATGAGATCACCATGGTGTCTCTACATCTTTCCCATAATTTTCTGTATCTTTTGAACCCTTGTTACGAGTTTGTCACGAATATCGGGATAATGGGAACAGGCCCTTGAATATCGAATCAAATGTGGCATGTAAATGCCATAGGTTGGAGATGCAATATATTCATATAATGCAAACACTTGCACGATTTCTAAAATCAATTTAGATGAAAAGGGTATATGAAATAATAATAATAAACCGAATACTCGATTACTTTTATTAGAAAAATCAAATGACAATAAATCCATGTTAGGGATAAAACAAAGGATAAATGAAAGAGAAGAACATGATAAATAAAGAACAAGCTGAATTGTCGAACAAAGTCACGATGAAATGAAAATAAATGAACACACAGGAACAAGAATGACACTGACCATATTTTATAGGCTGTTTAACATACTCACCAAAATGAAACTGATATTGAAAACCTTTGTCCGTTTTATGTGTCCGTGGAAAATGGACTCTACATATATGCACATAGTACAATACTTGTGCATTCTAATAATAGCTCTTTCGACAATAATAACATCGAAGTAAAGCATATGTTCTATTGACTCAGAAAATGAGGATGGTTTTAACTCAAAGATATATGAAGTTCGATGTCAACTGGAATATGATGGCGGGCAATGTTCGTAACTGTCTGATTATACCTAGTTGTTTGAAGTTCCTGGGGCTCCACAATATCTTGCACAACAAGATACATGAAGTTTCTGATGTTCCAGAATATCAAGAACATAACGATATCTAAAGTTCCCAGATAAGATTTTGTCATATCACTTTTCAGATTTTTTTTTATCATTGGCTTTCTTTCTTCCGATCACTAAGATCACTAAAATGTTTCTCTGTCGCCTCCCAGGCTTCAAATTTTAGGTTTTAGTGACGAGACCTTGAATGACGAAATAACTGTGTGATGCAGTTTAATTCATTATTTGTTGCTACTGTATCGAACTCTAAATTTGTTTTGAAAGATGCTATTTTTGTGTGTCTTTTGTACAGTATTCTATAAACATAAGGATGTACATCTCAATCAATGTCAAGTTTCATATCTGGATGTGTCAATACCTCCTCTATATTGGAGAATATGTATCGACGAAATATAATTGCATTGCATCCGAATATTGTTATGCACTTCTTACATTTGTATATAAAACAACAATTACATTCATGTTTCATCTCTCAGGACAGGTGGTTGTCTTCAGTCTTTGATGCATGGTAATCACATTCTTTCAGCAATTCATCCACCTATGTTGGTATCTATGCGTATATCACTTTTCGCGGCCGTAAAGACACTGTCTCATCTATGAAAAAACCTACATGAACTACAAGAGGAGAAAGGCCATGATTACTAGGAGGCCGAAGATTGGCGGAAGCCCCTTATTTGTCAGAGTCGTCGAGGCGTTGATGTCGCTTATCAGATTCTGCAAGGGTCCATTTCGGACGCCATTACAGTCTGTTCTCATTAAGGTTAAGAAGAGGTCCTCAAAGAAGGTGGCCACATCGGTATTACATGGAGACAGGACTGAACCAGAGGTACAAAAGGTGACGTTCTTGACTGGTCTGCATATAAAGATAAGCACACATTTTCACCAAACATGTGGTAATGCTGTTCGAAAACTATACGTCTATCATTTAGGACTACGATTGAGAGAACAGAAAAATAGATTTGCAATTGAAAGGAGTGGTATTTTGAAAGAAGTCATAATTTAAGAAAATATAAAGATTGAAAGAAAACAAAAACAACATCAAATTAACAACATACACATACAAGAAGAAAACAAATTACGGTTAGAACTCGATGGAATGTTGTTGTTGATGTTGACTAATCTATCTACATACGTACCCGCAATAGGTCATCCTGTCTTTGGCGGCGTCCACTCCAATAGAGGATAAGTTGAAACCCACAGCCGCCAGTGCTGCGAAGCAGCTAGTTATGTTTTCCCCTTTAGGAATTAAACACGGTATCATTTCTTTGATATCTAAATGAAGAAGAAAAACTAATAGTTATCTCCCTTGCATCGAAACTGATTTTGGTATCAACAGAGGTTATAGGATATGACGGTTTCTGTTCCTAAATCTCATACATAGAAACATATTGTGAGATACAAAAACAGCTGTGCTTTATTATCATACAAGTCAACCAATTGTGTTACAAGCTGTTGTGATATTCGTGTTGAAAGGTGTTATTTCTCTTAACGTTCTTTGAATGTACAGAGACGAAAACTTTCCATGCTTTCTATTTTCTAAAAAAAACTTAAACAAACAAAAGAACAAAAATGTAACTTTGATATTGAAACCGACGGCCAAGCATACCTTGTATCCTAGACGGTTGACAAATGTATTGTGATATTGTATCAGCATAGGAGAACTGATTAACGTCAACAAGTGCCTGAATGAACTTGTCTATAGAGTTCATTGAGGACGGCAGTTCTTGGTAGACACACGTCAGGAGATCAGACAGCTCCCTTGATAGGTATGAATATGAGTGTATGAGGTATTTATAAAATAAACCATAATAGGGTTTTCATATACTGGAATGAGGTCTGTAAATCACATACAATGTTGAAGCATTGGTAGTAATGTAGCTTTAGCTTATAATCACATACAGCTTTATTAATGAAGCAAAACAGTGAAAACTGCCTACAAGGGAGTTTATGTAGCATAACAAAACACACAAAAAAGCAAAAATTTACGTCACAGACCAGAGAATAGTAAAATTTAACACTAAAATTCACCTAAAGGAATGATAAGATAGCAAAACAGTCAAATCATATAGAGTAGAATTTAATTTTTAAGATAATAGGAATAATAAGAATATAGGGGATTTAATATAGCTCACATAATCGGACATAAAAGAAATAAGTGTTTTTATTTAATTCTAAAATACATACATGAGATTTAATATATAAATATACATATATATATATATGTAAGTATAAATCACATATATGAATCACAATTATTGTCGCATTAAAATCAAATCGTAATAAAGGTACAATCTCATAAACGGATCAAATAATAGTTAATCACATACAGATGACGCTGTACCCAACCTGATTGTTAGCAATTATGGGGACAATGTTTCATTGATAACTTACCCACAATATACATCGATCATATTACTGATCAGCGTCTGAATATCTGCTGAAGATGGAACAGTAGCATCGGTAGCGAATTCTCTAATGACACGGATTGAGCTAGGCAGAGTTTGTAGAGCACACAACAGTGGAACTGCCATGACTGGATTATTTGTCCCCGCAGCAGCCAGCTTAGCACAATCGGAGGAGAGGAGATCGGATTCCACTTTCCGAATCGTTGTCCCCAGTTGAGGACTACAAGATTTTATCTGGATAGCCATACACCGAGAAACGTCACCCGCTATCCTGAAATATTTACAAATTTACCAATAAAAACTGTGAACTCAAATAAGGAAGTGAATATTATTTGACTATCGTTTCATAATGCCTCATACACTACACCGATTTCCGATGATATTCAATAAAATATACACTGACACTGAGATTAAAGCATAATGAATATGAACACTTGCTCTTTAGAAACCTAAATTTTGGGTTTGTTTTGTACTCATCAGTATGGCTTGAGGTTCCTTTACTGTTTACACTGCTCTCGTTTAGGAGCATGACATTACTAGCTTCGACGGAGTTGGACTGACAAAACTTTCACAGGAATGTCTGTATAAATCTTTTTCTGTTGTCACGTCAGTGTTTTCTTTACTATTTCGTTGAATATATACCTATGTTACTTAAAGAGATAAGTTTATATATTCTTACTGCGTGAAAGATAAGATGTATTTGTTGTAGTAAGCAAAGGATTTGCACTTGCTTCAGCATTGATATAATTGTGGAAACTCACGGGCAGTAGGTTTCGAGGTCCCCGAACATCATTTCTGGCCTCGATTGCTGGAATGTTGGGCCCGTATATGACATTAAAACACAAGCTGTCATCGGCACAGCCGCGTTTATTAGACAGTCCACGTTGTTAAATATATCTGAAAATCAATCATATATCGTTATCAAATGTTTAAATAATTTTTGTCTTACTTTTGGTACATAGTTCATACAAGCCACTTCAATTATTTCAAATGAATAGTATCCTGCTATTTTTCTGTTGGTTTATTTTAACAAAAAGGAACCAAATTCTGTCCTAATATAGTGCTATCTGTGTATCATGACACATGGTTTAAAGGAACAATGGATGACGACATACAGATGAGCTACCTACTACGATGATCCTTGAAGTGCTGATTAAAGGTAATATGGCGAAAAAAATCGTATGACAGATATTTCAATGTAAATATGTTCAAATGACATCCATAGGTGTAAAATTTGTTGCTAAGTACAAAGCATATATTAAACATGTTGAGATCATTTGACATCTTTTGATACGACTTTATCGTGTGATTAATTTCTGATAAATCTACCACATTGTCAAATTGTTTAAAGTTTTTCTGTAATGTTAATGAAATGTTTTATGATATAATGGAACGGAAGTTTCAAGCACGTAACCAGACGGGAGAGGAAAGGTTAATTTCATATGAAATAAATGTATATGGAGTTTATTCGTGATTACTATCATACTGTTAGTAAACTGATTATATCGATCATATTTTGCTGAATTATGAGTTGAAATGTTTGATCGATATTTGTTTCAAAACGATTACAGAAATGATTATTTTGTAGGTAAGGAAAAAACTTTGATTCAGATGAACTCGAGCTGGCAATAGGTGTGCACCGACGTGTCATCAGTAACTCGATATATGGTGTAGCTGATATTCATTTCATCGATATCGATATTAATAATAATTTTCTTGATTGATTAAAGGTGATTATGGTCATATTTCAAGTAAATTCACTTAAAACATGAGGACAACTACCTAATACCATGTACGATATGATGTATCTTACCTGCTTTTAGTTCACATATAGATGTCATGGATTGTTGCAGGTTATCCAAATTAACAAATGTCTTCAACATCAAATCCACAGGCCTCATGGAATCAGGTCCCACGCATTGTTGTATCTCTGGTACGCCTCTAACGGAGTAAAGTTAATTATAACTTGATATGACAACAACTCAAATGGTAAACTGTCAATGGTACACGACTGATCAGAAGGATAATGACAAACTAGAGATTATCCTTTACGATAGAAACAAAGTGTTGTCCCTAGGTTTCAAACAAATACATTGCCCCAAAAGCTGTCGTATTTTCACAAATGTTTTCCACACTTTACGCTTTACTGATAGCTTATTTGTACACTCCCGAAACGTGTCCAGCATTGCTTTCGAGTAATTAATATTCCTTTTCCAGTCAACAGTCTAATGATGCATATGTGACTTAGAAATAGTATTAAATACACTAATTCAATAAGCACTTTCTATACTTATGAAAAATGATTATTTTCTTATTGATAACAGGTCCAAGTTCTTTTGAAATAAAAAATAGTGTAAAATATGTCACCAGGTCCTCTGAATTTTAAACACGTCATAAAAGGGCGTAGATACAATGGAATGTTGAACTCATTAACCGCATAAACATGTCGGGATATATTAAGCGCATTAGTAAGTTTTCAAATCATTGTTACAGTGTTAAAGAAACAACAAAATAGAAGAATACAAATCTTCAGTAATACGTACTCGCAAAATTTGTCAAAAACGTTTTCTCCGATCTGAGTGGTAATATTCCTGACAAGGTCAGACCATTCCTCATTGAAGACCGAAGTCTGTAAAAGTAATCTTTCCCTACTTTGTTGATAGGAAGTCCTGGTTACGATTGTGGTATATAATGCCTTGTACATCGACGTGGTTGTCGCACTGCTCAACGGCGAGACAGTTGCTCCAGGTGAAAAAGGTGAGATAGGCGACGCAGGCGATACAGGAGAGGCAGATGAGACAGCAGTCATTTTAGACGAGAAAGGATTATCGGGTGTTGAGGTCATTCCAAACTGTCCTCCAGGAAGCAGACAGGATAGAGATTTCTAAAGCAAACACGAAAAAATGGTTTTATGATCACTAGCATTAAATCCCCTGACATACAAAGTTACATCACCTAACAAATACAGGTAGTTACATGCTATTTATAAAATCACTACCGGTATGAATAACATGATCGTTATATTTTCCACGTTTCACCGGAACAAAAGTTCACATAACACTAGCTATAGGTTTTATTCCAATACTTAATGAGAACTTGTCCATGTCTCGGCGGGCTTATCCTCACTTACTTACCATTATATCTAGTATTGACGTCTTGTAGGCATTACACACACAGGTCAGGAAGATGGAATCAAAGGTCGTACTGTGGACAGGAAATAAAGCTTGTAGGTAATGCAGTCTCAGATAAGAGAAACACATGGTAAAGAATAAGTAACATAGTATCTGATAAGGTGGGGAACATGTAACTGGTGAGTAATGTGGTGCTGTTAATGAGTGTCTTAGTGTAACAATAAATTGAAAGAGAAACTCAAGAGTAACATATTTGAGATAGTAAAGGTATAGCTTATGAATCTAAAAGTGCAGCTGAAGAGAGACATAACACCTGATGCGTAACATTGTATACAAATTTAATAACTTCATGCTTAATTAGGTGGTGATGAGTAATTAAGTATACACGAACGGTACCAAAATGTGAAACATATGGTGATGTTAGTTTAACTAAATAGTACCATAAAATGATAATATGATACCAATTAGAGCCTCAATGTGACTGAAGTGTATCATAGTAACAGAGAAATAGTGAAGTGTAAATGAGGAGTATTTTTTTCTAATTAAAGCCTCAATGTGACTGAAGTGTATCATAGTAACAGAGAAATAGTGAAGTGTAAATGAGGAGTATTTTTTTCTAATTAGAGCCTCAATGTGACGGAAGTGTATCATAGTAACAGAGAAATAGTGAAGTGTAAATGAGGAGTATTTTTTCTAATTAAAGCCTCAATGTGACTGAAGTGTATTTTGAAGTGTAAATGAGGAGTATTTTTTTCTAATTAAAGCCTCAATGTGACGGAAGTGTATCATAGTAACAGAGAAATAGTGAAGTGTAAATGAGGAGTAAATATTTGTTAAACTGTGAAATTAGGCCTTGGTAAGTTTGTAGTCTTTTTCCCAACATCATCCTTATTTAAACAAATAAAAGTTGTTTACACTAACCAAGAAATGATAAAGATGGTTGAAATATGGTGTTTCTGACCTGGTACACATTTTAAGTGGCGTTTCAATTTTTTCTTGTATATGAAAACGTAAATATAGTGTAATATGGTGCGTGTATTTCACGTTTGAACTTTGGCTCTATCCTATAGAAATATTATATATAATAGCAAGAATGGTTTAATTTCACTATGTATATTATATATCATAATCCACAGAGTTGGTATACATATTCACCAGTCTATAACACTTTCCGGTACTTCCTGTGGCGTACATGTTCCTTCCTGTGATGAAGACGTCGAGATAAAACTCATAAACAGCAGTAGAAGATATTTTCCGCCCATCTTCATTCTCCACTTATCAGCCAATATTGATAGCTAGAATATAATAAGTAATGAATTTGAAAAGTTAATTTTGACTGTATCTCCGATAATTTGTGAATAGGTTGAGATCAAAATATATAAATAAATATATTGCTAAAAAGAAATAATTCAATTTATTTGAAAGATTATTGTTTCTTTTGATATGTACAGTCCAACAGGTTAATGAACACAGTGGAATATTAGCTGATAATTAGCTGATGTCTATAAGTTTACTCAAACAAAAAATCTGTTATAAATATAGCATGTTCTATATGAACAGTCTATCAAAGTTAGAAAGGAAAACACAACTAGAGATCAATGACACATTTTTTTCAATAACACAACAGAACATACAAATACAACATATAAGAGAAACTTTCGCCGCAGTTAAATTTTCACTCGTATTGAGCATCGCCAAAAGGGCCAGATGAAAACCTGGTTAACGTCAGGTGTTTCAGTTTAAATAAACGCTTTTAATGGGTATCTTTGGACGAATTAAAAACCAGACGGAAATGAACAGTTTTAAAGCGAAGTCGGAAAAATCCCAGAGCAATTGTTTCACTGTTTTATGGTTGAATTATTGTCATAGTGGAACACAAGGATGTGAAGACTTCTGAAAAAAACTACTAATTTTGATAACACAGATGGTAGTGTGTAGCTTCTGAATAACTAAACTAAACTTTTCCGGTATGTAAATCAACTGTTACTTTTCTTTCAGTATTATAACTAAACATACAAGTAGTTTTTGTTTTGTTTGTTTGGTTTTTAATGTTTGTTTAATCTAATTATGTCAGTAGCCAACTGCGGAATCGTACAGTAATGAATTGTAATATTATCATGATGATATCGTCATACTTAATTAATGTTATTGAGAGTCAGCAGTGCAATACTGATGTTTCAAGCATTGTTGTTTGTTATCGTTTTACGATATTTCAATTATGCTGTTGCCTTTGGTCATGCTATGTATTCCTAAATATTGATAACAAGGTTGGTGTTATCAATTAACAAGTAAAGTTATTAATGGTAACTATTTCACAAATCTATCGTGTTACCTGTCATTAGAGTTGTCAACAGAAGACTGCGAACCAGTTACGAAAATCAATAGTCGATCAATCGGATATATACTTATCCCTTCGGGAGCCCCTCGTTATACATGGGCTGGCATAACATTTACCATGAGAGGAACACTTTATCAAAAGAAAGTAAGACATAACATGTGCTGTCTGCTGTCATTGTTATCAATTTAGGAAAACAAAACAATACCATCTTCTTTTTTAAAGAAAATAAAACCGTATGTCCGTCTATCAGTCGTTATATTACTATACTGAAAAATAACTAGTTGTCATGTTGTTTATAAATATAAGTATTGTTATTGAATCATTGTGTTGTTTATATCAAAATTATTAATAATAACTTCGATATATAGAGACATTTACATCTGTTTATTATCGTTGATTTTGGTTCTATTACCGTATTTACTGTAATTAATAATATGTTTTCATACATCGTGTTCTTAGGAGTATTTACCGTTACTTACCGTATTAATTATACACAAAAAATGCCCTTCGTAAATAGTTTATCTACCTATTCAAATCTTACTTCCAGCCGTGATGCCCATAAATTAAAAAAAAAGAAGATATTTTTGTTACCAATAGCCATGTCTTAAAATATTCGTCAGTATTCCAATTGTTTTTGTTTGTCAGTGGCAAGCGTATTGTTCTTAATTAAGTTGCTTTGTCTCATCTATGTAGCAACTTTAATTTTGAATCATATCATAGTGCTATCAGAATGTGATGACTTATTTCCATTTTTGTGTGGTTTAGATAATGCCTAACCTTTAAAGTTGGTGAACAATTAGTCATATTTTTGACAGTAAATGTGACGCAAGCACCTGTTACAATAAATTTCAAGAAACCTTATACGTCATTGATGCCTTTTAAATGGGAAAGCTAACAGTGAAAACATGCCCGGAGGCATAAGATATTCAACAAGGTAGGCGTTACATACCGACAACAAATGCACAGCATAAACAAGTAAATATATACTATTTTTAAGGCACACTATCACATATTAAAACATACTTACGTAAGCGATATAATCGAACGCATGCAGATAGGAATATTACGTAAAGTACAAGAGCTGTAGTCAATCTAGTGAATGTTCCACAAATGTTTCGATTTCTAACCGGCACATATTCATTGATAACCATATAGTCAGTATTCCAATTGTTTTTGTTTGTCAGTGGCAAGTTGTATCATGCAGCTTTTAGGCTTTTAAATTAATTCACCATAGTATGGCGGATTCTTAACTTAAACATAATACCTTGATCATTGTTGTAGCGATTACGGATTGTTTTAAAATTAATGTTCCCTTCAAACAATTCATATCATTTTCGAAATGATTTTTTCCATAATTGTGAAATATTACGCTAAAGTACAAGAGCTGTAGTCAATCTAGTGAATGTTCCACAAATGTTTCGATTTCTAACCGGCACATATTCATTGATAACCATATAGAGTCATGTCTACAGCGAAACAATACTTCAAAACTTACCTGCCCAGTTTGTGCGAGGTTCGCTCGTGTGACAAGGAGTGATTTGTAGTGTTATAAATTTATGTATTAGCTACTTCCTGCGCATGTCCCAACATAGACACTCCTGTCTTGTGACGATATGTTTTAATTGGAAAAGCATAACATGATTTTCGGTTTAGATATTACTACATCCACAAAACTATAGTTTACTTTATTTACTCCATTCCGAAAAAAGTACTCCAGAAAAGTAAAAGATATATATGTGATTGGAATTAAATTATATATTTCTGTGATACTAGATTACTGATATTTTACTACGTTGATCTGTACTGTCTATTTCATTAAATGCTTGAGAGGATAAAAGTTGCTTAATAACCAGTCCAGTATCTTAGTCTCCTACATAGACAGATATATTTAGTCTATGACCAGTTGTGTTGTGCATGTGTTATAAATTAAAAGGACTGTGTGTCACATCATAGTGTGCGATAGTGTTGTAACTGAATATTAATAAATATCTTTTCTCTCACTTTTACAAAATTTGAAGTTAAGAATAACAGCAGATATAGTGCAAATAGATGAAACCATGCATAGTAGTAGTAATTCTATACCAAGAGGTAGAGTATGTGTTATCCCACATACCCACACATTTATTTTATTTGTTGATTTGTCTTTGTCCTACCTCTTACTCTGACAGCGAAAATGTTGATACTGTAAATGCAGTGCCTAATATAGGAAACTATCTTGGTTACGTCCATGAAAAGGAAGAGCATATTTAAGAAGGATAAAAAAGAATCCTTTATCTGTAGTAGTGTCATTATTTGGCAATATTGCTTTTAACATATCCGTAGTATTTTAGCTCTATGCTTTCGTATGTAACGGAAATCAACCTACCGCAAATATTGTACGAGGTGCATTGCGGCAAAAATTTTAGCGCACACGCGCGGAAATAACACGTGAGAATGCGAGTGAGATACTGAGCGGATGCGATGTAATGTGTAGTAAACATGTTTATCCAGTAAGTATTGTCTATGTATAGTAATTAAGTGTTGGATGTTGGGAAGTTTTACCTGGCGCACTGGTCACTTTTGTACAGAGCGCTGAGAGCTTCAACATCGTCGAAGTATGATAATAGCCAGCCTAGCGACCATGAGAGGTAGCGGCACTAGAGCCTAGAATTGTAAATGTGAGTACTATGTGTAAATATTAGCGAAATTTAATATAGAACCTATTTCATAATATATTTGATTGAAGGCATGTTTTGTTTAAAAGAAAAGTTGATATTTTGGAGGTGTGTTAATTAAAATATCGGGCGTGGTCGATTTAATAGATAGGTGAATCCGAAGCAGCATAGTTTTAATGTGTGTGTTGATTTATTTATAGTGTATACTGAACGAATCAGTCTGAGGGCTCGGCGGACTTTTTTCAGAGTAAACCCTCTTCACACTGAAGAGGTAGGTATCTTCATATATGTAGTATAATTGGATACCTACTGTTATTTCTATATAATTTATACATTGATTTTACAGTTGTAATTAATATATGTATATTCAATATTTCAAACTAATGTAACTGACTACGATCAGAGTGATCTGGATATATGGTTATATTATATGGTTATCTTATCGTATGATTGTGTATTGTAGTAATATGATGTATTATATGTTGCAGGGGTTTTTTTTTATTGTATTAATAAAACTGTGAAGAAAAAGAACACGGGAGTTGTTTTGATGAGGTTAAAGACAACTATTACAAATCTACAACATATTTCAAGCAAGAGTTCCAAACGGCTTGCATCCCTCCACTGCTTTTCCTTCGCTGATATTGCTTTTTGTCTAAACTAAAGGAAAAGGGATTCCAAAGATTTATATCTATTTTTTCAGCTGCAGCTCAACCATTTGTTCAAAACCACATTCACCCAAAAATGTTTGGACAAAATCTAATCATTTCTGCAGAAAGTGGAAGATTTTCTAGAATTTGGTAAACTTAAGTTTTTGGGTCTTGCCCCTCGAACACTCTTTATACAAAATTAGCTTCCCTTCACCCAAGAATATTTTCCAAAATCCGCTAAAAAGCAAAGATGATATCGTTGGTTGGTTGGTTTGGCATGTTGTTACTTACATTTGAGATATTTCTTGAAACATTTCGCACACTGATACATCTACTGCCTATAAGTAAACCGATGATATTTGCCATTAAAACCTGAATCAATGTAATGAAAAAGTCTAATGTTTCTGACAGATTTATTGGCGATAACGCCCCTCTTAGAATAACTCTGCAATCTTCACACTTCTATTGTTGTAACAACAACGATGCACAATAGTGTGGAACTATAAATTGTGATATCATGTTATATCAATGTTTGTGTACGTGTAAATATATAAAAGGTCTATTACCCACCCCTGACCTCAGATGCACATGCACATTGTACTTGAAATTGGAAGTATTAATTTTAAGAACTTTTTAGTCTTGTACAGCTGGACCTTGGTATAGTAGTATTGTTGTTGTGGCTGCATCACACGTCTGTTTCGGTACAATATGCCTCCACTTACCACAATATTTCAGACAATCTATTTTCTTGAACTTAGTATTTTTCTCTCACTATAATTATAGATTTTCCCCTCAGCACTTTTGGAAATAAATTACAAAACTTCAATATTAAAGATAACATACAAAGAGTGTCGTTTATTTTTCTTTTAAATGCGCAAACAATTGGAGTGTCTACGAAGTCGGCTATCATCAAACCAAACATTGAGGGTTGATCAATTCAAACCCCCAAATAAAAAGATTATGCAAATTTTAATGCATGTACTGTGTATGAGAGGTGGATGAAAGTGATTGGATAAGAGTGACCCACACTTTGACCCTGCATGACCCTGTCCTTGCACGTGAAGTTTCCCAAATTTTCTGACCTGAGTGCAAATTCGGATAACTGTGTGCAAGGCCGCTATAATTTTAACAACATACATCCTGTGAATCAGTATCAGTGAAAACCACGAATGAATCTCTCCAACGTTTGGGTGTGTGAAGCCGATATATGTATGACTCAAGTTGGTATTTGTTATAGATCCAAAGTTGAATTACCTTAAATAACTGAGACATAATGAAGAAATATACCGTGATCCTAATTTTGTAATGATGGAAATTGTTCTTAGCTCGTTGTTTTCTATTCAGCTAAATGTAATGATTTACATAAATCTGATTGAACTAAGTAAAAGATTCATGGATTTACTGGTACGATTTCTCAGAAAACTATGCCGACATTCCTTACCGCTAAATTGTTTTAATAAGATAAATACCACTACTGAATACTATACATCTTATTTTCACATTTCGGAATTACACAAATGTTGATTTTTTTTCTTTTGTAATTGATTAATAAGACAACTAAGTGCTTTCATTGCATTTACAACCTACGAAGAAACAAATTCCAAATAAGAAATTGAATGTCGGTTCCTACATCATAGACATAAAACAATTTGTTCCATCGATAGGAAGTGACCATCCTATCTCAATAGGGATAAAATTTCATATAACGACTTATTGAAGTGTATCATCATTCTTGGTAATCCTCAGTCAAGAGTTAATATGTGACCCTGGCTTCCTCTTCTAACCCACCAGGGACTTGTTGTTTTACATATTGTTATGGCCCAGCAAAACCTATATGTAGTTGGCATCGTCCTGCATCTGCTACAGCCTCTCGACTTTCGTTACCAGTAGTATTGTTTACTGGAGTTTAATGAAAATATATATTTATATTGTATTAAAGATGATAAAAAATGCAGTGTCAATCAGGGTAATCCAGAGAAATGTTTGGATAATTGTATTTCCGTATATTAAATAAAAAGGAATTAATACACTCGGTATAGGGTTGACCAAGATATATATGGCGAGTGTCGTCAATGAAGCAGAAGACGCCTACTCTTCTGGAACACCAAGTCTTTACCTCCTTCAGTCCCCGTGCAAATATCCCCTTCGTTTATATTTTGCCCTCGTTTTATTGATAATCAGTTTGAATAACAATTGAACCTGTTGATGCTCCTGTTATTCTTGCGGTGAATAGACAAGACCGAGATTTAATATGGTTATTTACTGATACATAATCAAATAACCATTATTTTGCTGTGTAACAAGTATGTACTGTTTGTCTTGTTTTCACGGCATTTAACGTCAGCCAGAGTCATATGAGTTAAGAGAGGCAATGTGAGTTGAAAATAATTTAGCAAAGAAAGAGCAAGACAAGCTAGAGAGGAACAGAAGGAACAATATCAAGATTTCAAGTGTTTCCATGGAGGCAACAGGTCTATTAAAGTATCTTCCATGTCCCCTCAGTAGAATGGACGTGAGAAACCAACAATTTTGCAGGGTAACAAGCTGACAAGAAAGAAAATATTTAGTAGTTATTGCTTGTATACCTACTTATATGAGGAAATAGCACACGTACATAGCATGTATTGTACAACGGAGTGGATACATCCGAAAACAGGGCCTTGTCAAACTAAAAGTAGTTTCCGTCGTAAGCAAATGACGTGGTCGATATTTGTGTTCACAGACCGGGAATGACTAAGGACTGACATATCATCTTTTTTATTATTGTTTGATATTTTATCAAAATGACTATCATGCTCACTCAACACATTTGAACGTGATATAAGACTCCTGTCGCCCAAATGACTGTAATCATGCATTTTAAATAATTTCTATAACCCCCTTTCTTTATATGTGATCAACAATTCTGAAACATTACATGACACGTGTTCATGATATAGAATATTGGTTTATTGCAATGAATGCCTTTCCACTTTAATATTTTAACATTATAAAGAATAAGATGTAGAGTATATTAGTTTATATTAGTTAACAATGAAGCCTAATTGGGAGAGAAGTTTTAACAAGAGACAAAGTCAATTCCAAAAATGGCGGTCGCCATGTCGCTATGTTAATTAATGACATTTTCAGTAGGAAGCAGTGCACTAGATGGTAGTTAATCACCAGTTAAGACAAACAATACACCAAAGTTCAATGAGAAACTCGGCAGCAAACACATCCGTTACTGGCATTGATTTCATCCGTTTTTCATATAAATTATTCATTCTGGAGTTAAGTCGCAAGCTGGAAGTCAGGTATGTTCTATATACTTCTTAGTATCAGCAAAGACACATAAGTGAACCAAAGAGTTTCATGAAATATTTATCATTACTGTTTTTCGTAAGCTATCTATCCTGGATGGTCAGGTATAAAAATGACAAATACAATTTTGTAACGATACTTTAATATACCTTTAGTTCAAACGATTTGATATCTTTTATTTCTAGTTTCTCTATAAAACTTTTCCTATATTTTGTTTTACTTCTTAAGGTAACAAATTTCTATATTCAATGATTTTTTTTAATATTCCATTGTTTGTCAATTAGTTTTATATTGTTATTTTTCCTCTGTATGTAAATAGCTCATTTCGGTGCCTTTTAATGATGGACGTTTTTTATTGTACACCTGTGTTGAATTATTGTCAGTTTTTTTTATGTAAATATTAAAAGGATTTGTATAGTAAAATGTTAGTAAACAATATCTATCAATAAGAAAATGCCGACTAATAACAGAGGTCGCGGTGGCCAAGAATCAGACGTCTAAGTATATGACTTTCCCTCCACCTCTACGTCGCTGGATATAGGTGTCCGGTGGTGTTTCTACTGATTTGGGACACCCAATGAATATAGAATTCTTCAATTATTACAAAAAAAACACTGTCAAATATTCTCTAAGATATATGTTTATCTTATGTGTGTTTATGCTTTTTTCTAGCTATTTATTTGTGACATTTCATTAATGAAATAACGTCACATTCTCTATACATTGACCAGGTGGCAAAATCTTCCAACAGACTAGCAGCATACCTATGGGAACTAACTTGGCTGATTTGTTTTTGTTGTCATACGAGGCTGAATTTATTGAAGAGCTTATCAAAGACGTTTAATTCCACTTTCATATATTTTGTTAGTTATTGATGACGTCTTGTCTTTAAATAACAAGAACTTTATTAACCACGTCCATCGTTTATATCAACCAGAATTGAAATCAAAGACACGACAGACTCTTCTACATCAGCTTCCTATCGATCTTTTCCTACAACGATACCAACACTGACAGCTTTCCACTGAGCTGTATGATAACAGTAATGGTTTCAATTTTCCTATGGTTAATTTTCCATTTCTGAATAGTAATAATCCTGCATCTCCATTCTATTGTATATACATGTCAAAGCAGATCCGTTATTCAGGAGCCTGTTCCAATGATCACGATTTTCATGCAAGAAGTCGTCAACTGACGAACAAACTCATAATACAGGGTTTCAAAAGATGTAGGTTGATGAAAACTATGGGAAAGTCTTATGGTCGCCATAGTGATCTCATTAAGAATTATTCTTCTTTGTGTGATATGAAGCTGGATTTGTTTGATGGTCATTAGTTTGCCTGCTGGTTCCATTGTTGTATACATTGTTCTTATTTGGGAACATGACATCGCTTACTTGGATTGATCAAGGTTTACATGGCGGGTACCGTTGATGAAGCAGAAGACACTCTTCCGGAAAACATGGACTTTTTCTCCTCATACTTTTACATTAGTCTTCGTGTAAATCTTTTATTCGTATTGTGCACTAGTTTTGTGGAATTTGACTTTGGATTATGATTATGTTAACATGTTGGTTTTCTTACATTAATATCGTCCAGTTTGGATTTTCCTCAATCGCCTCCCAGTTCTCAGCAATTTACGCCTTTAGCAACACTGACGCTTCCTTCAAGGGCGAAACGGTTTAATTCATTCATTATTTTCATTATCTGGCAATACTAAAACTTCTTCTTAATTTGTATTGAAAATTGTTATTCACTTTGTGTGCCTTGTACAGTTTTAGAAGAAATCTTCATGAGAAGGGATCCAATCAACCATTAAACATAGCTGTTATGAATATTTCTTGTACAGTTCTGTGAAAACAAACCCTTTATCAAATACAGTATATTTTCCAAAACTAAACATCGGAACTTACAAATCCAAATTATAACAGTCACATATAATTATTGTTCTCTCTCGGGATACAATCCTAATAATGTTTTGTGTGGAACATGGACAACGATCTCCGATAAACAACAATTTTATTCAGGATTATATGGACGCCTGAAGGATACAACGTGATTCATAAAGAACAAGCGTTTCACTGATTAGAGTTTGGGTAGTACTAAATACCAGGACATAATACTAATCTAGTACTATACAAAACAATTAATAGGATTCTAAATTGGTCAAACATGTAGAAGATAGAGCACGGGGTGTCCATAATTTCAGATCCCCTTCCTCCTCTTGAATTTGACCAATCGTAGCACTAGCTGACCACGATGATGGCGAAATCTAGCAAGAAAAGTATAAAATTCTTTAGTTCAGTACACACTAGAATATACCAAGGACTAGTTATTAATTCAGACTGCCAACACTCTGCAACAATATAGAGATCGATTTCCCTTCAAAAGCATCTCAAAATATTTCCTCATACAAGAGGGTTCTCAATTCGGTAGACAAAATCCTTTCTTTCTGAGTAGACCTGAATTTACTCAACATTAAAGCTGCCGTTAACGTTATTTTTAATGCCTATCCCAGCCTGACTTAATTCATGGTTAACTCACTCCTTAGTTAAATACATTCCAACTGTAAGTCTACATATGTTTAATTTTTTTTATATGTTTATATTCTGAACTGATTTCAAAATACATTCAAGCTCATCTTTTACCTTAGACATGACACATTTCTTGTAAGAAACATCTAGTGGTAATGATGTGATCAGAACTAGTTCAGGGCTAAGTTTTAGTAGATTTCTTGTCGAAATATATACTTTTAAACACTCATTGATATATATTTTAATATCATATGTTACTAGACAAAGCAAACAGACTTTAATACATGGGTACCGCACGTTGTGTATAAAATGGTACATCTTTTTTTCAGGTCGATACGCTGTGTGTGATACCAGATTGTCGACGATGAAGTTTTCCGTGCTGATAGTGTTCGTCATAACATGGTCAACAAGTCAAACACAGGATATTAGCTGTGTTCCTCAGGAAATTTCGTCTTACTCACTAAACTGGTGAGTCAGGTCCCGTGGATACAATTTACAATTATCATGGCTAAAATGTTGTCAGCTAAAAAAACCGTGTTGCATTTTTCCTTCTGTTATAAAAAAACCCATTCGATGCATTTATGTTTGTAGTTTTCTTTATGAGTATGAATGATTTCCATCAGGGGCAACCTGCTTATCGTGACAATCAATTGCAGACTGTTGATAAGTTACTATCTACAGAATTCTTGTACAATAAACTAGTGAAACCAAAACAACAATTACATCTTTCGCCTGTAACCTGTTTACATTGAGAATTGATTAAATCAATAGTGTATTTCAGTATTTCAGAGCATTGTCAATAACATTCTGCCTGTATGAAACTACCAGATCGTTTTGAAAACAAACTTTGAGGGTATTGCTTTTTAATGTTTCAAAAGTTCAATTTAATATATAAAAAGGTAATAATACGATAAAAAAAACCTGTTAGTGAGTGCTTCAGTTATACTGCGTACATACAGGGATATAGTTACGTGTCATGATATCATGGTTCTTAGCATCTACTTGTTAACACGAGAAAACACTAGCACGCCCACACATTCTAAGGAGAGGGGTGGCGACTGGGATACTACCATTGGAAAAAATCGACGATTTGATTTGTCAACTCAAGTCAATAAAACATAACCACCATGACTCATTGAACATTTCTGGTCAACTAGCGAATACTTCACTATTTACGGCGGGTTTTCTTCAAAACCTCCAAATAATTGTTCAATATGTAATCCGAAGAATTTTTTCTGAATGAATCTTTTTCCCTTTTTTTTTTTTTTTTTTTTTTAATTTTCGATTAGCAAGTTGGAATAAAAGAGATGGAAAGATAAAGGTCGGAAGTTGATTTGGGAAATGGATTAATATTTGTTTAAGTGCGTGAACAAGGACACAAATTCATAGACAAAGGCCACTCAGACCAAATCGATTTCATTAACAAACGAAATGAGCAGATATTGCTTGTATTGTCATCATGAACAACACGTTTTTTATTAATAACTAGGTAAGAAAAAATAAACGACTGAATATTCAGTGAGTAATTTCTTTAGAAGTATTTAAATACAAGGTATTTCGAATATGCAAATTACATGAACTGTAGTGCGTTTTTGTGAATTGTTTATTGAATTCTTTCTCCTTTACCAGTCGATACTGTTAAGGATGTTTATATGTTATAATTCTAACCCCTTTACTTTCATTTTCTGTGTAAGACATCATCAGTGTTGTTATGTTTCTATGTTGTAAGAGATTCAGCGCAAAATGTCAAACTATTTCTTCTGCTTTAGCTCATCCATAAATTCGGTGTACCTTAGCTGTGCCTGCAATGTCTACAAGACGTCCATTTTGGAAATCATGGTAAGATCTGTCAAAATATTCATCATAATACAATATCTTTTCGTATCTGAAAACAAATATTATTTTGTAATTAGTCGAAATGAATTTCAGCATGTTGCTCAGCAGAAACTTTCTTATTCAAAATGAATGATATATCAAAACTCCAAGCAGTAATATTGATAGATTAGTATAATTCACATGAACTACACATTGATATGTGTACCTAGTTATCCAACACTGGTATCAATGCATTTGGATTGTACTGACAATACCTTTCTTCTGTCAGGGCACTCTCTCGTGTCTCCTGCCAACTGTCTCTGCAACCTCCGAGATTCAATCACAGGTGAATCAGTTACTTGATATGGTCACCGAGGATCCAACCGCCGTTATAAAGTCAGTTATCGAGAATCAAATAATTCCTCTAGCAGGATTGAACACACTTGCTTCCCCTGCAGCTCTGGTGGACCCAAGCAAAGGATCATCACTCGAAACGGTTTCGATGATATTGAACATCACTGAGAGAATTGGAGAAGACGTCTTCAATAAAATGTGCACGTAAGTAATGCATACAATTGATAAAAAGGGAACCGAAAAGGTTTGTGTTTTATAGAACAAGGGAACCGGAAAGGTTTGTGTTTTATAGAACAATGGAACCGGAAAGGTTTGTGTTTTATAGAACAAGGGAACCGGAAAGGTTTGTGTTTTATAGAACAAGTATAAGGATAGAGTCAATGCATTGGAAGTTTAGTGATGATAATGTATTGTAGTGTGTTATAAGTGAATTATATGACACAGGTGTAGATGAGTTTGATATCATATAATAGGTATAACATAGGTATGGTGCGATAATTGTTTCAATTATCATCACTAGTGTGCAACAGTCCCTGAGTAAATTTGCTTCATCTACAACAAACCAGTTTTGATAACATAAATAAGTAACATTTTAGTATAAAAACACCTATTTCTTTTATAAATAATGCATTTGTTAGATCATTAACAAACCCATGTGTTTGTGCCTTCCACGCATGATATAACAAAATGACTGGATCTGCCTTTCACGTATGTATCCGCTAGCACTATGTTTGTTGTCCATCTCGGTATAACATGCTGACAGTATGGTCGGCGTAGTTTCAAATATCGTAAATGGAAGGATCACTGTACCCATGTGGAAGCGCTGTTTTTGTGACGATAATGAGTTACGGTTCTCACATTCGATCTTGAAAAACAACAAATTTGAAAGATCGATGAATAATTCATAAAAGTGTAATATGAAGCTCAAATTTCACCTTTTAAAAAAAAATGTGTTTCTTCGTGTCTCTTGTAGTAATGTCGATCAACTGTCACAATGTGTGAATTCAAATTTCATGAGTTCAGTCACACCTGACGATCTGACCTTGAAAGCCATTTTTAACCTTGACCAAGTGGGAACTTTTCTTACCAGCATGTGTGCAATGAAAAGCGGTAAGTTAATTGAAATTGAGAACATATCTAAAAAGGCACTGTTTTGCTGTGACAGATAAACTGTATGTTGTGACCAGTTGATAAACTGTATGTTGTGACCAGTTGATAAACTGTATGGTGTGACCAGTAGATAAACAGTATGTTGTGACCAGTAGATAAACTGTATGGTGAGACCAGTAGATAAACTGTATGTTGTGACCAGTAGATAAACTGTATGGTGAGACCAGTAGATAAACAGTATGGTGAGACCAGTAGATAAACTGTATGGTGAGACCAGTAGATAAACTGTATGTTGTGACCAGTAGATAAACTGTATGTTGTGACCAGTTGATAAACTGTATGGTGTGACCAGTAGATAAACAGTATGTTGTGACCAGTAGATAAACAGTATGGTGTGACCAGTAGAGAAACTGTATGGTGAGACCAGTAGATAAACAGTATGGTGAAACCAGTAGATAAACTGTACGTTGAGACCAGTAGATAAACTGTATTGTGTAGCAAGTAGATAAACTGTATGGTGAGACCAGTAGATAAACTGTATTGTGTAGCAAGTAGATAAACTGTATGGTGAGACCAGTAGATAAACTGTATTGTGTGACCAGCAGATAAACAGTATGTTGTGACCAGTAGAGAAACTGTATTGTGTGACCAGCAGATAAACAGTATGGTGTGACCAGTAGATAAACTGTATTGTGAGACCAGTAGATAAACAGTATGGTGAGACCAGTAGATAAACAGTATTGTGTAGCAAGTAGATAAACAGTATGTTGAGACCAGTAGATAAACAGTATGGTGAGACCAGTAGATAAACAGTATGGTGAGACCAGTAGATAAACAGTATGGTGAGACCAGTAGATAAACTGTATTGTGTAGCAAGTAGATAAACTGTATGTTGAGACCAGTAGATAAACAGTATGGTGAGACCAGAAGATAAACAGTATGGTGAGACCAGTAGATAAACAGTATGATGAGACCAGTAGATAAACAGTATGGTGAGACCAGTGGATAAACAGTATGGTGAGACCAGTAGATAAACAGTATGGTGAGACCAGTAGATAAACTTTATGGTGAGACCAGTATATAAACTGTATTGTGTAGCAAGTAGATAAACAGTATGTTGAGACCAGTAGATAAACTGTATTGTGTAGCAAGTAGATAAACAGTATGTTGAGACCAGTAGATAAACAGTATGGTGAGACCAGTAGATAAACAGTATGGTGAGACCAGTAGATAAACAGTATGGTGAGACCAGTAGATAAACAGTATGGTGAGACCAGTAGATAAACAGTATGGTGAGACCAGTGGATAAACAGTATTGTGAGACCAGTAGATAAACAGTATGGTGAGACCAGTAGATAAACAGTATGGTGAGACCAGTAGATAAACTGTATGGTGAGACCAGTATATAAACTGTATTGTGAGACCAGTAGATAAACAGTATGGTGAGACCAGTAGATAAACTGTATGGTGAGACCAGTAGTTAAACTGTATTGTGTGACCAGTAGATAAACTGTATGGTGTGACCAGTAGATAAACTGTATGGTGTGACCAGTAGATAAACAGTATGGTGAGACCAGTGGATAAACAGTATGGTGAGACCAGTAGATAAACAGTATGGTGAGACCAGTAGATAAACTGTATGGTGTGACCAGTAGATAAACTGTATGGTGTGACCAGTAGATAAACTGTATGGTGTGACCAGTAGATAAACAGTATGGTGAGACCAGTGGATAAACAGTATGGTGTGACCAGTTGTTAAACCTTCAATGTTTTGATTGAAAGGTGTTTGGTTCATCGCTATTATCGGTGTCTGAAATAGCGTTGGTGAAAATGTTTTCCATAAAATAATTTATCGTGAAAATATTGTCCTTTTAAATCTTCTGAAAAAAAACACGACCGAGATAATTATGCGATGTACTTAAAACCCAACACATTGCGAGAGAGATACTAATCACCGGCGTCTCCTAGAAAGCATGTGTCGACTTTTTTTTGATGATTGATTTTTTAGTGATTTTGAATTAAATGAAATGTATTTTCAATGTTTCAGACTTGTATGGCCAGACTTCTTGTCTATCCAATATTATACTACCCCTTGGTATATGTGCCTATCTGCCCAACATATGGAATCAGAGTCCCCCAGAGTTCCCATTGTTAAGTGGGAAAGCCATTTCGGACGTTCAATTCAGCTACTATTGTCCGTAAGTATTTAATATTTTACACCCTTCGTATTAAAATAATTTGATTCATTGAAACATTATCTTTTGTTTTTTACATTTACACATAGAGGAAAATCAATTGTCTACGCGAATTAAAGAAAGTAATTAATTCATTGGAATAGTGCAATATCGTCCGAAATACAACTCTCAGCTTGTCCTTTTGATTCAAAACCAGTACGATTATTACCTTAGAGCAGCAACAACCTGTATCGCAAACATTTCCGGTTTAAATGTTTACCATTTCCCAAGACCTTTCCAAATATACGATTTGATAAAAACATCTAATATATCGTAGGGCAGTCAGCAACAGTAAAATACATTTTTCAAGTTTTGTATTCATTTTGAAAATTGAAAATGCTACAAACGTATGCAGAGATAATTTTAGGTTTTTTACAGACGAAATTTACTGAAACGTTTTGTGTTCTGTTGTTTGAAAGTCAAATCATTGAGTTTAAAGCTGGAATAAAGATTAATGGATCAATACATACTACACTATAAGTCTTTTGCTACATCTCTTTATCAGTGTTGCGGGAGACTTTCTCCAATGTGCTGCCATCCAGATGGACACTTGCAGTTCAAACCTTGGGACAATAATCAAGACCTTGACTAGCAACCTGCTAACAACATCGTGTAGTAACCTCGCATTGGAGGGGACTCAGTACCCAACAGCATCCCCGTTTTTATTCTGTGGAATTCCACATGTATCTAAGGCTTTCCCAATAATATCGACGATTGAAGGCATCACAAGTACTCCTACAACCTCCCAAATACAGGCGATAGCTGAACGTGTCATCTCCCTCGGATGCGAGTGAGTTATAAGTGGGAAACAAATAAATAAGGGAAATATTGATTGCATCAAGAAATATCAAAGTATTCGCAATACTATATATGAAGTCATTGGACACCAGATAGCAATACTGTTTAAAACATTAAAACATAACTTAAATTAATGCAGTGTGATATCGGTCTAAACAGTCTGGAATAACGTGCTAAAATGTTGGTGTGCTTAATAGCCGATTAAGGACAGACTTGAACTATTTTGATTTCCAAAATAGTAAATATATTTTTTCAAGTTTTATAAATCACTTTCTTCATGTTATTCATTACTAATAGTAGCCATGTCTGGAATTCTGCTCACAACCCTTCGGGTTTCTGCAAGAGACATTTTGAAGTATTTATGAGAGAAATTTCTCAGTATTTACCTCAAGGAAGTTTTTGAACCACAATTTGTTTTATATATAATATATATATACAAAAGCTTTTGATATGGTCTTGCTGAACGAAAAACTATAGAATTCATGCTTTATTCTCAATATCCATTCACAGCATTCTTCCTGACTACTTCACGTGTGTTGTCGAGGAACTTCCGTCATCCAAGAGTAGATATGACCTCTTCATTCAGGAATTAATTGACGTCAAACAATTGACTTATGGACGAGCCATTGCTAACCTAATGTGCCAGAAAGATAGAATCACCGGTACGGAGGAATTTGTCTCTTTCCATGGTTTGATTTAACTGGCTGTAAAATTTTAGTCCATCAGCACAATTAAGGTCACTTAGAGCCAACATTTTGTGAGTATGTCTACAGTAGTCACGCAGACAGATGAACAAATATTCAGAAGAGGGGGAATTTTGGAAAAATGTATGCTTTCATCCAAGCACACAATGTCAGTCACCAGCTACACAATTCAATACCAATTTTTTCCTGTTGTCTCGGAGGTGTTAATTACTTGTACGTTAATTTCTTGCTGTGGAATATCAGTCAGTAGTAAGTTAAAATACATGATCCCATGGTGATCTACAGACAGTTTATCTAAGTTGGGTTTCCAATTAAACTCACCCCCCCCCCCCCCCCCCCAAAAAAAAAAAAAGAAAGAAAAATCAATCCAAAATGCGGTCATGGGAAAAAATTGGGGGTTTATTTTATGAAAGTTCAAGACACAAAATTGAAGAGCCCATTTCAATTAAAGTTTATAATTAGATATAACATAATGAAATAACTAAATTAATGTATCCGTGAACGATGACTCAAACCCTAAAATAAAAATAGTTCTCTTAACATATGTATAACTCGCTCGATAACATTATATCACCTAATTGCTCCATATTGGAATAAAAGACGAGCTTATCATCAAACCTCTCTCAGGAGGATCGGTCAACATTTTGCTTGCTATGGATTCTAACTTCCACCTTCCTGTGATCAATGCCTCTACATTTATCAAAATGAGAGAAATGATATTATAGAAGTTGTTAAATTCTGAAAATGCACTCTGATAACCCTGTTTGTGATGCCACCAGATGGCGTCCAAAGTTCTGTGACGTCAAGAACTTCCCAGGTATAGACTGTGAAATCATTGTGGTAGAATCCATCTGTCAATCAATTTTAAGGTCGATAAATAGGCATGAAAATAGTCTTATGATATTGTTTTTTGTTATATCATTAAACAAGATTTTACAAATGTTAATAGCTGGTAATTTTGGCATCTTTAATTCCAGCGATTTCAAACATGCTTCCTTGTATAATGACCAAAGCGAACGAAATCGAGGCTTGTTTTACCGCGAATCGCACTGCGGTATTTGACAGTTTCAACATCACCAACCTTGTCCATGATGCCAACAATGACCGACAACAATTTTGTGGGTAAGATATCTGTAGCTACCATCGATAAACAGTCATCAAATGTTGTACGACCATCGTCCATATTGTTAAATGTAAATGACGTCATAATCTGAAAATCGACTGTTTATTTTTATCGTTAAAAGACATGAATACTTGTGGAGAGCATGCACCGTTTTTAACACTATGGACGGGCAATTAAAGATACTAAAGTATTATTGTTATAGGAGACAAACTCGAGCTAGTCGACTTTTATAAATATTTGCTGTCGTTAAATGGCCTACTATTCTAATAAGTCTTTCACAATATTTCAGGCCCATCAAGGACATCGCCATGTGTTTCATTGACAACGCGTTAGTACCGTGTGACTCCAATGTTGGCGATTTCGCCAGGGAAACCTACCATTGGTTGATGCAGACGGAGTGTTATGGCGCCAGAAACGGTTCCTACCAGCAAGTCATTGATCTACAAAGCAGTGGCAGTCCAGTCGCCTTTAACAATGCCAGGATCTCCTGGATAGGTGTTCTGCTTCTTAGTATCATATTGTATTTATCTTAACATGTTAACTTTAAAGTGTTAGACTGTTCAGTCTAGGACTTGTGTGGTTCGACATATTATTGTCATGATCGGTGGATATAAAAAGATACAAATCTAACACAGTAATATCCACATTAATCTAAACAAGCCGACAACTGTAAGGTTTTCATAAAACACTCATCATTTCACGAATCAACCTATGGATAATGACTTTGAAAAAAAAATTATAGAACTTGTAGTTGATATTTAGTACCACCATAATAGTGTGACCATTATGAAATCTTTACTCTACCAAACACGGATTGTCGTACTCGTCATAAAATACCAGAACTGTCATGAACCTCATGATGCGATGCTTGCAACGTAAACTACCTCATACTGAAAGTAATAATATATCAGTCATGTACCCCGTGGTTAAGGGACTTCATAGACATCACGATGGAATAATATAAATATTATATCACTTACCATCCATAAGTACCCTTCCTCGCCATATAATGTTCATTAATTAGCTTACTATACTTACTATCATTAATTTCTATTTTCGTCACAGTTACGTCATTCATAAAGATCGAAATATATTTATCATGACTAATTTCTTCACTATTAACTTTATCTAGGAATTAGAAGTTTCTTTTTTTCAATATCAATAACTTTACAAACAATGAATTATCGTAACAGAGCAAATACACAGAGCAAGCAAACAGTACAAGCAGAGTACAAGTACACAGAGCAAGTACACATAACAAGTACACAGATCAAGTATACAGTACAAGTACAGAGAGCAAGTATACAGTACAAGTACACAGAGCAAGTATACAGTACAGGTACACAGAGCAAGTATACAGTACAAGTACACAGAGCTAGTACACAGTACAAGTACACAGAACAACTACACAGTACAAGTACACAGAGCAAGTATACAGTACAAGTACACAGAGCAAGTACACATAGCAAGTACACAGAGCAAGTATACAGTGCAAGTACACAGAGCAAGTATACAGTACAAGTACACAGAGCAAGTATACAGTACAAGTACACAGAGCTAGTACACAGTACAAGTACACAGAGCAAGTATACAGTACAAGTACACAGAGCAAGTATACAGTACAAGTACAGAGAGCAAGTATACAGTACAAGTACACAGAGCAAGTATACAGTACAGGTACACAGAGCAAGTATACAGTACAAGTACACAGAGCAAGTATACAGAACAAGTACACAGTACAAGTATACAGTACAAGCACAGTACAAGTACACAGAGCAAGTACACAGTACAAGTACACAGAGCAAGTAAACAGAACAAGTACACATAGCAAATACACAGAACAAGTACACAGAACAAGTACACAGCAAATATACAGTACAAGTAAACAGAGCAAGTACACATAGCAAGTACACATAGCAAATATACAGTACAAGTATACAGTACAAGCACAGTACAAGCACAGTACAAGTACACAGAACAAGTACACATAGCAAGTACACATAGCAAATATACAGTACAAGTATACAGTACAAGCACAGTACAAGCACAGTACAAGTACACAGAACAAGTACACATAGCAAGTACACAGTACAAATACACAGAGCAAGTACACATAGCAAGTACACAGTACAAATACACAGAGCAAGTACACATATCAAGTACACAGAACAAGTACACATAGCAAGTACACAGAGCAAGTACACATAGCAAGTACACAGTACAAGTACACAGAGCTAGTACACAGAACAAGTACACAGTACAAGTACACATAGCAAGTACACATAGCAAATACACAGAACAAGTACACAGTACAAGTATACTGTGCAAATACACAGAGCAAGTACACAGTACAAGTACACAGAGCAAGTTCACAGAGCAAGTACACAGTACAGGTACACAGAGCAAGTACACATAGCAAGTATACAGTACAAGTACACAGAGCAACTACACAGTACAAATACACATAGCAAGTACACAGTACAAATACACAGTACAGGTACACCAAACAAGTACACATAGCAAGTACAGAGTACAAATACATTACACAATGCTAGTACATACACAGTACAAGTACAAGTACACAGAACAAGTTCACAGTACAAGTACACAGAGCAAGTACACAGAACAAGTATACATAGCAAATACACAGAACAAGTACACATAGCAAGTACACATAGCAAGTACACAGAACAAGTACACATAGCAAGAACACAGAGCTAGTACACATAGCAAATACACAGAACAAGTACACATAGCAAGTACACATAGCAAGTACACAGAGCAAGTACACATAGCAAGTACACAGTACAAATACACAAAGCTAGTACACAGTACAAGTACACAGAACAAGTACACATAGCAAGTACACAGAACAAGTACACAGTACAAGTACACAAAGCTAGTACACAGTACAAGTACACAGTACAAATATACAGAACAAGTACACAGAACAAGTTCACAGTACAAGTACACAGAGCAAGTACACAGAACAAGTATACATAGCAAGTACACAGAGCTAGTACACATAGCAAATACACAGAACAAGTACACATAGCAAGTACACAGAGCAAGTACGCATAGCAAGTACACAGAGCAAGTACACATAGCAAGTACACAGTACAAATACACAGAGCTAGTACACAGTACAAGTACACAGAGCTAGTACACAGTACAAGTACATGGTACAAGTACACAGAGCAAGTTTACAGTACAAATACACAGAACAAGTACACATAGAAAGTACACAGAAGAAGTACACAGTACAAGTACACAAAGCAAGTACACAGAACAAGTACACAGTACAAGTACACAGAACAAGTACACAGAACAAGTACACATAGCAAGTACACAGAACAAGTACACAGTACAAGTACACAGTACAAGTACACAGAACAAGTACACATAGCAAGTACACAGAACAAGTACACAGTACAAGTACACAGAGCAAGTACACAGAACAAGTACACATAGCAAGTACACAGTACAAATACACAGAACAAGTACACATAGCAAGTACACCTAGCAAGTACACAGTACAAGTATACTGTAAAAGTACACTGTACAATTACACAAAGCTAGTACACAGTACAAGTACACAGTACAAGTACACGGTACAAAGTACACTGTACAATTACACAAAGTACAATTACACAGTACAATTACACAGAGCAAGTACACAGAACAAGTACACAGTACAAGTACACAGAGCAAGTACACAGAACAAGTACACAGAGCAAGTACACAGAACAAGTACACAGAACAAGTACACAGAGCAAGTACACAGAACAAGTACACAGAGCAAGTACACAGTACAAGTACACAGAGCTAGTACACAGAACAAGTACACATAGCAAGTACACAGTACAAATACACAGAACAAGTACACATAGCAAGTACACCTAGCAAGTACACAGTACAAGTATACTGTAAAAGTACACTGTACAATTACACAAAGCTAGTACACAGTACAAGTACACGGTACAAGTACACAGTACAAGTACACGGTACAATTACACGGTACAATTACACAGTACAATTACACAGAGCAAGTACACAGAACAAGTACACAGTACAAGTACACAGAGCAAGTACACAGAACAAGTACACAGAGCAAGTACACAGAACAAGTACACAGAACAAGTACACAGAGCAAGTACACAGAACAAGTACACAGAGCAAGTACACAGAACAAGTACACAGAACAAGTACACAGAGCAAGTACACAGAACAAGTACACAGAGCAAGTACACAGTACAAGTACACAGAGCAAGTACACAGTACAAGTGTACAGATCAAGTATACAGTACAAGTACACAGAGCAAGTACACAGTACAAGTACACAGAGCTAGTACACAGTACAAGTACACCTATCTGAAGCTGGTGTAACTGTCTTGTCTCAACATGGAATACAGACAGTTGGGAGCATTGAACCATAAAGTACAGAGAATTCGTAACAATAGGATTTAAAATAAGACAAAAAATGGGGAAAGTATAACAAAATGTCAACAATTTGTAACAATATATATTGTAAAACACAGAAAAATTGGAAACAAAATGAAACATAAAGCAGAGAAAATATTCTAGTAAGTATTTAACATCCTTTATATAAAAATATAAGTTAACATTAAGTAAGAAAAATGGAGTAGAACCAACTGTGTATGATATAAAAGTAACGCAATGTCCAGAAAAATATGTAAATGTAAACAATGCAGAGTATAAGGCCACTCCCTTAAAGCACTTGGTAATTTATAATTACTTGTACCAGTCTTGTCCACAATACCTATGTGACACAACACATCTCCTGGCTGCTATATTGTGGTGATATTATAGTTACCCCACATGGTGCTTCTTAGGGCGTCGTATTATTAGTACCGCGAACATATTTATTATTGTGTATGTTCCAGAAATAGAACTAATACCTGATATTGTCAGTACTGTGTGTATGTTCCAGAAATAGAACTAATACCTGATATTGTCAGTACTGTGTGTATGTTCCATAGATAGAACTAATACCTGATATTGTCAGTACTGTGTGTATGTTCCAGAAATAGAACTAATACCTGATATTGTCAGTACTGTGTGTATGTTCCAGAAATTGAACTAATACCTGATATTGTCAGTACTGTGTGTATGTTCCAGAAATAGAACTAATACCCGATATTGTCACTGCTGTGTGTATGTTCCAGAAATAGAACTCATACTGATATTGTCACTGCTGTGTGTATGTTCCATAGATAGAACTCATACCTGATATTGTCAGTACTGTGTGTATGTTCCAGAAATAGAACTAATACCTGATATTGTCAGTACTGTGTGTATGTTCCAGAAATAGAACTAATACCTGATATTGTCAGTACTGTGTGTATGTTACAGAAATAGAACACATACCTGATATTGTCAGTACTGTGTGTATGTTCCAGAAACATGTTCCATAGATAGAACTAATACCTGATATTGTCAGTACTGTGTGTATGTTACAGAAATAGAACTCATACCTGATATTGTCAGTACTGTGTGTATGTTCCATAGATAGAACTAATACCTGATATTGTCAGTACTGTGTGTATGTTACAGAAATAGAACTCATACCTGATATTGTCAGTACTGTGTGTATGTTCCATAGATAGAACTAATACCTGATATTGTCAGTACTGTGTGTATGTTACAGAAATAGAACTCATACCTGATATTGTCAGTACTGTGTGTATGTTCCATAGATAGAACTAATACCTGATATTGTCAGTACTGTGTGTATGTTACAGAAATAGAACACATACCTGATATTGTCAGTACTGTGTGTATGTTACAGAAATAGAACACATACCTGATATTGTCAGTACTGTGTGTATGTTCCAGAAACAGAACTAATACCTGATATTGTCAGTACTGTGTGTATGTTCCATAGATAGAACTAATACCTGTTACTGTCAGTACTGTGTGTATGTTCCAGAAATAGAACTAATACCTGATATTGTCAGTACTGTGTGTATGTTACAGAAATAGAACTAATGCCTGATATTGTCAGTACTGTGTGTATGTTACAGAAATAGAACTAATACCTGATATTGTCAGTACTGTGTGTATGTTCCATAGATAGAACTAATACCTGATATTGTCAGTACTGTGTGTATGTTCCATAGATAGAACTAATACCTGATATTGTCAGTACTGTGTGTATGTTACAGAAATAGAACTAATACCTGATATTGTCAGTACTGTGTGTATGTTCCATAGATAGAACTAATACCTGATATTGTCAGTACTGTGTGTATGTTACAGAAATAGAACTAATACCTGTTACTGTCAGTACTGTGTGTATATTCCAGAAATAGAACTAATACCTGATATTGTCAGTACTGTGTGTATGTTCCATAGATAGAACTAATACCTGATATTGTCAGTACTGTGTGTATGTTCCAGAAATAGAACTAATACCTGTTACTGTCAGTACTGTGTGTATGTTCCAGAAATAGAACTAATACCTGATATTGTCAGTACTGTGTGTATGTTACAGAAATAGAACTCATACCTGATATTGTCAGTACTGTGTGTATGTTCCAGAAATGTAGCCATGAACATTACATTACATTAATACTATGTACATGTTTCTGAATCCTTTTATTGTCTGGTATAATAAATGTACATGAAAGTTTAAAAAAAAAATTTTTTTCAATATAAAAATGTCAGTTTGAAACAATTCGAAGTTCACAGATCATTCAAACGATGTTTAACCCTCTAATTTTCACTGAATGCTGATAGACGATGATAATATACAAGAGGCCCAAGGGGCCTTAACGGTCACCTGAGGAATATATGTCAATAATCTGGGGATTTTAAAATGTTGCAAAAATGTAACAACACTTGTGCAGGACCATGTGTAAAACATCTGTACCAAGTTTGAACATGACCCACCCAATGGTTCTTGAGAGGAAGTCCATAATGTCTTAGCCAAACAGAGGCCAGAGTGGCCATCTTGGATTTTGAATCGCCCATAAAAGTTAAAACACTTGCCAGGACCTTGTGTAGAACATTCGTATCAAGTTTCCCCCTTTTCCCCCTCCTGGGGCCAATATTGGGGCCACGCCCTTTTTCTTCAATTACTTGAAGCGGCTTCCCATGGGGATGCTTTGTGCCAAGTTTGGTCAAAATCCATCCAATGGTTTTTGAGAAGAAGTCATTTAAAGAAGGTTTTAACATATGGCCCCTTTTACACCACTTATGGGCCCCAAAGGGGCCATAATCACTTTTTTCAACATAATTTCATATGTCCTTCATTAAGGGATACTTTCTACCAAATTTGGTTGAAATCGGTCAAAGTTGATTTTTTACCCTTTTGAGTGCCCCCTAGTGGGGCCGTTTTTGACCCAATTTTTTTTCATTCGCAAACTTTGTAGACCATACCATAAGGACCCTAAATATCAAATATGAATTTAATCTGAATGTTGGTTCATGAAAAGAAGATTTTTAAAGATTTACCTAATTTTACCCCCCTTTTCCCCCTCCTTAGGCCCCTATTGGGGCCACACCCTTTTTCTTCAGTTACTTGAAGCGGCTTCCCATGGGGATGCTTTGTGCCAAGTTTGGTCAAAATCCATCCAATGGTTCTTGAGAAGAAGTCATTTAAAGAAGGTTTTTACATATGGCCCCTTTTACACCCCTTATGTGCCCCAAAGGGGATATAATCACTCTTTTCAACATAATTTCATATGTCCTTCATTAAGGGATACTTTCTTCCAAATTTGGTTGAAATCGGTCAAAGTTGATTTTTTACCCTTTTGAGTGCCCCCTAGAGGGGCCGTTTTTGACCCATTTTTTTTTTCATTCGCAAACTTTGTAGACCATGCCATAAGGACCCTAAATATCTAATATGACCTTAGTCTGACTGTTTACCTAATTTTACACCCTTTTCCCCCTCCTTGGGCCCCTATTGGGGCCATGCCCTTTTTCTTCGTAAACTTGAAGCAGCTTCCCATGGGGATGCTTTGTGCCAAGTTTGGTCAAAATCTATTCAGTGGTTCTTGAGAAGAAGTGGAATATGTGAAAAGTTTACCGCTCACGACGCACGACGCACGACGACAGACAAATCATGATGGCAATAGCCTATGGCTCAGGCGACCTAAAAAAACTACGTCCTGTAGATGAATAATTGATTTACGAAACATCTGTTGTGTCATGTGCTTGTTGAATTGTACACTGAAGGTTTCAAGTTATTACTATTGACGTCTTAACCCTGTCAATTGCGTCGAGGACACTTGAGAGTGATTTCCTGTTACACGCAAGTAGGTATGTCCACTTGTGTGTAAAATCCAAACCTTTCGTATAGAATCTATCCTTTACGAGTCGGCTTAAATTGGTACGTTGCCACTTTCATTTCAGAAAACTACCTGAACAAATGTGTTCTTCGTTGTCACTTTCATTTTAAGAAAATTACCCAAAAATCAGTCTCTATATTGGAACTTTCATTTCTCGGAAACTCCAAAACTTAGATTCCATACTAGCTCTTTCATTTTCAGAAAACTACCCAAAAATCAGTCTCTATGTTGGAACTTTCATTTCTCGGAAACTCCAAAAATTAGATTCCATACTAGCTCTTTCATTTTCAGAAAACTACCCAAAAATCAGTCTCTATATTGGAACTTTCATTTCTCGGAAACTCCAAAAATTAGATTCCATACTAGCTCTTTCATTTTCAGAAAACTACCCAAAAATCAATCTCTATGTTGGAACTTTCATTTCTCGGAAACTCCAAAAATCAGTTTTTTATCATGGCACTTTCTAACACAGGTGCTCCCTGTTCACAATTCTGTTCACTTCCGTCGACGTCTATGTCCAGTACGTATCCTTCTCTTTATCCGTTATGGTAGCTGTCTTTATTCAATAAATTTTTAGTATATTATAAGTATTAAGATGTATGCCATGTACTAAAGACCATAGCAGTGTAATAGTATGTTTAAAACATCATATCAATCGTTCAATGTCGATTTTTAAAATTAACTCTAAGGACATCTGTGTATTCTGTTTTATACATTTTATACGTAGCATGAATTTTAGAAATAAATCCAAAGAGTCACGTGATAATGAAATATACCACACGTGTTTCAAAAATATATCCAACATCTACAAGTAGTTCACGATTTTCAAAAAAGTGTTTATTGTTTGACTAAAAACAAAATGGACGCTTAGTACAATTTCGGTGTGACACATTTGGTGTCGGTTTGTTGTATTTGTTAAATTTGGTTATAAAATAGAGTATATCATTGTCAAATTTGTTACTTCGTCGTTTAGTCGTGAAGTGGAATTAGATTAAGAATTAGCAAGAGTGTATTTTACTGATTGGTTTGTGAGCATATGACATAGTTTATACTCATTTTTGGATAAAAATACTTATGTTTCAAACATATGACAAAAATATTTGTTATAGGAGCTTGCAGTAATTAATTTGTCTTCTTCCATTCTAGAGTAACACTTACAAAATCCTGCATAACATTTCTCTGCTGGGTCAGACAAAATCAGGTGGTTTTATGGAACTAATTATCATACAAAATGTCGACAACGTAACAGAATCACTTAACATAAATTAGTATTAATAAATACTTCTTCTAATAATAATGATAAATAATCTTATATGGGTTACGTTCTCAGTTACACTCAGCTTAAGTGTGACAGATAAAATGGACACGTGAGAAATCAACTAGACACGTGACAGCCAAACCAAAATGCTAGACACGTGACACACCGAACCTGAATACTAGACACACGACATACCAAATCCAAATTGAAACTAGACGTGACACACCAAACCTGAATATTAGACTTATGACACACCAACCCGGAAGACAAGACAAGCGACACACCAAAGTAGACTGAAATTACTTTGTGATAGACCAAACCCAGTCTGAAAATAGGCACGTGACAGATCAAACCAGAATACTAGACAAAAGACATTCCCACCCAGAAAACTAGACTAGTGACACACCAAACCCGAATACTAGACACGAGACATACCTACCCAGAAAACTAGACAAGTGACACACCAAACCCGAATACTAGACACGAGACATACCCACCCAAAAAACTAGACAAGTGACACACCAAACCCGAATACTAGACAAAAGACATTCCCACCCAGAAAACTAGACTAGTGACACACCAAACCCGAATACTAGACACGAGACATACCTACCCAGAAAACTAGACAAGTGACACACCAAACCCGAATACTAGACACGAGACATACCTACCCAGAAAACTAGACTAGTGACACAGCAAACCCGAATACTAGACACGAGACATACCTACCCAGAAAACTAGACAAGTGACACACCAAACCCGAATACTAGACACGAGACATACCTACCCAGAAAACTAGACTAGTGACACACCAAACCCGAATACTAGACATGAGACATACCTACCCAGAAAACTAGACAAGTGACACACCAAACCCAAATACTAGACACGAGACATACCTACCCAGAAAACTAGACAAGTGACACACCGAACCCGAATACTAGACACAAGACATACCTACGCAGAAAACTAGACTAGTGACACACCAAACCCAAATACTAGACACGAGACTTACCTAACCAGAAAACTAGACAAGTGACACACCAAACCCGAATACTAGACACGAGACATACCTACCCAGAAAACTAGACAAGTGACACACCGAACCCGAATACTAGACACAAGACATACCTACCCAGAAAACTTGACTAATGACCCACCAAACCAGAATATTAGACACGAGACATACCTACTCAGAAAACTAGATAAGTGACACACCAAACCCAAATACTAGACACGAGACTTACCTAACCAGAAAACTAGACAAGTGACACACCAAACCCGAATACTAGACACAAGACATACCTACCCAGAAAACTAGACTAGTGACAAACCAAAATAGACTTTACCACTTTTTGACAGACCAAAACCAGATTAAAAGCAGTCACCTGACATACCGTACCAGAATAATAGACGCTTGCCAGACTAAACCAGGATACTAGACACTTTGCAGACCAAACTAGAATACTAGACACCTGACATACTGTACCAGAATACTAGACACTTGCCAGACCAAACCAGGATACCAGACACTTGCCAGACCAAACTAGAATACTAGACACCTGACATACCGTACCAGAATGCTAGACAAGTGACAGACCAAACAAGAAAACAGAACAAGTGACAGACCGGAAAGAGACTGAAACTAGAAACGTGACAGCTAAAACCAGACTGAAACTAGATATGTGACAGACCAGAACCACATACGTAGGCTGGTACTAGTATGTTCGTACTTACTAGAGCATCGACTTAGCCATTCAATACCTTTTTTTAATGTTTTCATGTCACTGTTAGATATCGTGTACGTCTTCGACAGCACAATGCAGGTTCAGGAATGAATGATAAAGCTATGTTGGGATGAATCATATGACTTTAAGATTACTATAACTTATTGGTATACGTCATCTTAAATGGCAGCCAATATATAGGTATACTGTTTCACTTATGGAAAAACTGCCAACACATTAATTGACTAGTTCCCTTAGTCATTCTAAATATTTTAGTACACTTGACTTCCATGACCTGGACAGCAATACAGATCTGGGAACATTCGTTAGAGTAAGCTTGATGCTCTTCATCTATACACTTAAGTTGTTAAAAAAAACATGAAAAAGAACACTAATTATATAGGAACTCGAGGGTCTGACCATATCTGCTGCACCATCAGGTAATTTTTCACACAAGCACTTACCTCCCCTTAGCAAAACACAGAGATACATGTAGCATTTGATCTATTCAACAGAATGAACTAATGACAAGCTGTTTATAAGAGACAGACAAAGCAACTACCAATTAGCTCACACTTTGTTTTATTCTTCAACAGTTATTCCGTGTAACTAACAATACATACAAGCCACACCATATGAATGGAGTGTAGTGTTACCATAAACTCTAATCTAGTTTGTGGCAAAATGACCAGCATATTGCATGGAGATCTATATATCTGAACAATACTAAACAATACATGTACATGATACAGTGGGTGACACCCTTAACAGGGCTAATCAAGGCAGTCCGAGTCGGGCAGTGCTCCACAATCCTCTCTCTCCTACACACCATTCATACCCTCTCACACCACATCTCAGCCACATACAGCTGACATGTGTTCAATCTAATATCTATCTGTTTACCTTTTCCATGTTATACAAAGCTTTAATGGTAAAATATGCTGATGTTGTGACTTTAATTAATGTCAACAATTTTTACTTGTGGTTTTTTTCATTTCTCTTGACTGCATCACCATTTCTTTTACAGCAAACATAATTTCAACAGAATGTCTAATATGAAATTATAAACAAAATCCTTACAAAAGAGGATCCGAGTAAAAGGTTTCAAATATGACAGATTACTTAAACTGAATAGGAAATCCAATAAACTGCCTACAAAAAAATGTTTTCAATATAATTCACCGGCCTTTATGTATACAACAAACAATTTATATAGTATGTTAATGATAAAAAAGGGGCTGTGATAAGCTCAGTGTGAGGTGCATAGTTCAAGCTCCCTTCACCTTGTCATTCTCAGGAGGTGAAGAAATACACTGATCTTTGCTGACTTGGCGAGACACTTCACCTTGAATGTTCTGCATGGCATAGAATGAGCCTCCCATATGTTGTTCAGTGAGGTAACCAACAACCACTGCACGAAAACTCTGCCTCAAAATGACGGGCGTAAAACCCAACACACAAACACTGATGCAAAATTTCAGAAGTATATTCTGATGTCATTTGAATGAATGTCAAAGTTTATGATATTTTAGTATTTATTTTTGCCCAGGTACCTACCATTAGGTCACAAATATTAAGTTTGACCCATCAAAATAATGTAAGCAACTGAAATAACATGGAAATATTATAAAATGATCTGTTTGCATAGGATAGAATGGTGATACAGTACAAAGGAGAAATCATCACATGACACACACATATATACATATAAAGTTTTTCCGTGGATAAGGACATTTTACAGCGAACAAGGTTAGACTGTTTAAACTGTCCGTGTACAGATCTGTGCTGTCTTTGTAAGTGTAATGATATTGCCTCCCAAAATCCATGACTGGTGTTTTTGTTTCCCATGAATGTAGGGTTTACTTGCATCCTCAACTTCAATTTTTTTTACATTTAAATACAAGAGAAATATTCCAGATGCAGTTTTCATTTGCTAATTTTCTCAGAGGTCTGTTAGTAACTAGGCTGATTATCCTATCTGATCCATTTCTGTACAACACTGAAACAGTGACTTGATCAATTAACTTAGGGAAAGTCACAAGCCCAAGTGGAGCACTCAGTGCTTAAGGGGAGGTAATTCACCAAATTTTGTTCACACAAGGTTCAACAGGAACAGGAATTAATATGATCAATAATTATAATGGCTATGACAGATAATTTTTTCTACAAATATTGCTTTTTCATTTCTTGGAATTTGTCATTCTCATGACAAGTTCACCTTCACATGGTTTGGACCCCACCTACACGAATTACAGATCATAGGAGCAATGACAAGAGAGACCTAAAAAAGAAACACAGTTAGGTCTAACCTGTATATAATACAGGGATAAGAGATGATCATGAACCAGACCTTAAAAAGGACATGTACAACCAGGTGTGACCTGCATGTAATACAGGGCCTTAGCTATAACAGACACACCTGAAACTGGACAAAAGTGAGACTTGACTGGGGAAGTATTGCACTGAAAATTTAGGACAATGTAACCATTGTGAAATAATCTTAGATCATGCTGAAGATATTCAACATCATATGCATAATGTGAAGTTCCAGATCTCAATTTTCAACTCTCATCTGGTATGAGATATCTTCAAACATCTTCCAGCCTTTGATTCTGTAATATCTTAAATTGTTTAGTTTCATATTACATTCAAACACTCTGCTGAAACTGTTTAAGAATATAACACTCACTGAGAAAAACTTGCTAGTTCAGAATGTTAGCTCAAATTGTGTCGAACTTGTTTTTGAAATATTACACTTAATGGAAGTGTGAAATAATTTGTTATAGAATATTACGCTCAATCAATGTGTGAAACTTATTCTATCATATCACACTCAAATAGTGTGTTGATCTTACTATAGAATATTACATTCAAATGTGAAACTCCTCACAGAATATTACTCTCAATAGAAGTGTTAAATAATTTGTCTAAGAATATTACACTCAATCAATATGTGAAACTTACTATATAACATTATACTCAAACAGTATGCTGACCTTGTTATAAAGTATTACACCCACTCAATCAGTGTGAGAAACTTACTATATAACATTATACTCAAACAGTATGCTGACCTTGTTATAAAGTATTACACCCACTCAATCAGTGTGAGAAATTTACTATATAACATTATACTCAAACAGTATGCTGACCTTGTTATAAAGTATTACACCCACTCAATCAGTGTGAGAAATTTACTATATAACATTATACTCAAACAGTATGCTGACCTTGTTATAAAGTATTACACCCACTCAATCAGTGTGAGAAACTTACTATATAACATTATACTCAAACAGTATGCTGACCTTGTTATAACGTATTACACCCACTCAATCAGTGTGAGAAATTTACTATATAACATTATACTCAAACAGTATGCTGACCTTGTTATAAAGTATTACACCCACTCAATCAGTGTGAGAAATTTACTATATAACATTATACTCAAACAGCATGCTGACCTTGTTATAAAGTATTACACCCACTCAATCAGTGTGAGAAATTTACTATATAACATTATACTCAAACAGTACGCTGACCTTGTTATAAAGTATTACACCCACTCAATCAGTGTGAGAAATTTACTATATAACATTATACTCAAACAGTATGCTGACCTTGTTATAAAGTATTACACCCACTCAATCAGTGTGAGAAACTTGCTATAAGTATAATATTCCACTCAATCAGAAACAACATACTACATAAAATTTCACTCACACAGATAAAAAAACAGCACACTAACAAGGCAAGTGGATCATACATCAATTATAAAACTTAAAATATCTAGTAAACAATATCTACATGAAAGGAACACAATTTTCTGGTAATAGAATCTGTCTAATTTAGATGGTCTTTCAACTACAAAGATAAGCACTAATGTGGATGTTTATATTTATATGAAATTCAATAGGTGTCAAGATTGAGTTAACGACAACCATGTCCATCTTTCCTGTTAAATGTTCACAGATTTATTTTGCATCAGAAGCACTTTCAACCTTTTCTCTAGGAAGGTCAGTTCATCAGTTTGGAATTTTATCAACACATTACAATATTTTTTGTTGTGAACACCTTTCAATTTACTTGCTTTATGTTCAATTAAAAGCATTTAATATGAATTATTACTTAGAACTGAATATTTCTAGTAAATTTGATAAAATAAACAGGAATCATCATCTAGAAAATTAATTTTTCATGAATTCTTAAATAAGAAATATGTTTATCTAAATATTTCCTCCTTGAACCAATTAGATTTTTTCTCACCTTTTCTTACATTAGGTTACTGAGACCCACACTATTTGATGAACCTTTCATAAAGATAAGATGATTTTAAGAAAAACTGGATAAAATGATAAATTATATACAAGGTAACTTGTGATGAAATATTACAAATGTATGGTTGTGTGGGGCACTGGTAACACATTTGCCTTTCACACAAATGATAGGTTGAATTCCTATATCAGCTGGTGAAAAAAGGTATGTGGTCACCTTTCTGACCACAAGGGTTTTCTCACAATAAACATCTTATGCTCTTCTGACAAGACAAACAAGAGTGATCAATATCAGTTGTTAGCATTTTTTGCAATAGTGTTGTAAAATGAATAAAGTTAATATTATGTATGTGGACTTTTTTATCCTCTAGTCCAAAATTTGAAGAGATTCTACTTGAATGAAATACTAGAAACAGAAGATTACTAGCATTCAACATTTTGCGTTCTCTTACTCAATGAATAACAGCACATTGCCAATTATAATAACAACAAAAATAAAATAATAAATAACACAGTTTAAATGCATCTACTACAAAACACAATAAATTAGCCTCTCTTGTTAAAATGTTCCCTCTATGGTGTCGTGAATTACCATATAATATTTAACGTAATTCAAGAAATATTTACCCATCTTTTTCAATGCAAGCACATTCTTGTCAGATAAAAAAAATACCCCTTCAATAAAATTTGTTGAAATTTTAAGGTTAAAGCACTATTTTCTGTCCCTTAAAACATTATTTTTGTTGTAGTAAGCACCTTTGGCTCTTAAAACAGAAAATATATGGGCCCCTTGAAAAGGAAATTTTTAATGGGGCTCTAAAAATGCAAGTTTTTTTTATGATGCTTCAGGTTTTAAAAACAGAAATATTGAATTCTTCTAAAAATGGATATTGTTTATGAGGATCTTAAAGCTGAAATTGTAGGTCTATAAGATAGATAAATCTGTACAGTGTAGCATATCATATGCAGAAACAGAAATTATCAAAAAGATTGTGTCTTGTCAACAATGAAAAATTGCAGAAATTAATTCCAAAAATGAGATGATATAGACTTTAAATTAAAGGAAAATTTTGAGTGGTGGGCACTTCAAATGAGAAAAGGCTCTTAAAGTGAGTAATGAAACAGTGAAGAACTCCGAGAACGACATGCTGTACATTCTCAGGAATCAGATGTAATCTAATTCTAGTGGTACATTTTATAGATGTGGTAATGAAATATGCCAGTCCAGTCAAGTTACTTTACCATCATAAGTGTAAGATGTTTTAAAGAACTTCAGTCTGTGTAAAGCTAAAGCAAATTAAACCAAAAATAAATATTGCTGTATAATGCAGAAAATAAAACAAGAGAAAAGCAACAAGAAAAAGTAAAGCACAACACTCAAGTGTACTGATGACTCAATAACAATGTACCAGCACATTAGTTATAATACAGAGAGATATCACATCATTTCATAAATGATCAAGGATTTCTAGAAAGACATTCTGGTATAGTAATTACTAAATATATAATACAAAACAGTGCAGGTCCTCACAAACAATGAAATCCAATTATCAATATATTTATAACACTGAATAAAAACAGACTGGTTTCCTTAATGTCTTGATAAAGATGCATTGAGTTTACCTTAGATTAATATCGCTTACAACACAGTTCTATAATGTATGCTCATTTAAATATGTATATTTCAAAATCTTTATATCAACAAATGGGAAATATTTTCACTGCGGCTGTCTGATCAAGAGAATGAGTTACCTGAAGGACTTTCACTTGTGGATCAGCTTTGATAAATAATGTTGTGTTGATATCGGTAATGGTCATTATAATATATTTTACAAAATATGCATAAAAAGATCAAGAAGATCAGATGTGTAGCCCAGGTAGATTACCATGTCATAGCTGAAGTGTTTTCTCATTCCACAAACCAACCAGTATGTGTTGATCAACTGGTGTCTCATACTATACACTGTAATTGCTATACAATACCAGACCTGTTTGACAATATCTAGCTGTTGTTCGTTTTGATTAGACTGTTGTGTTTCAGGACCAAGTGATCAACCTGCTTTTGTAACGGTGAACAAGTTTAGGTACTACCTGGTACTACAACTACTGCTAAACAATATGCCTGAGTGTGCAGGATTATCAAGTGTGTGTTAATGAGGAGCTAGTTACTATAGAGCTTGTATTTACAGTAGCATGCTAGTCTTGTAGTCACTAGTACTGTCACAATCTGCAGATCTGTTGAGAACTTAGTAGCTGTTTCACTGTCTGTTTTGCACGTAGCTACATTTTCAGATCCACAATTTTACCAAATAGTCTGTTGAAAACTTGAGGAATGAAATTCTGTCATTACATTGTCTATATCACATCTCCAGCACCAAAACACAGGACAAAATCAAAATGAAGTTCCTGTAAAAACAAGTCTCAATGACAGCCGAGTCCCTTTGTCCTCCATATGACTCTGATGTCAATTGGTTTCATATGTTGTGAGTAAAGCTGCATCCACAGGTTCCATACACGAAGGACAAGTGAATGATCTCATCAACCAGTCATCTATACAGTCTCTGTGATAGGTGTGCATACATGGCAAAAATCTCAGGCTCTCTCCCAGTATAAAGTCGTTCATACATATAACACATCTGGAAAAGTAGCCATAAATCTCAAAGAAAAATGTTCAAAAAGAAAATGGTCAAAGCTGCCATTTCTATATCAGTTTATCAACTTACCAGCAAAGAATCGAATATACTGATTTAATGACAATCTTGCCTTAAAAGTTTTCTTTGTTATTTGCTTATGTTGGAATATCAATTTATAGCCATCTTCAAATTCCAATTATTTTGCTATTAATGTGTACCTTTGCTATAATTTATCAATCAGAATACAGTAATTTCGTGATTTTCAAAAATATTATTTCAAGGACACTTGATTTTGTGGATGAATATAGCTCAATAAATCAACTAATTCTAACAGTTTGAGGGCATGTGAATTAATTGATTAACAGTACCGATGAATCAACAAAAATAGATCCCACACAAAAAGGACAGTTTTTACAGTATGACTAGTAATTTAATTGTGTTATAGTACTTTCAAGTTTCCATTTTAGATATGGTACTTACTCTCTTCCCTTCTTGTTAGTGCCATCATACACTCCAGTGGGCAGGTGACTGATCAGTCCAAGACGCTTGGCAATCTTAATTTGCTCCTCCTCAGACAGTTGGCTGGCCAGGCGGCTTACATTAGGAGCTGGGTGATAAACTGGTACACGCTCCTGCAAAATCAGATATATTTCTATAGATAAATCTTTGGCTTTCTGAAGATAATAATTTGACATAAATCTAGATCTATGAAATGAATTCTGTATCTGTATATGCTATAATTATATAATCATGGCACAGCTACTGTCCAATAAGAAACTTTATTACATTTTTTCCATGACATATTTTCATTTATCTATTCACTAGCTTTAACATCCACTATTACAGTTTTTCTGCAGATGAGCTACACATAGTTCATACTCCAAAGGCAGAAAGTAAGCACCCTTTGTATAACAGTGAGAACAAACATCACTGGTTTTGGTTAAGTTTTTTTTTCAAAGCAACAGACTAGACATAAGCTTATAATTAAGGAATGTCATGTGAACTTGACAAATGTGAAAATAAATGTAGTCAACATTGTTGTGTAACTTGATTCTTTGTACATACACATATATTTATGAATCATCATGATATCATGTGTGTGTACAGTATATGCAGTCATTCCGTACATCCCCTTGTAGACTCACCTGTGTTATGAGTTCATTATATACCTATCTGTACATGTTTATGACATATATTACCATTACATGCATTTCCCCTTGATAATAATATGTATGTATATAAAGCCATTGTGGGATTACCTAGCCCTTTGTACTTATCCTTCTTGACCTTTTATCATGATTACATAAGTAGACATGTTAACAGTTTTGCACATGATGACCCAAAATGACTAATGTACATGTATTAATGTATTGATGGACCAGAAAACCATTACCAATTAAGTTTATATGTACCTATAAATTATTAATGTTCTGATAGAATAAATTTTGTATAATCACCAGTGTCCCTTGCTATAATATATATTTAGATAGTATACTACATACATGTTAAACTGTATAAAATGTATTTTGAATTTGTTAGCCCAAATTCCCCCTCCCTCCCTTGAGACAACAACTGACTTTGAAACGCTTTCATTATCTGGAACAGTGCCAGATTCCAGAATTCTACAACACAATTATGTATCACAAGGTGTCATGAAGGCCTGTTTATAGGGTCATAAAATTGAAAAAACAAGAGTATCAGTGCTTCCTGAAAACAAATTTCTTGGACAAAAAAAATTACCAAAGGGCAATAATTCTGTAATTAAGGGGTTATAGGCCCTGACTTTACTACCTATACAGCACATTCTCTTAGTATGATCAATGTATATACAAAGTTTCATGATCCTAGTTTTAAAGCAAGCAAAGCTATGCTCATGACACAAAATTTTGATAAAGGACAATAACTTGGACTTTGCTACACTGCACCTTGCTTTTGTACGACTGATGTATTCATCACTTTTCAATATCCTAGTATAAATGCAGGTAAAATAATGCTCCAGACACAAAATTTTAACAAAGGACAATAACTCTGTAATTAAGGGGCTGCAAGCCTAACATTGGTACACTGCACATTGTCTTTATATGAGTTTCAGTTATACATCGGACAAGACATTTTAACAAAGAGCAATAACTCTTTTAATGAGGGGTCAACGGCCCTAAATTTAGTACATTGCACACTGTTTTGAGTATGATCTATGTCCCACCAAGTTTCAATGCAAGCAAAGTTATGCTCTAGACAAAATATTTTTAACAAAAGCAATAACTCTGTACTTACAGGGTAGCAGGCCCTGAATTTGGTACACTGTGTATCATCTTTATCTGATCAATGTCTACACCAAGTTTCATTATCTTAGTGTATAGGCAAGCAAACGTATGTGCCAGACACAAAATCTTAACAAATGGCAGCAACTCTGTAATTGAAGGGTCAAGGGGCCTGAATTTGGTACACTGTACATCCCCTAAGTATGACCAATGTATACACCAAGTTCCATGATCCCTGCTTAACATTGGACAAAGTTATGCTCCAGACATGAAGAGACAGATGGACAAAGCGGCACTTATATGCTCCCCCACAAAATTATGGGCAGCAAAAAAGAAAAAAAAATGGAGTTGTACAGGCATACATTTAAATAAATATATATATATATAATAATGTCATTCCAGGTCATCTGATTATTAAAAGGAAGCTGTTTGAAGATTTTGACCATTTGACCTTTTGACACTTGACCTCAAAACCTGTCATCTTAACATTCATTGTTGTACCGCTAGCCATCATGCTACAGGTGCAATATCAGATTACTTGAAATTGGCTACATAAATTTGTTGTACATTTATAAGTATCAGGTGATTATTAATAGTGAGGTCGAGATTTGCTTTGATTTTTGGTGGTTCAACATATTGACTGTCAAAAATATCAAATCAGGCTAAAAATTAAATGTGGAAAATAAAATATACTGAAATGCTTTGACTTTGTTCTTTTCAAGATTCTTTCTCACAATGAACAAAGCCTGTTTCCGGTTACTGTTGTTTGGTAAGGATATTTTTTCTCCAGGCTATATTTACATTGAAAGACTAGAAATATATGTATTACAAATATCACTGTACTCTCTGCTTTATATTCCACTGCTGATAATTAATATTGTGCATTGGAAAACTAGGATTACAGATGACTTGCATGGTATTCATATGTACATCATGTTTATGGTATGAACATTTCATTTGAAATTTTTAATTCTGATACTAACATCTGAAAGCCTGATATGAACACTTGTGGCATTTGCATTCTGATTGGAATGCAGTAAAAATGTATGATATCATTGTTATACATTTCAGAGTAAATTATATAACAATCATTCCCTAGACAATGCCATACAAGAGATCATAATGGTGATTTGATGCAAAGCTAAAGGTGTAAACATCTGAAATGTTCACATTGTAAGTCTGCCGCCATCATGGGATGTGTATACTAAATGGTATGATCATTATTGACTACAATGTAGCTATATGTGAGGAGATCATGCTTGACATTAGTCTGTTTAAATATTTGTCAAGCATCTGAGTGAATCGGCCTTAGAGTATGTATACATAAGGGTATCACAGGGTGTCACAAAATGTGGTCAATTGCAAAATAAAAACAGATATATATATACATATGCATGCATGCACATATAATGAAGTACTGAATTGCATGAATTGTTGAAAAGTAGTGCAATGGACTGAATTTCACTTAATTTTCATTCTTATTTACTGTTACTTGCAATATAAAGAAATTGTCCATAAGAAAATATACTGAAAGCATATGACTAATTCCCTACAATAGAGAAAACTTCCCCTAAACAGAGCTAGTTAGTATATTTTTCCTTAATTCCTAAACATGTTTTCAAATCATGCTATAAAAAAAAACAGAAATATTAATCTGATATCTTTATTGTCATATTTTATATATATAATTTTCATTTATGTCATATAGTTTACAAAATCCCTCTTTTGAATGGTGACCAAAAGGGCTGTCCGAAATTCTTCCATTTCTCAAAAAAAAAAAAAACACCGAAATTCTTTTTCTTCCACAATTGGTTGCATTCCCCAATTTCTAGATAAATCCATGGCATTGACAATGTTTTCTATGTCATGAATGAATTCTTGACACAGTGGTACATTATGACAAATCTCGTCCCTTGTGCACTAAATTATTGGTTTTAAAGTGGTACTGTACTTACATTAGGATAGTGGACAACCTTCAACATGCTGTTGACACATTTGACCCTGTGGCCTTAAAATTTGGTCAAGGGCATTTGTTAAACTAACTTGGAAGCATTTCATTCTTGTATATATTACTATATAATGCTGGCCTAAAACCAGACTTCGGACCTCTTTAATATTGTAGAGATGTTGATACATTAGGTCCATGTAAACGTCAAAGTAAGTCAGGGTTATTCATTTGAAAAAAAGGGACTTTGTAACACTTTATCCCAGCATGTTGTATCATGACTGGACCCTTTGATTAGTAACAAGGAATCCTTTAAATGGAGAAGTTGAGGAAAAAATAACGAGAAAACAACAGACAAAACACCAAGGCAAAAGGTCTTAATTAATGAACATCTATCAGGGCAACATTAAGTTCCAAGTTTGATATTTGTATATGTTTTCTACATACATGGTACATTTATAATGTCGGTACAAGTTACATTTAATTAGTCCATACTTTTCAAACTACGTATTTTTTCTTTCAAAAAATATTTCCTTTGTATCAATTTATGATCTTAAGAAATCTCCATATGCCATGCTTTCGTTAGTCACATTATGTAAATTTCTTTTGACGAAAAGGCTTTGTTACTAAAAATAGCTTTACCTAGATATCGTGGCGTTTGTGTTATACTAAATCGATAATCTCTTGCATGTCATATATAGCTGGTTTAAACAGATTATTATAGCATGAAAATGTTCACTATCCCAACATCAGTTAAAATACCCAATGTACCCACAGTTACTGACAACCAAACAGACTTCTAAACAACAAAGGATTGTCTCCGATATGGCCTTGTTTGTAAACACTGTCTGACATTGTGATCGTGACAAACCTGATACGGCGGAGGAGGGCCGAGTGCTTGCTCTGCTCCATCTTGACTATCATGGCCACGTAACAGCGATATGTCGTCGGTACTTGGTGTTTTAAAACAGTTCCCCATGCTGACTGGTGATGGCAAACGTGCTAACGGTTAAATAAAGATATATTCAAAGCATGGTTTCATTGTTCCTGGAACAGGTGACAAGTGAAAACATTCGCCTAATCACGCACATCCTTCCGCGAGTGACGTAAATGTCGGGATTGTTTGCCGATATTGTAATCTTAAGCAAATGCATAATTGACATAGAATATTAATATCTTAAATAAAATCTTCATTTCATGGTGACAAGAATTGTCCTTAGTTATAATTAAAATATCATAATTGTAGGATTACATTTTTGCGTAGAAATATTTTGTCTATCAAAACAAACCAAATATCGTATTTGGTTTCGTATTTTGGATGACGTTTAAAGGATATGTTGTGACATGACGTTCGTAAACAAGTTAATGAATCATATTGTCACGTTAAGTTTATTATTATTATAAAAATATGTCTTTTTACGAAACCGTCTTAGTAGTGTAAATATCAATGTAAAAGAAGTGCTTGCATCGATAGCTTATAATGATATATAAATGAAGACGTATGTGGATCCAGATTCTACTTTCAGTTTCCCATACATTTGTACTTGGTCTAATTTAAGACATCTTTAAACATGCTTCGTCATACATACCGTTCTTCTTTATTATATCCTATTATCCAGAAAGGTAATTAATTATAAACGGCGTCACGTATGTCGTAATTATAGGAAAATGGAGTATGTTTAAGAACATGGGTTGCTGTTTTCCTTGGGTGGTGATGGGAGGGAATTGGGAGTTGTATTTTATGCAGAATACACAAATTCACATAAAGATACATTGAAATTTAAGTGGAATGAAATTACTAAAATGCTGCTTTGTTTTCTTTTATGTAGATGTTTTTTGTTGGAATTTTAGATTCTGAATCAATGATGTCTGTAAATAATTTGGTATACTGATGAGGAGGAATGGAGGTAGAACAGGAAGAAGGCGACACAGATGAATGGTATGAACATTGTACATGTATTGGGTACAGAAGGATTTCCTATTAAAGATAACATTTGTAGAAATTGAAAATAGAAGTCACCTAATAACCCCAGTTGGTGGAAATATCATCTAAGCTGAAAGAGTGAGTCTCTAGCTTAAGACCAAGAGAGCACCTGTTCACTAGTCCCAGTGGGTACAGGACATTTTTTATTACTCCTTCCACACAGTGACCACCCCAAGAGTAGAATCTATTGGAAAATGGAGTGAAAGAACAATGTTGTCTTTGGGGGAGGGGGGGGAAGAAGTCATGTAGAAAAGTAAAGTAAAGGTAACCTTACTAACTCTGGTTATGAGAAATTCCATTTAGTTGAATTGTTTTAAACCAATGCACATATATAGAATGTCCAGCTAGAGACAAAGAGGATCAGTATCTTATGAGTCCCAGCAGGATAAGGGAGTTTTTCATGTTTCCTTCCTGTTTTAAACCAATGCCCAATATATATGGAAAATATCTGCCATTTTGCTTTTCTGCAGGCCCCCCTATCTGCTGGAGGACCTGCCCACAGAAGCCTTATTGGAGATATTTCAGCATTTGGACTGGCATAATCTCATCAATGTGTCCCAGACTTGTTCACGCTTCAGAGACCTATGTCTAAAGTCAACACTATGGTAAAAAGTTTTTTTTTCATAAGCCTGTTGACAACTTGGATACTGGTAAAAGCAAATGTAACAAAGTTGAAATGTCTATCATTGATAGCTTGCACTAGACTTGTGTGAAGGTGACCCAATGGTAACTAGAATTTTGGTGTTATGGGAAGGTGACCCTATAGTATCCAGTTATTGCCTGTTTTTTGGAAGGTGATCCTTCGGTAACTAGTAATTGACTTCTGCTGGAACATTACCCTATGGTAACTGATAACTGACTTTGTTGATGTGATACTATAGTGTCCAATAATTGCCTGTTATGGGAACTTGACCCTATGGTAACTAGTAACTGACTTTAATGATGTGAAACTATTGTATACAGTAATTGCCTGACTTTGTCGATGTGATACTGTAGTGTCCAGTAATTGCCTGTTATGGGAACTTGACCCTATGGTAACTAATAATTGGCTTCTGTAGGAAGGTGATCCTAGTATAACTATTTATTGAATGCCATGTAAGGATGATCCTTTTGTAATTAGATATTGACTTGTTGAAAGGTGACACTAAAGTAACTAGAGACTGACACCTGAATGATGATTTCCTTGGTGATAGATTAAAGAATTCGTCATGTGTGACAATGATTTTACAAAATGTATGTGTGTCTTTTTAAGATGTCTGTAAATAGATCCTTGATACTCCTGGGGTTACCATCACTTATGCTCACTGCACGCCTTGGACATGGCATGGCAAAATTGAAGGGTCCATGTGCGACATTTTGTGGACAAGACAAAAAGACTAATTTGATCCTTTGATGTGCATCAAACGAATCTAGAAGTTACATAATTTGTTGAAATGGCTTTGAAGTTGGTGTCACTCCTTTGTAATCTTCGAAAGGACTGTATCGGCCTGGGATTGGTCAGTTTTTTCCTCCTGGAACCAATCAAATTACTTTACCTGTGCCATAAATTTTGCCATGACATATTCCAGGGGAGAAGAGAATGAAAGTGATCGTAACCCCTTGGGGTGTCAAGAATGTGGGGATCAGAAACCCTGGAGTATTGAGGATGTGGGGATCATAACCCCTGGAGTATTGAAGATGTGGGGATCATAACCCCTGGAGTATTGAGGATGTGGGGATTGTAACCCATGGAGTATTGAGAATGTGGGGATCGTAACCCCTGGAGTATTGAGAATGTGGGGATCGTAACCCCTGGAGTATTGAGAATGTGGGGATCGTAACCCCTGGAGTATTGAGGATGTGGGGATCGTAACCCCTGGAGTATTGAGAATGTGGGGATCGTAACCCCTGGAGTATTGAGGATGCTATGATTACAACAATCTGTAACTTTTTATTGATTAAATGACTGTAGGTACATTTAAGTAGGCCTTGGCCATGATTATGGCACTTGTCAAGTTTGGATGTTTAAACATTGATGTTTTAAGCATTAGTGTTATACTTCTTTTTCAGGTTACATATGAAACAGTTAGATTTCAGACATTGTGCCATACCTTATGACAGAAATGTTTTACAGATTATGTCCAAGTGTCCAAACACAGGTAAGTTTGTAGTGATAAACAAATTATGTGATACATTTTGTAAGTCTGTTTTCAACCCAACTGCCTCGTCAACACCTTAATGATCCCCTCATTGTCTAGCTGGTGTTGTATGTTACTGTGGTACATGACCACGCAAGGGAGAAAACTTTCATTGACAACTAATTGAATAATGATATAAATTTTAGTTATTTGACAACAACTATGAAACATCAAGCTAACTTATATCAATCAGTTGATCTGGACAAAGATTGCTGGGAGGAGAAGAATAAGTAATTCAATCTTTCACAGTGTTTAATCATAGATACTCCCAAATGAGTCAATAGTGAAAACTTTCATTGTCCATTATAAGATGTAGTTTGGTATGTATACAACTGTTCATGGACAACAATATTGCCACTATAACTGTTGCTTTTGATAGGAATATGTCACCACAGTTTAAGGATAATATTCAAATAAAAAGCAAGCAATTCCTTTTATACTGGTGTGGTATGAGTGTCACTGTTGTGGTATGAGTGTCACTGTTGTGGTATGAGTATCACTATTATGGTATGAGTGTCACTTGTGGTTTGAGCGTCACTATTGTGGTACGAGTATCACAATTGTGGTATGAGTGTCACTGTTGTTGTACGAGTGTCACTATTGTGGTTTGAGTGTCACTGTTGTGGTATGAGTGTGATTGTTGTGGTATGAGTGTGATTGTTGTGGTATGAATGTCACTATTGTGGTACAAGTGTCACTATGGTGGTATGAGTGTCACATGTGTTCATGTGTTTATAATCACGCAGGTTTGTGACTTCTGGTTCATGTGTATATGTTCAGTGTTTATTTATATCACGCAGGTTTGTGACTTCTTGTTCATGTGTATATGTTCAGTGTTTATTTATATCACGCAGGTTTGTGACTTCTGGTTCATGTGTTTATGTTCAGTGTTTATTTATATCACGCAGGTTTGTGACTTCTGGTTCATGTGTATATGTTCAGTGTTTATTTATATCACGCAGGTTTGTGACTTCTTGTTCATGTGTATATGTTCAGTGTTTATTTATATCACGCAGGTTTGTGACTTCTGGTTCATGTGTATATGTTCAGTGTTTATTTATATCACGCAGGTTTGTGACTTCTTGTTCATGTGTATATGTTCAGTGTTTATTTATATCACGCAGGTTTGTGACTTCTTGTTCATGTGTATATGTTCAGTGTTTATTTATATCACGCAGGTTTGTGACTTCTGGTTCATGTGTATATGTTCAGTGTTTATTTATATCACGCAGGTTTGTGACTTCTGGTTCATGTGTATATGTTCAGTGTTTATTTATATCACGCAGGTTTGTGACTTCTTGTTCATGTGTATATGTTCAGTGTTTATTTATATCACGCAGGTTTGTGACTTCTTGTTCATGTGTATATGTTCAGTGTTTATTTATATCACGCAGGTTTGTGACTTCTTGTTCATGTGTATATGTTCAGTGTTTATTTATATCACGCAGGTTTGTGACTTCTGGTTCATGTGTATATGTTCAGTGTTTATTTATATCACGCAGGTTTGTGACTTCTTGTTCATGTGTATATGTTCAGTGTTTATTTATATCACGCAGGTTTGTGACTTCTTGTTCATGTGTATATGTTCAGTGTTTATTTATATCACGCAGGTTTGTGACTTCTGGTTCATGTGTATATGTTCAGTGTTTATTTATATCACGCAGGTTTGTGACTTCTGGTTCATGTGTATATGTTCAGTGTTTATTTATATCACGCAGGTTTGTGACTTCTTGTTCATGTGTATATGTTCAGTGTTTATTTATATCACGCAGGTTTGTGACTTCTTGTTCATGTGTATATGTTCAGTGTTTATTTATATCACGCAGGTTTGTGACTTCTTGTTCATGTGTATATGTTCAGTGTTTATTTATATCACGCAGGTTTGTGACTTCTTGTTCATGTGTATATGTTCAGTGTTTATTTATATCACGCAGGTTTGTGACTTCTTGTTCATGTGTATATGTTTAGTGTTTATTTATATCATGCAGGTTTGTGACTTCTTGTTCATGTGTATATGTTCAGTGTTTATTTATATCACGCAGGTTTGTGACTTCTTGTTCATGTGTATATGTTCAGTGTTTATTTATATCACGCAGGTTTGTGACTTCTGGTTCATGTGTATATGTTATGTTCATGCTAGTTTTTGTTCCCAGGTAAAATAGAAATATCTTACCTTAACTGGCAGTATGGATATTTCTTGAATGAATCATTTGAGTAACGGAAAATCCATACATTGTGTTATTTTGTTATCATGATTGTACCCACAGAGGTGCTGTACCTTGGGGATGTACTACTGGAGGAACCCGAGGAGGACATGGATATGTCAGACACAAATCTTGTTGGCATTGATAAATTCTTCCTTACTGTTCTCAAACAGAACGTTCATCTGAAACAACTTTATCTCTCCATGCATGGCATCACCAACCGCTCTGGTGGGTATTTGCTCACTTATCTTTAATGGGTCAAATCATAGAATGAAATTGTCTGTTAATCTGTCTGTTACAAATTATATGTTAATGTGTAGTGTGAGCTCATCTTCAGGGGCACTTTGATTGAACTTGTGTATATGTAAAAATCTAAAGTATCTTTAATGAGTTCATGTCACAAAATTCTGACCCAAAGATTAAGGTCAGATTTGCTGTAAGTTGAACTAATTCGGTTTCTACAAAATCTGATGGATATGACTGTGTTTCTTTCTTAAGGAAATATCAGTGTCCTCCAGATACTTTGGTTTCCTGTCATAGTGAGATCTCCTGCACACATGTTGTTTCATAATGTTTGTGAAAAGAAAAAAAGTTTATAAATTTTTTTAAGGCAATTTCAGAAAGATAATATTCTTTAATACATATATATATTGTATGTCAAATGTGTCACATGACATTTATCAACCATTGTTGTTTGTGTAGTGGAGGCTATCTGTGCTAAGTGTTCAGAGCTACAACACATTGTGATAGAGGACAGTGAACACATGAATAGAGATGCTCTCTCTGACCTTGTCAGCACTATCCCAGGCCTCCAGGAGCTTCATGTCCTGAAGTAAGTAACCTTTGACCTCTCTCAGGATATCCTTTAACCTTTCTCAAGACATGTATCCTCCAGTAATTACATGGTATTTTCTTACCTTGCTAAGAACATATCTCCTTAACTGAGTTACCTCTGACCTTTCTAAAGACCCATATCCTCAAGTAAGCAACCACTGATTTCTCTCAGAAAAATAACCTTTGACTTCATTGTGTTTATTAGCCCACCATCATCAGATGGTGGGGTATTCAAATCGCCCTGCGTCCGTGGTACTCCGTCCGTCCCTCCGTAAACAATTCTTGTTACCGCTATTTCTGGGAAAGTACCAGATGGATCTTTCTCAAATTTCATATGCAGTGTCCCCTTGGTCCCTAGTTGTGCATTGTACCTTTTTGGACTGATCTGAAATCAAGATGGCTGACAGGAAGCCATCTTGGATTTTGAGAGTAAATCTTGTTACTGCTATTTCTGAGGAAGTACTGGATGGATACTTCTGATATTTCGTAGGTATTGGTTTCCCTTAGTCCCTAGTTGTGCATTGTACTTTTTTTTGACTGATTTGAAATTAAGTTGGCCCACAGGCAGCCATCTTGGATGTCGACAGTAATACAGCACAAGCATATTTTCTTCGATATTCTATCATATTGATTCAAGATCATGTCCATTATCCACCTGTAACTGACTGCTATCTAATAATACTTTGGGATCTTTTTCAAATGATATTTTCTAATAGGTGCTTAATAAAAATATCTTGTGCCATCATTGAGTACATTCAATGAAGACCAGTTCATGAACATTTAAAAAACCTGTAACAAAAAAAAAAAACAACAAATCTTCAAGAACTGAAAACAGATCCTCAAATGGTGGGCGCCAAGATCCCTCTGGGATCTCTTGTCTACTGATGGTGTTACACCTATTGATTTTCATTTTCTGTAAATTAATTATTCATTGATTTGTTGTATATATAATGCAGTTTTCAGTACAAAAACACATTATCTGCCAACAGCTCAGTGATTGGGAAGACATTTCATTTCAGTTAATTTAAAGCTTACCACAGTGGTGTGATGATGATTATTTTTCCTTTCAGCTGCGTGTCTGTGATGTACCCAGAAATTGGGCACCAAGATCCAAATCAAAAACTCAGTCTGACTCGATTCAGGTGAGTTGTTCAGATATTTTTTATGCTTCCTGAAGGGAGAGCATAAAGTCACAGCTTTGTTAGTCAGTCCATTCATCTGTCTGTCCATCCGTCCATCATAATTTTGCCCAGAGCATATCACAAAAACTACAAGATGTATCAAAATGAAACTTGATAGGTAGATAGGGAGAAATACAGTGTATAAGAACTGTAACCCTCCTTTGCATGATTTAGGAGTTATTGAAAGTTGGTGTATACATTGGTCATACTATGAGAATGTGCAGTGTACCCAAATCAAGGCCTACAACTTCTTGATTACAGAATTATTACCCTTCGATTAAATTTTGTGTCTAATTAAGTCTGTTTGGGGAACATTCATCAGTTTCACTGCATACTCGTCCTTGTTTCTGATGTCATAGCATGAGTCATGTGTTAAATTCACTCAGGTGAGTCAACACCTGTGGTGTCTGATAAGACTCCCCTAAGTTCCCCATTGTTTCTGTTTGTTGAGTTACATTAACTTTTATTAAAAGTGTATCTGATTTGACTTGTATCTGCAAGTGTTGTTCATGTGATAGACTGTAGATAGACGAGTCACCTATTTTAGTTTGTGTCATGGTTTATGAATGAGTCACTCAGTGCTTGCTTAAGAAGGGTCTGGGTGAACTCATGTGAGTCAACCATAATTGGTGAGTGATTGGTCATCATAGATCTCATGTCATTGTGTGTGAGTGTGAGTGACACTACTATTTCATACATTTAGACTTGCTCATTGTTTGGGGTACGTCATATGATACTGAGCAAGTCACTCAGTGTTGATGAGTGATGAGCTACATGTACAAGGTAAAGTCACATAATGAGTTAGTTAAGGTAGGTATGAAAAAACTCACATGAGGGGCTCCGTTGCTTTCTTGGGGGACTTTGTGGAGCCAACTGTCGACCTCATTCTCAATTGGATTTATTTCGTAATTTGGCAAAATTCACAAAATATATTATTTATCCCTTAACATATCCTTTCCAGTTTATCAATTTTCTTCTCGAAATGAGATTTAAAAAAATCTTTCTCAAGTAAGTTAAAAAAAATACCATGTTGTTAGAGACATACATTATATCTGTGTTTAAAAAATCGGGTTAATATCATGTTGCTCAGTATAAGGAATATATCTTATTTGATGTTTTAGTTTGACTGGAACAGCAATATCTACTGAAGATGTTAGCACACTACTCAAGAACTGTTCAGAGTTATGTGACCTTGACCTTAGTGAAACCTATGACTTCACCTGCTTTCCAAGTGATATATTACCTGTAAGTATAGGAAAGATATATATGTTATACCTCAAATACAACATATTAGTGAAATTGTCAAGGACATATAGGAGAATATGAAGCAGAAGTTAGATAAGAGGAACAATGTATTAACATAAAACATAATAAACTCTATATACAAGTCCTGTTGTGTTGGCTGTGAAAGATTTTATCACAGAAAATGGAATATTTATTTCTTTGTTGCAATTTTTATTTAATTCATGTTCTAGAGTTAGAATTTGATCTACCAAGTATCATAACTAATCTGACAACTTTATTTCTGTACCTGATTAGACACAGAGGAGTGGCTTAGACACCTTACAAACCCTGAGGCTACGAAATAGCAAAGGTGAGTCATACACAAAACCAGAGGCTACGAAATAGCAAAGGTTAGTCATACACAGAACCAGAGGCTACGAAATAGCAAAGGTTAGTCATACACAAAACCAGAGGCTACGAAATAGCAAAGGTTAGTCATACACAAAACCAGAGGCTACAAAATAGCAAAGGTTAGTCATACACAAAACCAGAGGCTACAAAATAGCAAAGGTTAGTCATACACAAAACCAGAGGCTACGAAATAGCAAAGGTTAGTCATACACAGAACCAGAGGCTACGAAATAGCAAAGGTTAGTCATACACAAAACCAAAGGCTACAAAATAGCAAAGGTTAGTCATACACAAAACCAGAGGCTACGAAATGGCAAAGGTTAGTCATACACAAAACCAGAGGCTACGAAATAGCAAAGGTTAGTCATACACAAAACCAAAGGCTACAAAATAGCAAAGGTTAGTCATACACAAAACCAGAGGCTACAAAATAGCAAAGGTTAGTCATACACAAAGCCTGAGGCTACAAAATAGCAAAGGTTAGTCATACATAAACCCAGAGGCTACAAAATAGCAAAGGTTAGTCATACAGAAACCAGAGGCTACGAAATAGCAAAGGTTAGTCATACAGAAACCAGAGGCTACGAAATAACAAAGGGTAGTCATGCACAAACCCGGGAGGCTACGAAATAACAAAGGGTAGTCATGCACAAAGCCTGAGGCTACAATAGCAAAGGTTAGTCATACACAAAACCAAAGGCTACAAAATAGCAAAGGTTAGTCATACACAAAACCAAAGGCTACAAAATAGCAAAGGTTAGTCATACACAAAACCAGAGGCTACGAAATAGCAAAGGTTAGTCATACACAAAACCAAAGGCTACAAAATAGCAAAGGTTAGTCATACACAAAACCAGAGGTTACAAAATAGCAAAGGTTAGTCAAACAGAAACCAGAGGCTACGAATTAACAAAGGTTAGTCATACACAAAACCAGAGGCTACAAAATAGCAAAGGTTAGTCATACAGAAACCAGAGGCTACGAAATAACAAAGGTTAGTCATACACAAAACCAGAGGCTACAAAATAGCAAAGGTTAGTCATACACAAACCATGTGGCTACAAAATAGCAAAGGTTAGTCATATAGAAACCCTGAAGCTAAAAAACAACAAAGGTTAATTTATACACAAATCCTGAAGCTTTGAACAGCGAATGTAAGTATTATACAAATCATTCATCGGATTATGAAACCACTTCAATATCAAAATAACAAAGTGAGTCCTATGCAGTCACTTAGACTTGGCTATGAGAAACTAAGTGTGAAATCATATACAACCCTTAAGACATCATTGAAGTGTAATTGTTCTCTGTTGATTGATGTCTTTCAGGATTACAGGACTTGACCATTGGATACTGCCCACAACTGAAAATGGTGGATGTGTGTGGATGTGTGGGTCTCACTTCCCTCAAGCTTTCCTGTCCTAAAGGTAGATTTTGCACAGTCTTTCCTTGAACAAAATCTGCCATTTTCTAATGATTAAGTAACACATGTTAAATTTTATCAAACTTTAAAGGGAAGCAACCCTCTTTACATTCATACTTGGGGTCAAACAATCATATTGGGGTGAATTTTAATGATTCCTTTGTGTTTTTTTACACTGTTTACTTATTTGTTTGTGTTGTACCATCATGTTATATTCTGATGATTCCACTGAGCCAGAATTAATGCAAAATGTTTAGATAAAGCATATATAGTTATCTGCTTCAAATATTTATGTGAAGAAAAGTCTGCTAAAGTCCATGTATCAAGTAATTTAACATCACAAAATAATAGTTATTTGATGTTACATGTTTCTTCTAAGCACAAAATGACTTCAATTTTCACTGGATCTTAAACTTATTAAAAACCAAAAGAATAAGTATTATGTTTAAATAATGTGTTACATTTTGATACGATGCGCGACATTTTGAATATTCTGACCAGGCTTACCTGTTTACATGTGACCTCTGTTGCTCTATAATAAGTTACAGGTAACAATTGGTTAGTGAAAATCAACATTGTTGCCATTGAAGAAAAAATGGTTAATGGCAAAAAAAAAACCACTTAAAATACATCAAATCTGGTATGTTTAAAAAAAGCTGTGAAATGATAAAGAATGTTTCCATTTTTAATATTCATGTTTAAAAATGTTCACTAACTACTGGTTATTTCTAACCAGGTTTAAACAGCCAGGTCTGATGGTTTACGTTTTTGTCTGTTTAGGAAACATTAAAATCAATTTTCAAGTTACAAGAATATGTCAGTTTGGTATCATTTCGGTCTGTTTTCACAGTTGAAGATGTTCTTCTTGATGATGTCACTCAACTAAAGGAACTTTTGCTGTCACCTTGTAATATGGCCAAAGTGGAGGTCAAAGATCATGCTAGTTTGAAGAATTTAGAGGTCACCAGTCCTGTCCTTGAGTCTGTCAGTCTTTGTAACTGTCCGCAGTAAGTGAAAGTTTCTACCTATGAAAAGGAAAATGTTTGGAAAAAATTGTAGTCATCTACTCGCAGTAAAGTGATATACATCATGCATAGGATTTATATTCCTTGGATCGTTAATAAACAATGTATATTCTATGATTTATTTGTTTTTATTACAGGTTATCGACAGATACCTTGGTATCTCATGTGAAAGAGCGTCAGTTCATCACTGAGCTGATCCTAAACAAATGTAAAAACATTCCACCGGCAGATGTCAACCTCCTTGTTCTGCCAGCTGTAAGTGTCAAACACTTTGTAAAACAGGTTGTTATTGTGAAATTACAAAAACTAGAAACCTGAATATAGAAATAATAGCATTAAGCCCAAATCTAGTTTATCACTTCAGTGATAAAACCAAAGGGTTTTGGTAAAACTGTGGAAATTTGAATTCTTAAAAAAAGCAAATGTTAATTAACAAGTATTGAAGGGACGTTTATAATGATATAAAATTATACATATAATGTGTCTTGATTCTTCACCTGCCTCTGAGGAATAATACAGCATAGACATGTGACTAATTGCTCTCTGGAGCAGGGATTAGCAACATTGCAGGTTATAAGTTATTATTACAGTTAAATCTATTCTAGAGATCCCTTGTGATAAGTTACAACTTTGAAATATTCACATTGCAGTTATTTATAACTTTATGGATGATGCATTTTCCAAAAGTGGTGTCTAATAATAGATTTTATTATCATCTATTCTTCCATATGAAATGCTATGTATCTAGAACATTGTTTGATCTAAGAGTAGCCAAGGTCAAAGGCTGTGTACATTTATACTTACATTTGATATTTTAATGGTGAAATATTATGTATGACTCTTATATTAACATTTCATCGCCTGAAATCAGTAATTCATTCTTAATATATTTTTCCTTCTGGAATGATTTAATAATTTATGTTTACAGATTTAAGTAAGGATGAATCACCAATTCACACTTGAGAATGCTTTAAATATCAATTTTCATGATGATATTCTTTTCTGTAGAAGCACGAAATATAGATTTATTGCCACTTTGTTTTCAGTTCCCAAATTTGCGTAGTCTGTCATACAGTGGCCCTGCATGGAGTGATGTACACATTACCAGCTCACAGATTGATACTCTAACGTTTGGAGTAAGTACATGTATAGCTGATACAGAGCTAATCACTAGATGATAATGTGTAATATTTAATATGTTCATAAAGGGGAACCACTGTGTAGCTATGATATAACAAAATGCTGTAATAAGGTTGTTGTAGAGATTGTCCACAAAGGTGTCCAGTGAAGAGGTTCTTAGAGATCTATTTTCTATCATCAGATATTCAACATTTTAACTCAAGCCTTATTGAAGCCATTATAATTGATCATTCTTTCATGATAATATGTTATTGTAACCTGAGACAGATGAACAGTAACATCCTTCTTTTCTCTAGGTTTTCCTACTTATTCTGTTCCTTTTTGACTTGTCTCTCTCTTTGAATAAGTTGTAATGTCTGGAGATGTTACATAAACTCCTGATTGAAACAAAACCACTGAAACCACATTTAACACTAAGGCTGAATGGTTAATTAATACTTATCATAGTGTTTAAGGAAGTTTTTAAAGATACTTGAATGTTTACAGGAAGTACAAGCAGTTGTATGATGTACTAAATTTTGTTACTACAGGACTGCGTGAATGTGACTGGACTTCCTGTCAACATTCCATCCCTACAGAAACTCTCCCTGTTCCGCTGTCGTGATATTACGGAGAGTGAACTAGTAAATGGACTACTGTTTGGGAATCAGGTTTGTCTTATTTACCTGCTTATGTTATTGTAGAAGTTATGGAAATAGAAAACATCATTTGATTTACCCTGGTAATGTCATATCATTCTTTTACCATGATAAAAAAATATCATTTTTATCCCAATAATTAAGCCTTTTTTAACTGGTTGTAAGTGCATACATATTTTGATCAAATAAAACTATCAGAAAATGCTGTATTATTGTTTAATAACAAGCCCATTGTTTAATTTTTATTTTAGAGTTTATACGCTGGCACCCTGGGCTTATTGCAGGATAAAATAATGTAGTGAAAGCAAAGATGAATCCTTGCAGAATTCAGAAGGAAATATGCAGCTGACAGCAATTTTTGTGGGATTTTAAACCAAACTCTAGAAGATTTTTTTATTGGTTTCTTTCATGTGCACATGGTATTAATTCTTTTTATAAATACATTACCATTGTATGAATTTCAGGCACTTGACAATCACAATAAGCTTACCCCGACAGGGAAGACTCAAGTGACCTTACAACCATTCTCTCAAAACACAGGGACACCAAACCTACAGGAGCTTACTTTGAGAGAAATGGTTGGAATCCATGGCAACATGTTGTCAGGGGCCATGTCAAATTTCCAGGATCTGACACAGCTACAACTGATCAATTGTTCTTGTCTTGCCCAGTAAGTCAGATTTGTTTTGTAATTTTGCATAATGCATTGTTGTAAATAAAGGGCACATTTTTAGCTAATCATCAGATGGGCTTTTCAAAATTGCCCTATGTCCGTGGCTGTCCAATTTTTTTATCGTTATATCTTGAGAAGTTTGGATCTTCCTCAAATTTCTTATGTAGGTTCCCCTTTGGCCCATCTTAGATTTTTTCACTGAAGATTGTTATCGCAATTTCTTGATAAGAAAGAGATAGATCTTTCTTAAATTTCATTTATATGTTCCTCTTGGTCCCTAGTTGTGCCTGTTTGATTTTGGTACTGATCAGAAAAACAAGATGGTCTACAGGTGGCCATCTTGGATTTTTCCTAGTAAAGATTGTTGTCCCTTTTTCTTAAGAAGTACTGTATGGATCTCTTTCAAATTTCATACGTATGTTCCCTTTCATCTCCTCTTATGCCTGTATGATTTTGTGATTGATCAGAAGAAAGAACATGGCTTCCAGGGGATTATTTTGGTTTGGCAAGTAAAGATTATCATCACTATTTCTGCAAAGGAATGTTTACATTTCTTATCATTAAGACCAAAAACAGAAGAGAATTGAAAGGAAGGGAAAAATTCAGCTTTCAAAGAGCACATAAAGATCAAACAATGGTGTGCCCCAACATCCCTTTGGGATCTCTTGTTAATTTTGTGTGAAATTTTAATTTTTGAACTCCTACTATAATACTTTCAAATAAAAAAAGACAGAAAGTTGTATTCTGCTTATGGCTGCTTAAATTTACAAAAAAAATGCCATGAACTTTATTCATTTTCACATTGGTCAACTGTTTAAACCTTCAGCTAAGACTTTGAATGTCCATAATGTGAATTAGTTAAGTATTTGGCTCATGTGAAAAGCAAAGAATACCAGTTGATTACGCATGCCTTGGTTCACTTATGTTTTATCCGTTTTACTGTTATAATGCTAGGTTATATTGTGTTATACTGTTATAATGCTAGGTTATATTGTATTTTGTTGCTAGGTTGTATCCAGTTATGTTGCTAGGTTGTATTCGGTTATGTTGCTAGGTTGTATCCAGTTATGTTGCTAGGTTGTATCCGGTTGTGTTGCTAGGTTTCATCCGGTCAAACTGTTTTGTTGCTAGGTTGTATCCTGTCAAACTATTATGTTGCTAGGTTGTATCTGGTTAAATTATTATGTTGCTAGGTTGTATCCGGTCAAACTATTATGTTGCTAGGTTGTATTCGGTCAAACTATTATGTTGCTAGGTTGTATCCGGTTGTGTTGCTAGGTTTCATCCGGTCAAACTATTATGTTGCTAGGTTGTATCCTGTCAAACTATTATGTTGCTAGGTTGTATCTGGTTAAATTATTATGTTGCTAGGTTGTATCCGGTCAAACTATTATGTTGCTAGGTTGTATCTGGTCAAACTATTATGTTGCTAGGTTGTATCCAGTCAAACTATTATGTTGCTAGGTTGTATCTGGTTAAATTATTATGTTGCTAGGTTGTATCCGGTCAAACCATTATGTTGCTAGGTTGTATCCAGTCAAACTATTATGTTGCTAGGTTGTATCCGGTCAAACTATTATGTTGCTAGGTTGTATCCGGTCAAACTATTATGTTGCTAGGTTGTATCCGGTCAAACTATTATGTTGCTAGGTTGTATCCAGTCAAACTATTATGTTGCTAGGTTGTATCCGGTCAAACTATTATGTTACTATGTTGTATCTGGTCAAACTATTATGTTGCTAGGTTGTATCCGGTCAAACTATTATGTTGCTAGGTTGTATCCAGTCAAACTATTATGTTGCTAGGTTGTATCTGGTCAAACTATTATGTTGCTAGGTTGTATCCAGTCAAACTATTATGTTGCTAGGTTGTATCTGGTCAAACTATTATGTTGCTAGGTTGTATCCGGTCAAACTATTATGTTGCTAGGTTGTATCCAGTCAAACTATTATGTTGCTAGGTTGTATCCAGTCAAACTATTATGTTGCTAGGTTGTATCTGGTCAAACTATTATGTTGCTAGGTTGAGTATAAATAACTGTCCTACTCTAACTCATGTGGTGGTCCGGAGTTGTAACAGACTGACCAAAGTGACCATTCAACAGTCAGCACCCTGTGTACAAACCGTGGAACTAAAGGTAAGCTGTAAGGAGAAAATTGATAAACACTGCCAGATACTAGTGTAAATATTTGAAAACAACAACAAATCTCACAAAATTCAGTGCAATTTGATAAGACAATATCAACTGACTTCAGTGCCACCAATACTCAGGTATCTATGTGTTAACTTCCAAGAAATTAAAATCCAGGTCATCATTGGTTAATTATCAGAAGGTGGGGCATCAAAATAGGGATGTGACCTGCAGAATGTAGTTACTTAGTAACTACGATGTTTTAAAACCAACAGTGTAGTATCAATGTATTACCATTGTACTTTTATTATTGATGTGTTACTTTGATGCTTTACTGCAGCTGTCAATTTATATCAGCACAGAAATTATGTCTTAAATAATTTATATTCTCTAACAGAAAAAATAGTCAAACCAAAAAGCAAATTTCACCATTTTTTATGTCCCAGGATCAAAAGATCGGGGGCACATTGCTTTGACCTAAATTTGAAAAATTAAATCATTGGCCATTACTATTGCACCATCAGAGGTAGAGCTTTCATTTTTGGCATGCATGTTCTTTATGACAAGACCTTTCTGTTGGTACCAAAGTATTTACCCATGTGAATGTGACCCTTGAGTAAAACAAAAAGGGGGTTATAGTGTTTCATAAACATATCTTGTTTCCATCTGAGTTAAGACATACTGAGTAATGATGCAAGACATACTGACTAATGATGTAAGACATGCTGACTAATGATGTAAGACATGCTGACTAATGATTTAAGACATGCTGACTAATGATGTAAGACATGCTGACTAATGATGTAAGACATGCTGACTAATGATGTAAGACATGCTGACTATAAGACATGCTGACTAATGATTTAAGAGAAACTGACTTATGACAGCAATCTTACTTATAAATGACACTTGACTTACTGATTGGACATAAAACTAATTGTAATGAATATCAAAGTATGATAAATATTTCTGCTACAGTGGTGTGGTATGGTGGACGAATTCTCTTGTGTTGCTAACAAACTTCAGTGTCTGGATGTAGCTGCCACAAACTTTGTACACTTCTCTTTAACGAGTAGCTCACTGACTTTCCTGGCTTTAACTGGTGTTCTTACTCAGTCTGGACACTCCCTCACCATCAAGTAAGTACATGTGTATAGTACTGTCTGGACTGAGTCTGTAGTAATTTAAGGCAGACAAAATAAGTACTTCCATTCTTAAGGGACAGCAGGAAAATTCTTATCATCAATACAACAACGAAAATATCAGTTTGAACTCTGTGTTATGTTGTGAAACATTAGTAGTCACAGTATTAATGTACAATGTGGCTGTCATTTCTTGATGGATTTGTTACTGTCAATGGGCCATTGTAGCCGAGTCTCAGTAAAAGCCTTACATAATCTCAGCTGGAGATCTGAGGTGCCTGGGTTTCACACTCCCAATCTGTAACAGTTTATGTTTCACAGTAAACTGAGAGACAGACCTGTCTGTACTGATGTATCCTTAGAACAAGACACTGTACCTTAATTGCACCGAATGGCAATTGCTGGGCATCCCTTAAGTTGTTTAGTGAGGTTACTACCGGCTGTTTCAAGGGGCCCTGCCTCTAAATGACCCTGGCTGTCCACAGGGTGTTAAACCCAGCAAATAAACATGGCGGTCATTCCTGTGTCATATCCTGGAAAAATCCCCGACACCTTCCTGATACAAGGATATGTTCATTTCTGTATGCTGTTGACCATATTTCATTATTTCCAGTTGTCCTCTTTTGACATCCCTATCTCTACAAAAGTGTGACCTACTGACCACTGCCCAGTTGAGTCGCCTACTGAAAGGTACATCTGCCCTGAGTGCTGTTGATGTCCGGGGCTCCTCATCGATCAGGTATTTAAAAGATTTGTTTGTAGAATACAATGTCCTTACACTGGACCTCATCTGATAGTAACAGATAGTACATTCTCTTACCCAGGACAGATAAATTCATGCTTTATATCAATGGGAGATTTCCTTGTCTTACCCTAGGGTTGACATGGGGGATTCCCCTCTGAAGACAATATGATGTCACATTAACAATTTGCTGATATCATGTCAACAATGTGAAACACTGAAACAACAAAAGCATGTATGAGTACCTTGTAAAGCTAGCTGGGTAAAAGAAAAAATCATTCTTCTGTTAGTGAGATTTGGGGTCTCAACCTTTAGGGAAAAATTGATTAAATTGCAAACACTTGGCAAGTCTTGTGTTGCCATATTAATCATCTTTCCCCTCAGGTCTAGATCCACCTATTTTACCTCCAGGAGGGTGAAAGATTCTATTAATTTCATTCATGCAACTTTCTAGCTTTCCCATTGTTGGACATGAAATTAATGATTCTTGAAAAATTTTATTGCAACATTTTTTTTTTTTTTTTTTTTTCTTTTTAAATGAATTTTTCAGGGTTACAGATTGATCCTGTTTATCAATTAGGTTATTAACATTATAGATCAACACAGGTCACATTATCACACCCATATTGATTGCTCTTTCAGTTCTCTGGAGATTCCTGGAGGAGTGAAGACATGCTATCTGATGGGCCATAGAAAACTCCAGGAAATCTCAGTTCAGCATCCCATACAGTTGTCCCACCTCACACTCAACAATCTACCAAAGGTAATGTTCCAGTGAATACACACATGTATAGGGAATCATCGACTTAAACAGCACTGGCTGTAACAGATTAATATTGTACACTACTAATTTTATAACATGAAGATAATTCTATTTTAGTGTTAGATAACCCATTTAATGTTAAAATAACGTTACAATCACATTGAAATATTTTTACATTTATTCAGTGTTAGTGTCATGTTGAAAATTAACATTATTTCAATGTTGAAATGTTGAAAGTGGGAAAATATTTTTAATTGGTCTTGGTTTTTTCTACTTTGAAACAACGGTATGAAATATACAGTTAAAATGAGTTATTTGTCCCACACAAAAATTATTAAAAAGGAGTAAACATCGAGTTATTTGTCCCCAGTAAAACTGAAAATATGTTAGCACATGTTGTTTGACCACATCATTTAGTTGTAATTCTTTTTGTCTTAGTTTGTTCCAAACCAGCGTCTGACACTTCTGAAAGCCTGCGAGGATATGCTGACTGTGTTAGACCTGCGAGCTATACCAGGGGAGACAAATCTGGTACTGCAGCTGAAAAATTTAGAGTCTCTAACACTGGACCAGGGTCTCTACCTCCTTCATCTTGGTATGTCATGTACAAGCCTTGTCACAGTTGTTACTTAAAGTTTTCATTTGTCACCGAGATATCTGAGTAATTTTAATGTATCTTAATTTTAATTTCCACAACATTTCTTATTGAATTAAAATATTACTTCATGGATTACATTTTGATGGTTTTTATTAAAACATCTTTTTGATCATTTTCAGAAATCCTTTGTCCAAAGTTGGCTTACTTGAGGATTCAGGTATGATGATCTGTGTTTAATACTTCTTCAGTGTAATCAATTTCATAGTTTTATATTCTCTTGTCAGATACTGAGTAACTTTTTTATTTTCGTCCTGTTTAATTTTCCCAAAATGGTTGCACCGTGAATATTGAACTAACAATTTTTAATTGATACAATTTGATAGCTGCATTATATATATATATATAATTCCTGATCTGATATTTCAATAAGAAAAGAAAAAAAATTTGATAAAATTAGACACCAAATATAAGCGTGGCAACGGAATATTCCTGTTATGTAGTGTTTATTTGTAAACGTACACTCTAAATAACTTGTGATATGTATCGTGAATAACAATCACAATTTCTTTTCAGGGTTGTCCCAAGCTTTGGCACCTAACTATAGAACTGGAACGACTGTCCCAGCTTCAAGTCACACACAGTTCTCCACTCCTGGCTCTTAGATCCATGGAACTACATACATCACACGTTACCTACCTTGCTAAGGTTATAGCATATGTAAGCACATGTGTGGTGATTTTCATTTCACTGTTGTATATTGTTAAGAACATAATCTTAAAAAATAGATATACCCGACTCAATAGTCTTACAGACAAGTCACAGATATGCTTGTCACAAAAGATTTTTTCAACCAAATTGGTACAAATTTCATGTGTTGATGACTCTTTAAATAATAATAAATATTTATTGCCCTTGAAATTGTACAACAGTGTTTAGATCAGTTGTTAATATTGATGTCCTTCTTTCAGTACTGTCCCAAGCTGCAGAATTTAAAGCTGTACAGGACTTATGTAACTCAAGGTCAGTACTGTGTTTAAAGGTCAATTTCTGTATGTTAAGGTACCGTGTATGCCACTCAAGATCATTATAAAGACATAATATAAAGCTGAAGGTTGTGAACGTGACACAGAATCGATATACATGTTTATGATTCTAGGTTATGTGTAAGCTAAGGTCAGCATGATATTAAATAATTTTGGATTAGTAGATTATAACTTGTACCTCATTTTGTCATGTTCTCCCTGAGGATAACACAAAAACACAAACAATTATCAATCACTGTGTTAATGATGTTTGAATTTTTTTTTTTGGTTCAGCAATAAACGTTTTGTCTATATTGTATAGAACTTTCCTGGAACAAGGCACTTGTATTGTGTGTCAATTAACATGAGTGTCTGTTTCTCATTCATCTTAGAAGACTTGTTTTTGCCAAGTGAAAGAAGAAAGTGAGAGTGTTTTTTTAAGAAAGCCTTTAATCAGTGTATAAGATTGTAAATACCATCACTTTTAAAAGGACCAATAGTCAGTGTTATAAAAACTTTAAATTGGTTGATAATTAGCAGGTACAGACAATAACAATTTGTGCAGCATGTGTATGTAACTGACAAGAGAAGGATGTGACTTTGGTCCGTTTTTCAGAAATGATTGAAAAGCTTGGCAGCCTCATTCCAACCCTGGAGAAGATAAGATTATATGGTTGTCATGGTCACACCATTACTGGACATGGTTCTGGGAATACTATTGTCCGACCTGGTACTACAGATCTCTCCATCACCAGTGAACATATTCTGGATTCCTGACATCACCTAAAGGAACCTGTCAGTTCCTATTAACATCAATAAACCATCATCAGACAGAACAGGACATGAAATGGCTTGGGTCTAAAATCTAATGTGGATGGACGATGTCTTACAATCAATTCAGGATTAAATTCTTGTGCTACGAGACAATTAGCTAGACAAGCTGCAGGGATAAACAACTTTGTACTCTATAGATTATAAAAAATAGTAATTTTTGTTGGATTGTTTTTTGTTAATACCTAAAATAAAATATTGATCTATAGATTATAAATAGTAATTTTTGTTGGATTGTTTTTTGTTATAATGAGCCCAGAGCACCATTCCTAAAATATTGATGAGTCCAGTTACAAAGAAATATGGCGGATAATCAAATTTTGAGCGAGTCTCACAGGAAAAGCAGTAGTCCCAAGAATTACTGTTATAAATTATAAGCATATTAAAAACATTTCATATTTTGGCCTGCTGGCATGACATGCAGCCAATGATTTCAGCTATATGACTGGATCTCTTGCAGGTAATGTCTAACTGGTATTTTATATAGTACTCTGTCTATTCTATCATCAAACAATGATGTAGATCAGAATATGGTTCACTTGTTGTAAGAACACAACTTATATCTGATATGTACATGTATTTTATACTCCCAGCACGAGTTTTAGTAATGATTTCCTCAATGTATTTAAATTTTACAAGCAATTCATTGGATGTCTATCATTTCATTGGATATCTAACATTTCATTGGATGTCTATCATTGGATGTCTAACATTTCATTGGATGTCTATCATTGGATGTCTATCAATTCATCTGATGTCTATCAATTCATTGGATGTCTATCATTTCATTGGATGTCTATCAATGGATGTCTATCAATGGATGTCTATCATTGGATGTCTGTCATTTCATTGGATGTCTATCATTTCATTGGATGTCTAACATTTCATTGGATGTCTATCATTGGATGTCTATCAATGGATGTCTATCATTGGATGTCTATCATTTCATTGGATGTCTATCATTTCATTGGATGTCTATCATTGGATGTCTATCAATGGATGTCTATCATTGGATGTCTATCAATTCATTGGATGTCTATCATTTCATTGGATGTCTATCAATGGATGTCTATCATTGGATGATGTCTATCATTGGATGTCTATCAATTCATTGGATGTCTATCATTTCATTGGATGTCTATCATTGGATGTCTATCAATGGATGTCTATCAATGGATGTCTATCATTGGATGTCTATCATTTCATTGGATGTCTATCATTGGATGTCTATCAATGGATGTCTATCGATGGATGTCTATCATTGGATGTCTATCATTGGATGTCTATCATTGGATGTCTATCATTGGATGTCTATCATTGGATGTCTATCAATGGATGTCTATCATTGGATGATGTCTATCAATGGATGTCTATCATTGGATGTCTATCATTGGATGTCTATCAATGGATGTCTATCATTGGATGTCTATCATTGGATGATGTCTATCATTGGATGTCTATCAATGGATGTCTATCAATGGATGTCTATCATTGGATGTCTATCATTGTCTATCATTGGATGTCTATCATTGTCTATCATTGGATGTCTATCATTTCATTGGATGTCTATCATTGGATGTCTATCATTGGATGTCTATCAATGGATGTCTATCGATGGATGTCTATCATTGGATGTCTATCATTGGATGTCTATCAATGGATGTCTATCATTGGATGTCTATCATTGGATGTCTATCATTGGATGTCTATCATTGGATGTCTATCATTGGATGATGTCTATCATTGGATGATGTCTATCATTGGATGTCTATCATTGGATGATGTCTATCAATGGATGTCTATCATTGGATGTCTATCATTGGATGTCTATCATTGGATGATGTCTATCATTGGATGTCTATCAATTCATTGGATGTCTATCATTGGATGTCTATCATTTCATTGGATGTCTATCATTGGATGTCTATCAATGGATGTCTATCATTGGATGTCTATCATTGGATGTCTATCATTGGATGATGTCTATCATTGGATGTCTATCATTGGATGTCTATCATTGGATGTCTATCAATGGATGTCTATCATTGGATGATGTCTATCATTGGATGTCTATCATTGGATGTCTATCATTGGATGATGTCTATCAATGGATGTCTATCATTGGATGTCTATCACTGGATGTCTATCATTGGATGATGTCTATCAATGGATGTCTATCATTGGATGATGTCTATCAATGGATGTCTATCATTGGATGTCTATCATTGGATGTCTATCATTGGATGTCTATCATTGGATGTCTATCATTGGATGTCTATCAATGGATGTCTATCATTGGATGTCTATCAATGGATGTCTATCATTGGCACAGTGAAGCCTAAACAATAATGTATTGTTTGTGTTTATTTTGTGTTTATTTATAGAAAATGTCTGTAAGACATGACTGTCCTGATCCTTGTACAATGTTGACCGTTTAATAATGAGTGATGATCATAACACGTTACAGTGTAGAACTTAATGATACTACTGGGAAAAAGAACCAAATCTTTTGAGAGATTGTCAAGATATACCAGACAGGATGTCACAGGGAAGACAAACAGGAGTGCATTTGTAACACAATATATTTTATAATAATATTGCAGAAGCATTTGATTATATAAAATAGGTCAGGAAATCCCCGGCTGACATGGTGATAATCTATTCAGAAATACCTCACTGATATTGTCCAAAGTAGTTGTTAACCTACATATGTAGGTACCATATATGACTTGATGACACTACACTGAACAGCTATGGAAAGGCCACTGTTTTTGTTATTGACTGGTTCTGCTTACACTAGGAGCACCAGTGGGCATTTATATACAAGTTATAACAGTATAAAGGTTAGTGACATGAATTAAATTCATTTGTTCAATGTGTCTCTGTTGACATAAGTCATTATGTACAAGTTTATCTTGCTACTTCGTGTTAGTTTATTGTAATGACATAACTCTAAACAATACGTTATTTTGAACTGTGGTTTCCTCCTATGCATAAATCCATGCAATAACTTGCTTCATAAGTGATGCTCAATGAAATTTGTAGATAAAATTTACCAGACGTTTATTTTCCATAAAAATATTTTGGTCTTTGTTACTATTGAAGTGATAATTGATGACAGACTCTACAACAATATACAAGGCAGCTATAAGGTACTGTGTGCTTCCTGACATGTCAGATCTAACAGATTTATTGTATGAAAATTAATCTTTAATCCAATAAATTCAATACTGTATCCAATGTTACTCCGATCATTCACCTCTTCAGACATTTATTGTGTACAGAACATGCACTAATCAACACCCCCATATGTAACAGGTGGTATGTAAGACAAATAAAAGAATTGTGTGTGGTAGATTACTTGTGATATTGAGATTACCGGTACTTGTCAGGGTGTTGAGGACCAGTACAGTACTGGTAGTAGTGACATGTTATATTGCCAAAGATCTTATTATAAATATATTGTAATTGTAGTGATGTTATAAAAATATTTCATCGTAATCAGAGAGACGGTTCATTTTTTTCTTCCAGCTCTGCATATCCATCTTACTTGTCATTATAAACTTCATAATGTAAAGGACGAGAAGTATTATAAGCCTGTAACCAAAGGAGTGCTACATATGTGTGGTGTGGTACAATAGTGTGAGAAGATTTTACTGTTTCCCACAAGTATGGATTATCTACTGCATTTATCTCACTGTGACCGTCACTTCTTAAAATTAATGCAAAATATCTTCTGAAATGCTGTCAAAAAATATAAAGTTTTAAACTTTCAATGTTTGGGGTAAATCTGCATCATATCACAGAAAGTGAACATTCCAATGACCACCACATCTTTGTGTAAAACTTTGAGCATTGCCTTGAGTAAATGTTAAAAGTTGTACAAATTCATACTTAAAAGCATTGTCACCTTTGGGAAAATTAGCGTAATGACAGCACTATATATGTATAAACAATACATAGAAGCAGCATTTTAGGAGATCATATTTTAATAAATACTTTCAGTGCAATAAGTGTTAAACTAAGACTATTAGAGTATGTTTATAGTTAACGGCCTAGCCACTTACTGGCAGGGATGAAGCCCCTATATGGAAAGTATAGCAAATCTTTTTTTCTGTTTAGATGAAGGAATACCCTTGAAATTTGGTTCATTTTTGGGTGGAGAAAATCAACTTTGTAAATAGAGAGGATCAGTCATCTCCGAAAGCAAAGGGATGGAGCCCAGGAAGGGAAATAGTCAGATAAACATTGAAAACTTGTTATTTGGTCTGAAGTACCAAAAATTTGTATCTAGTTTTGTATGGAGCCCGATGAGCTATATACAGGCCTAGCAAGCCTCTTGTTAAGCATTTTTTATCATAACTATTTTATTATTTGAATATGATGTATTAGTTAACCTTCCTGATAACCTAGAATTTTTTTTCATGAAAAATCTGTTTCAGCAGTACAAGAAAGGAAGTGTCCGATTGCAGTTGTTTTTTTGATGCGACGCTTATGAATTATAAATCATAGTTAACTTTAATAAAATAAAATTGTTCACTTTGCTTGTTACTCTTTTTTGTTTTGAACATTGTTTTTATTGGATTGTAAATTTTGTATTGACAAATACATTTGACATGGTAGGTAGAAGATTCTGATCAGATTTATAGCATGATACAGCATAGACAGTATGTTCTACTTGGTCCAAAAGTTCTTGATGTATTTCAGCGATAACTGCTATAATTTTTGTGGTATCACATACTTAAATCTGGGTGCTGCATTCCTTAATGGCAGTACTTTCTTTATCTTGACACTTTATAATCTTATGTAACTACTTCAAGGTTTGGTTTATTGATGCTTAACATTCTGTTAGGATCAGTTAAAAACGTGCCAGGCTTTGATGGTGGAGGAAAGCTGGAGTTCCCTGAGAAAAACAACCGAGATATGGCCATGACCAGCGGGTGGAGGCCTAGTGATAAAGAGTCAGGTGTCTTAACCACTGTATAACACTTTCAGCAGTATCACAATACTATCCATCATTCTTTTGTGATGTAACTGTTGTAGAAACCCATAGGTTTGACAATCTCCTGTTCTCAAAAAAACCACAAAACTAACATCATACATATAACTAGTGTTGCTTGCCTCATCAAATATCAGCCATATTTATCCTGCAGCAAGCCTCATGTGTTAACACATCACCTCTACTTCAAAGTCAAGGGATGGGCTTATTCCAGGACAGTTGAAGGTGTCTATGTTGCTAAGCACCAATCTAGGTGGGCTTATTGACAGACAAATAAGGTAATATCAATTCTACATTAAATTGAGATTAATTTTGTGCTTTTGTCTGAAATGTATCTTCTTCGCATTCCTCCATTCCTTTCTTTGGCATTCATATTGTGAGTAAAACTTAACATACTGGATTCAATACAGAATAGTTAAAATGTAGTTAATATTCAAAAATTATTGCCAAGCTAGTATGTAGACACGGGTATTGTTAATTCTGAATAAATTTACAAAGTGTGTAATACAAACAGCTGGACATAATGATGTAAACCCAAAATAAATAAATCACAAACTCATTAAAACAAAAAAAAACAAAAACAAAAAAAAGGTGACCATCAAAATGATGTGAGGAGCTTGTCATAAGATTTTAGCTGTGTATCTGGAAATATTTTCAAAAGTGATAATGTTTCTCTAACTACATAACCTCTAGTTTTTTTTCAGTTATATATATATATATAATTCCTTCCTACATTGGTAAAACAGATAATTCTTTGTTAAGTGACCTCAGATTACACAAACTGCTAAAAACCCAGTGATCGCCTTTATTAACTTTTTAGTATGGAAAGTTACTTTAACAGACATGACATTAAGTAGGTGCCACTGTATCAACCGTATACACAAAATTGTCTGATAATTTTCATCAGTGCTCTTCGGGGGTTTAGATAATATTGCTACCAATATTCATTAATTATGTATGCATATTTTTAATGATTACATAAATGTATGGTATTAAAAAAATGGAAAAAAAAATACCCACAAATTTTGCAATTTTTGTTTTGTGTAAAATCAATTTTGGATGGATCGTGATGAAGGATTGAAAGAAAAGGATGACGGATGACATGAAAATGAAAATGGATTAGCATATCATAAATTTTGAAAAAAACAAGTCCAGAGAACTGAGAAACTGAGAAAATCCTCTGAAATAAAGAATCCAATCTGTAATTTACTGAATGATGGCAATATGATAAAAACATGAAAAGATCTGAGATCATAAAAGTATTTCGACATGTGTAACATCATACATGGGCCATGTAATGTTCTGGTTTATACACAACCAGTCAATATAAGTACCAAAGGTATAATGGATTTGGCTGGATAGCAGTCAGGACTTCCAGCCCTGAGAAAAGTTTAGACAAATTCCACTGTATAAAGAATGATATTAGAGTGATGACTTTATATGAGTGTGGACAGATAATCAGCCATATTTTAAACCACCTGAAGTGAAATCAGGTGTCTCTATAGATATAACTCATCAAACATTTTCAAATCACATACAAGAACATTCTTGAAATCTACATAATTAATTAACAGATACACAAATGAACATATCCCCATACATCATCAACAATCTGTTCAAGTGTAATCAAATTTTTACCACCATTAAAATCAATCAGTTCAAAAGTTTGATATCATGATGATAAATCAATATGAATTATTTTATCAAATTTACATAAGTCATAAATCAACTACATTTCAGCCATATCTGCGCCAAAGTCCCTGTGGTAAAAAGGTCTGTAGTGATACAGAATTAAGGGGAGACAACTTGGTATAGAATTCCAAATCTGTCAGAAGCTCAATGTCTTTTATCCGTGCTACATTATCTTCCAAGTAATCCTCAGTTGTCTGAAACAGACAAAACATGATGATCAGAAACAAAAGGACATGTCGACGGTTTGACTTTTATACCTGAAAGTCTTGCTGATAGTGACATAAAGTTGACAATGTGTGTCGAGTAAGAGGAACCTGTTCTCTGTAGATCAAACCTATATTACTTATATTACTGGGACTCAAACTTATATTACTGGGACTCAAACTTATATTACTGGGACTCAAACTTATATTACTGGGACTCAAACTTACATTACTGGGACTCAAACTTACATTACTGGGACTCAAACTTATATTACTGGGACTCAAACTTACATTACTGGGACTCAAACTTACATTACTGGGACTCAAACTTACATTACTGGGACTCAAACTTACATTACTGGGACTCAAACTTACATTACTGGGACTCAAACTTATATTACTGAGATTTAAACTTATAATAATAGGACTCAAACTTACATTACTGGGACTCAAACTTATATTACTGGGACTCAAACTTACATTACTGGGACTCAAACTTACATTACTGGGACTCAAACTCATATCACTAGGACTCAAACATATTAATTAGGCTCTAACTTGCATTACTAGGACTCAAACTTATATTACTGAGATTTAAACTTATATTACTGAGATTTAAACTTATATTACAGGGCCTCAAACTTACATTACTGAGCCTCAAGCTTATATTACTAAGGCTCAAACATTTGTTACTGAAATGCAAAACTTATATAACTGTGAATCAAAGCAGGTAATGAAATGACATGTTTACTCTTAACTTTCATCATACTAACGACTGTATGTTATGGTGGGTTATTTTTCAACACCTTTTGAAGTAATTTTCAAATGCTATGATACTGACCTGGCAGTTTGTGATACTCTCTGTATGAGGGAGGATGAATGACAGCGTTTTCAGTTGATCAGATGGACAGGCAGTCAGGTTTTGGATACTACAGCGACTGATGATGTAGAAGAAGTGGGTTGGAATGCTGACAGTGGTGTTTCTCCTGTAAAAACCATCACACAGTAAATATGTGAAATTAGGTCAATAGAAAGGGTTATTTTATAGTGGGAATGAAAAACTTAGGCTACAATCAGGATAACTAACTCAGTAGATAGAAACAATTTTCATGTAAACTTGCCATCTCATTTTATCATATAACTGGCCTGTTGTGTCATGTCATATGGGCAGGTCATAAATATTATATGACATGTGTAATAACACTATTCTGACGTCATAGATAAGTCATGTCTTGCTGACATCACACAACTGTTTCAGTCATGAAAAACATATCATCCACACAAAATTAAGCTTATCTTATCAGGAAATTAATTAAAGCGTTTTCCCTATTTTTCAGAAATACAGGTTATATGATAAATAGAATCTTACACTCATGCTGACGTGATATGGAAGGTATTCAACTTGTTAAATAATCTGACATTGCATTCGCCTAAAGACTCCTGACAAATGAAATATTATACTCATTTGATATGACTGACACTCGTGTAAAATCCTCTGTACAAATTACCTGTATACCGTGTCGTTGTGAACTTACTTTATCAATGAAGTTGATGGTGTTATAACCATCTGTACTCTTTATGCTAGTACCCATGCTTACTATGTTAATGACCTTGAATGACTGACCTTTAAACTACAAGTTTGTAACCTCAGATAAAATATCTAACGGTTAAATTAAGAAGCAGTTTGTGTACTGTATTTATCCGACAATAAACTCATGCCTGGTAATAAGCCCACTAATATCTAATGCAGTTCAGTACAAATGCTATTGAAAAACTAGATCATTGGCCTGCAATAACAATACAGTATCCCCTACTTTGAGTTAAAGTATATGTCTTGGCCCTATTGGCCTTATATGGGATGTGTGGTCAGGTGGTGCAGTGGTAACACACCAGCCTTTCACCTGGGATTGGATTCCTGGAAGAGACATGAAAATATAGGGGTCACCTGTCCAACCACATGGGTTTTCTGTGGGTACCTCTTCCTACAGTAGAAATCTTTACTCTGCTACCTAGTATGGATCTTTACAACTTTTAGACAGGAGAACGGTTGAACTGTTAATAGATGTAATCTGCATATATAATGAAAACAATATTGACAAACCTAAGGACAGTGGCCGGGTCATCCTTGTGTCCATCAGTGTTGTAATCAAAGATAGGACCAGTCATCACATTGACTTCTCCGTAGTCTTTTATGTATGTATCTGTAAGGTTCTGGACACTTCTCCAAATACCTGATGGAGGCAACACAACAGTATTACATGTCAATCCTAAGGTAATAAACACAATGGAGATATAGCACAATGAACTTAATAGTGTAAAACCAGTTCATTAATTATCACTACTCAGTAAACTGTTGGCAACAGTTGGTATATTTACAGTCCTAGTAATATTTGCTGAATCAAGTGTTATGCTTACAGAATTACAGTCAAACTTCCTTTACTCAAACTTCAATGATTCTTATTTCTCTTTGTATCAATATGCTAATGTTTTATCCCGTTATAACACTACCAACTGACCCATTTATGTATCAAAGTTTCATAAATCAAATTTTCATTTATTTTTTTTCCCCTGGGACCTTTGGCTATGGTAACACAGTCTTTGGTACCTCTGATCCCAACAAAAAAAAACACGAGTAATGTCTTCCTTCATGAATTTTGTATTTGTAAATTAAAATGTCTCTTTGTATTAAAACTTTGTTTTAGCATTTGGTGAGTTTGTTGAGGTAACAGGTGTCATCAACAATGGTAATTAACCTTTATACAACTGACCACAAATGCTTAAAAGCCTTCATGTATCAAAGATTTTTTGCTATATTTACCTTGTCTGAAGTTCTCCAGCATAGGTACAAAATTTAGTGAAATTAAGCTCTCCCAGGAATAAGCCATTGCTGGTAAAATAAGAAAACTAGGTCAAATACACACAGTGAATAAACTAGGTAAACACATGGAGGGTTAGTCATAGAGATACAAGGTTAATATACCAGGAACTAGGTCAAATACACACAGTGAAGAAACTAGGTAAACACATGGAGGGCTAGTCATAGAGATACAAGGTTAATGTACCAGGAACTAGGTCAAATACACACAGTGAAGAAACTAGGTAAACACATGTAGGGTCAGTCATAGAGATACAAGGTTAATGTAACAGGAAACGAAACTAGGTCAAATACACACAGTGAAGAAACTAGGTAAACACATGGAGGGTCAGTCATAGAGATACAAGGTTAATGTACCAGGAAACTAGGTCAAATACACACAGTGAAGAAACTAGGTAAACACATGGAGGGTTAGTCATAGAGATACAAGGTTAATGTACCAGGAACTAGGTCAAATACACACAGTGAAGAAACTAGGTAAACACATGTAGGGTCAGTCATAGAGATACAAGGTTAATGTAACAGGAAACGAAACTAGGTCAAATACACACAGTGAAGAAACTAGGTAAACACATGGAGGGTCAGTCATAGAGATACAAGGTTAATGTACCAGGAACTAGGTCAAATACACACAGTGAAGAAACTAGGTAAACACATGTAGGGTCAGTCATAGAGATACAAGGTTAATGTAACAGGAAACGAAACTAGGTCAAATACACACAGTGAAGAAACTAGGTAAACACATGGAGGGTCAGTCATAGAGATACAAGGTTAATGTAACAGGAAACGAAACTAGGTCAAATACACACAGTGAAGAAACTAGGTAAACACATGGAGGGTCAGTCATAGAGATACAAGGTTAATGTAACAGGAAACTAGGTCAAATACACACAGTGAAGAAACTAGGTAAACACATGGAGGGTCAGTCATAGAGATACAAGGTTAATGTACCAGGAACTAGGTCAAAAACACAAATTGAAGAAACAAGGAAAACACAATAAGGGGACGTCCTAGAGATACAAGGTTAATGTACCAGGAAACTAGGTCAAATACACACAGTGAAGAAACTAGGTAAACACATGGAGGGTCAGTCATAGAGATACAAGGTTAATGTACCAGGAAACTAGGTCAAATACACACAGTGAAGAAACTAGGTAAACACATGGAGGGTCAGTCATAGAGATACAAGGTTAATGTACCAGGAAACTAGGTCAAATACACACAGTGAAGAAACTAGGTAAACACATGGAGGGTCAGTCATAGAGATACAAGGTTAATGTAACAGGAAACGAAACTAGGTCAAATACACACAGTGAAGAAACTAGGTAAACACATGGAGGGTCAGTCATAGAGATACAAGGTTAATGTAACAGGAAACGAAACTAGGTCAAATACACACAGTGAAGAAACTAGGTAAACACATGGAGGGTCAGTCATAGAGATACAAGGTTAATGTACCAGGAAACTAGGTCAAATACACACAGTGAAGAAACTAGGTAAACACATGGAGGGTCAGTCATAGAGATACAAGGTTAATGTAACAGGAAACGAAACTAGGTCAAATACACACAGTGAAGAAACAAGGTAAACACATGGAGGGTCAGTCATAGAGATACAAGGTTAATGTAACAGGAAACGAAACTAGGTCAAATACACACAGTGAAGAAACTAGGTAAAAACATGGAGGGTCAGTCATAGAGATACAAGGTTAATGTAACAGGAAACGAAACTAGGTCAAATACACACAGTGAAGAAACTAGGTAAACACATGGAGGGTCAGTCATAGAGATACAAGAGGAAACTAGGTCAAACAAACAGAGAATAGAGATTCTAAGTCAACCATGTAGAAACCAGGTCAACACATGTATACCAGGGAAGTAGGTAAGTATACAACAACCGGTCAATCAAGGGAAAATGAGGTTAAACTATTGCAAGTCATGATCAATACAGAGTAACTAAAACAACAAATCATACATGACATTCCAGCGTAAGTAACACTTTACTTTAGATATATTTATATTATAACCTAGACAAGCATTTATTCCACAGTCAATATGTAATTAAGAAATTGGTGAACTAGCAAATTAACTTCAGGTTTGAAAGAAATATAAAGTTTTAATTATTTTAGAATTTCCAAACAAGCTGTCAGTTCCTATCAATCACTCTTGCCAAAATGGAAAAACACAAGGGGTCTTACTGTGGGAGGAAACTAGAGTAACTAGAGAAAATCCATGAGGTCAGACAGGTGACCCAATATGTTTTCACATCCATTTTGAAAATCAAACTCTGGATTTTTAAGTGAAATTACATTACTACAGCACCACCGGACAACATAAATTTGAAACAAACTAAAGAATGAAGATAATTTTCATTTATGACTGACCTCAATGCTTGCTCATCTCTGATGACGACACTACTATATCATGTTATTACCTGTTTTGTACAGCGGAGTCCATGTATACTGCCTGGAGTCTTGTGTGAAGGATGTAGCCTCACATTGTGGCAGATCCCAACCCCTCAGGATACAGGTCGGGTAGTTAGTACTAGGGGAAGGGACAGAGGTCTGTGTGTAGGAGACCCACAGTGGAGCCAATAGTGCTGTGCTGTATGCCGTCACATGACTTGGGTAACTCTTTATATAGACACTGGTCTGAGTGTGTGAAATAAGGAGAGAAGGACAGCCAAACACGATATGGTAGTCTTCTGTATTAACCTTGGTCTGAAAAACATTTGAATTGTTGAACAGTTAAAAACCTTAATTCATTATTCTAAATTGTGTACTTGTATTAAAATCAGGTGTTTGAAATATCATACACCGGCTCATTGACAGCATTCATAACGTAAAGACAATACCAATATGAAAGATTATCTAGAACATTTATTTTAATCTATATCTATAACACAATTGGGGATTATTGTTACACCAAACAGCATCATTACTGACTTGTCCAAAATTTGGTCCCCTATCAAAAAATTCTACTTCCAGAGATGACTGTTTTCTATATGTAATGTACCAGTACTTCCAGACACTTCTATATATCATTTCTGCCAATGTTCCTTCCTACCTGGGTTGCGTTGGTATTGATGTTACATTTGTCCAGACACTGACTCCTGTACTTCAGGGAATCCTGTATGAATTTCTCTGTTACATTCCCCATACGCCAGGTGGTGTAATTCTGTATTGGTGTTGCCCTACTGATTGGCACTGGATTTTTCAACACATGGTTGAGTGAGCCCTTTGTTCCATTGTTAGGGGCTGGTCTTACACCCAGAACATCTATTGTAACAAGATAGATTACACTGCTTATGATAATTACACCCAGTACATCTATAGTATCAATACAAATTACACTGCTTATAATAATTACACTCAGTACATCTATAGTATCAATACAAATTACACTGCCTATAATAATTACACCCAGTACATCTATAGTATCAATACAGATTACACTGCCTATAATAATTACACCCAGTACATCTATAGTATCAATACAGATTACACTGCTTATAATAATTACACTCAGGACATCTATAGTATCAATACAGATTACACTGCCTATAATAATTACACCCAGTACATCTATAGTATCAATACAGATTACACAGCTTATAATAATTACACCCAGTACATCTATAGTATCAATACAAATTACACTGCTTATAATAATTACACCCAGTACATCTATAGTATCAATACAAATTACACTGTTTATAATAATTACACCCAGTACATCTATAGTATCAATACAAATTACACTGCTTATAATAATTACACCCAGTACATCTATAGTATCAATACAAATTACACTGCTTATAATAATTACACCCAGTACATCTATAGTATCAATACAGATTACACAGCTTATAATAATTACACCCAGTACATCTATAGTATCAATACAAATTACACTGCTTATAATAATTACACCCAGTACATCTATAGTATCAATACAGATTACACAGCTTATAATAATTACACCCAGTACATCTATAGTATCAATACAAATTACACTGCCTATAATAATTACACTCAGGACATCTATAGTATCAATACAGATTACACTGCCTATAATAATTACACCCAGTACATCTATAGTATCAATACAGATTACACTGCTTATAATAATTACACTCAGGACATCTATAGTATCAATACAAATTACACTGCTTATAATAATTACACTCAGGACATCTAAAGTATCAATACAAATTTTACAGCTTATAATAATTACACCCAGTACATCTATAGTATCAATACAGATTACACTGTTTATAATAATTACACCCAGTACATCTATAGTATCAATACAGATTACACTGTTTATAATACTTATGTCATAGAATTCATCCAGTCATTCTAAAACTACTGGTAGGTGCAACCCTTCAAGAGCTTGAACTGTGGTTTTCAAAAATCATTGCTGCAATTTCTGTACACATGATTAATATTGCCATAACTGAACACAAAATTCATGTTGTCATATCGCAAAACAAATTAGATGTTGTCGTACCCCTACAAAAATATGATACTTTCACGCGTTACAATGAATACTGGTATGTGACACTGAAAGCCTACCTGCCATCAGATTGTACAGTTCGATGTTTTCAAATGGATTTACTGTCAAATTCTGATGAAATGCTGGACCATGGGCCAGAAACAAAGCCTACAACACATGAAAATAATCCGGTCATAATTTATTTCATTTCACTAAGAAACAATAATGAGCTGTTGACATATTTGGGAAACCCCTATTTCTGAATTCATTTTTTTTCATCTTTGATATACTTAAAAAGGAAGAAGACAGGTAAATACTGTAAATCTACATATTTTTACTGTTAAATTGTCTTATTGTTAAAAGTATTGCCCTAAAACATGATTATGTTAATTCCAGTTTCTTGATTCTCCTTATACAGTAAGTCTTGTGGATGCATGAATTCATTATTGCTCTAATTTTCCAAAACAGATTTTGTGCTAAATTACTGTAAGTATGTTTACATTTTACTGTATGTGTTTAAATAGCAAGATATACCATAGGGATATTGATAACAGTCAGTTGATATATAATCAAGACAAGCACAGAAAGGACTTTGGTTTTTGTTATCTGTGGACAAGTCTTTACAATCTTTATTTTGTTATATTCATATGTTTTACTAAAAGGAATGAAGAATTTTACCATCTGGACACTGATCATTAACCTACATTAACAGAAGTTGAGATCAAATCCTACAATAGTGCTTCATAATCTGATCACCTAAGGTTTATGGTACAGATTATATCAAAAGGATCCTTACTGAATTCAGCTTTTAACAAGACAACCTTGGTCAAACATCAACAGGTCGATTTACTTCAATCAAGCAATAATATAGCTTAAAATGACAATTACTATACTACGTATAAATCATACACTTTAAGTAATTCTCAAGAAATAGCATTGAGAAATAAGTGAGAATAGAAGTTGGAAATTTGCTGCTGTCCTAGACAGCTGATCAAGTTTGTAAAACAAAAAAGAAAGCAGTATCAGGTAGTCTTTATACATTAGCAGTGTTATGTTAAGTAATATAGTCCTAAGTATTTCTTAGCAAACCTAAGAATAGGTGGGTGATAAAGAGTGGGATTACCTGCATACTTTTGTATGTGTTATCATATCCATGATTTCCACCAGTACACTTGGCTTCGGTAGATGACTTTGGTACACTTCAACAAAAACTTATTTTTAAAAATCTCTTCATGCATTTTCCCCCCAATATTATGGTAGGATTTCATACCACTTTACTCTGTTTTGCATTATCATCTTGCTCTATACTCTGTTAAATGATAACAGGATTGCCTGAAATTTACATATATTGGTATTATTATTGGATTTTCTTCCTGTAAAAATACTGCAAGTACTATCACATCTGTATTAAAACATGGAACATGACTGACTGCAGTATATTTGAATCAAGAATTTGCCACACCAGCATTGTATAGTTAATCTGCTTTATAAATGATATTGTAGACAATGTAACTGACAGTGTTTTCAAATCAGGAGTAATGAAAACAAAGTGAGCAAGTGTTCACATAGACATACCTCCACCCCTGATCTTTTTCTTCTGATGTAAACCTAATGAATGTTTAATCTAAAAAGGGGTCCAAGAGAGAACTTGTACACAAATTTTGTTTTATTACAAAACTGGACATTTGGATATTCACCAGTAAGAAATAAAATTTAATCTGATGTAAAACTTAGTGTGATGCTATGATGTGAATATGAACTACAACTGTCAGATGTTCTTATGATATCCTGTACACAAAATTTTTATTTCAAAAGTGGTCAAGGGTGACCTTTGGTCATTATCCTTGACCAATAACCAATAAAATCTAATCAGGGATATGACTGTCACTTGAATCTGTCTATTTTATTGTTCATCAAAAATCTTGTACACAATGCTATCAACCATTACAGGAGGGATGTACACACACAGAAAGTAGTTACTATATACCTCCTTATGTAAGAGAAATAGTGGAGGTAATTGTGTTATTGAATGTCAAGGTTATATGATTACAGGAGGGATGTACACACACAGAAAGTAGTTACTACATACCCCCTTATGTAAGAGAAATAGTGGAGGTAATTGTGTTATTGAATGTCAAGGTTATATGATTACAGGAGGGATGTACACACACAGAAAGTAGTTACTATATAACTCTTATGTAAGAGAAATAATTGTATTATTGAATGTAATGTTAAGGTAAAATAAAAGAGTCATACCAACCACAACTACCACAGCTACAACTATCAGCTCCAATTTACAAAGGACAGGTGTGTGAACTTAATTCAGCATAATCATTGCTAAGAAAAAATTAATGATTAAATAAAAATTAGAAAGTTCTAATTTCATTCATATTGACTTCTTCAAATACAAGGGGTATTATAAAGCTGCAGAAAGTTACTTCTCTGTGACAAGCCATTCATTTTCCACATCAATGATGATGTCATCAATTCTAGGGTTGTTGGCATAGTGATGGCGCTTTGGAATTGAGGTCTTCGAGAAGACTTTGAAGTGTGAATGACAGGTAAGATTAGAAATGATGTCTGACACAGGTACTGTAAATGAGAACAGTAATCTTTAACGAGTCTGTTTAAAACATTTTTTGATTTAAAGAACAAAATAGTGATAGTAATGAAAACATAACATTAAGACAATAGATACCATTTGAGATCAATCTTACAGCTTTGTTATTACTCTGTAGAGCAAGAACATGGCAAGTTTAGGTTCAGTTAAGTCTGATGTTGTCTCACAAATTTTTGGTCAATTTTTTAAGTAAAATGCAATGCAAAATCAATCAATTTAAGATGGTTTAAAAACCTTACAACAATATGTGAGTACATTTGTTTCATAATCATTAAAACCATGTCACTTTATTTACCTTTCAGAGGAAAATCATGAAATTATTTTCTACATTGTTTCCTGCTGATTATGGTTAAAATGCATTCTTACAGCCGAAACGAACATCAAGAGTCATCGGAGAAACTTAAAACAAGAGAATTGTCAAACTTGAGTTAGATTATGGTTTTCATTTCCTGAAATGTCAATCCCTGGAGTTAATTTGACCAAACTCTGGTTTCATTCTCAACTTACAGAAGAAATAGATTTCAGACATTGGTTTCATCATTTAACAGGGAGAGAGTTCTGCCCAGGACAGACACTAGACACCTGAGTAACATATATATGTCTCAAGAGAGTAAGACATTATCAAGCCCTTGGAGTGATATAACCATTTATTTCTGATGACAGTCTTACCTGGATGAGGTGAAAAAATTCACCTGGATCTGATACACCTGGACAAGAAAAAAAAAAGTTGCTTGGAATCAGAACACCTGGCAAGGTGACAGGACTTACCTTGGTCAGGGACAAGTCTCATCTTTGACCTGGAAGATTTCTGAGAGTAAAGGTTGTTGATCCTCCCAAATGCACCCTCAAAAAGGTGCATCTTGGATAGAGTTGTACTAGACAGGTAGTCCTTCATTAGTACTAACCGATCACAGGAAATACTGGACATTCCTGTTAACAGGGAACATTGTGTATACCAAACAGGGAACACTGTGTATACCAAACAGGGAACACTGTGTATACCAAACAGGGAACACTGTGTATACCAAACAGGGAACACTGTGTATACCAAACAGGGAACACTGTGTATACCAAACAGGGAACACTGTGTATACCATCATCATTCCTATCTGATTGATAGATATAAACTTTTAGTTTATTCTTTAAAAAAATTCTTCAAATTTTGTTGTCATAATATCAAGGACTCTTCTATATTAACAATGACATCACTATTACAATGACATTCCACATATAATTTGGTCTCACAAATATCATAGAGAATAGACTCCATTTATACATGAAATAGTCCAGATTGAGGAAATTTAACAGGCTAAGTACGATCCTTTGTTAAAAACAATGTTTGACAAAATTCTGTGAAGCAATCCAAAATGGATAATTTGAAATTAAATAGAACATTGATTAACGGGCAGTATATAGAGGAGCTGACCGTGGTCGGCAATAAGGAGGATGTTCACACAGTTGTGGAGGTCACGGTGAAAGAGTCCCTCCATCAGCTGACCGATGGCTGCATCTACTCTTTCCAACGCCAGACCAATCTGTACAATGAAAACAGAATAGTATAATCTCCATATCTAAAAGTCACTTTATTTCTGTTTTAACGAATTCTCTAAAATGAATTACAATCGTAAGATACCCAGGTAAGTGTGACCTTTTAACCTTCACTAGCCTGTACTTTGTGTACAAACATAAAATAAATAACATTTCTGAGACTCTACCGTTCCTTCTCTAAGTTATCAGTGAATGTTAATCTGATCTAACAATTCTACAGGAAGTCTCCAATATGTTATTCACAACGACCATCAAAAGATGAAAAATACTATAATTCTGAGCCGTGTACATGTGGATTGTTGGTAACCAGCCATTCTGACGCTATGCACAACGTGACTAAAATCGTGAAATGAAGTATCGCCAACTGGTTACAGTTGAAGCAGTACAAGGAACCTTAAACTACATGTAGGTCATCAAAAACATCTTTTAATGAAGAATCAGTTGTCTTTTCACAATTTCATTTTTTTCTTTCAGAAGAACAAGAAATTACAAAGCTACATAGTTTCTTTGTTTAACTGATGTGATTACAGCTGGGTTTCAGTATTGCATATTCAATAACATCTTATCCTGAAGACTTCTGAGATCTTACAAATGAACCACATTCTGTGATGAAATAAGTTTTGTACTAAATGGAACCCTATTTAGCTGTAAATCAGTAGGGTTGTGGGGGTAGAATTGGTTGACTTATAGAAGGACAACTAAACAACGTTAATGTCACAAGTCACAGGAGACCATTGTCCTCTAGCCAGGAGACCATTATCATTTTATGACATATGGCACATTTATGGACAGGACACTAAAGTACAAGCAGATACAAGTTTTCGTTGTGTGATTGTGAGAGATGATCTGAACCCTTCACTAATTTCCCAGTAATCTAACATCTATGTCCTTAGAACATCCTGTTCTGTCTCCATAGAAACTCTCATTGTTATTTTGATATTTTGCGTCAATTAAAATTTGAATTTCATAATGAGTTAAAGATGACGTTGAAGAATTACAATCAGGTTATCTTTCCTGGCTGGGACTAACACATACACTTGACACACTGCCATAAACTGTAACTAAGGACAACCCTTTGTATTACACAAACCTCTATAAAATGACCAGAGTTTGTACTTAAGTTACCTCCCTATAGTGACCACTGTGTTTATAATGGCATATGAATCAATATTTTTTATGGCATTACCTTCAAGAAGTGAACATTTTGTTATAAAATGACCTGTACACAGTGACCACTTTTCTATGACATTACCTGTATCAAGTGACCTATTTGTTATAAATTACCTGTATACAGTGACCACTTTTCTATGACATTACCTGTATCAAGTGACCTATTTGTTATAAAATGACCTGTACACAGTGACCACTTTTCTATGACATTACCTGTATCAAGTGACCTATTTGTTATAAATTACCTGTATACAGTGACCACTTTTCTATGACATTACCTGTATCAAGTGACCTATTTGTTATAAATTACCTGTATACAGTGACCACTTTTCTATGACATTACCTGTATCAAGTGACCTATTTGTTATAAAATGACCTGTACACAGTGACCACTTTTCTATGACATTACCTGTATCAAGTGACCTACTTGTTATAAATTACCTGTACACAGTGACCACTTTTCTATGACATTACCTGTATCTTGTGACCTATTTGTTATAAAATGACCTGTACACAGTGACCACTTTTCTATGACATTACCTGTATCAAGTGACCTATTTGTTATAAATTACCTGTACACAGTGACCACTTTTCTATGACATTACCTGTATCAAGTGACCTATTTGTTATAAAATGACCTGTACACAGTGACCACTTTTCTATGACATTACCTGTATCAAGTGACCTATTTGTTATAAATTACCTGTACACAGTGACCACTGTTCTATGACATTACCTGTATCAAGTGACCATTTTGTATGCTATGTGTATACAATACTGTGACTGTTTTGATATTGGGAAATTTTGGCAGTTTTCACCAAAATAGGATGGTTTATATGGTGTATAAATTTGGCGTTCCTATCAAATTTGTGTAAAATTTTGGCCTTTTTAATGAATCATGTAACAAACAGCATACATAGATATAAACAGTTTATTAATTAATTCATCTTCAATTGCTATCTTAAATTTGAAATATGCTGTAGTTGTGTTTGAAGGTATAACTAGAGATACTGAGCCCCACACAAATGACCAACTTCCTTTTGAATAATCTACATACAAACTATTTATATACAGTCACTAAAATAGCCAGTACAGCTGTTAGCAAAATGCCTTGCTTTGTTTTGGCACAAGGAATATATCAATACCAGGTGGATTTAACTGAGCCTCAGTATGAGCAGCACTCATATTTACACCAACATTCAAAACAACAATTTATAAGGAAAAAAACACAGAGTTTATAAATAAAACCTTTATTGAAGAAGGACAAAATGATACATTTTCTGCCAACACATGCAAACAGTACGGCAACTATATTTTCGAGAGCATGAAAATATTACTGATATAAAACTACATCCCCTAATGATAGATCAGATAACAGTGTGTGTAGAATATCTGGCATTGCCAGGTGCTAAATAGTCCAAAATATAACCACAACCAAAATATCCTGATTTACAGTATATACAGAGTAAAGGAAACATAGCATATTGCCAATCATGTCACTGGATGTAAATACACTGTGGTTGGAGTTTCCGTGTACAATGCTCTTTAAAGGTGTTCATTTCACAGTTTCGAAATAGCCCAATCAATTCTCCTTCACAACGAATGTAACACTAGAGACAGAAAACCAAATACGTGCCAGAGCAAACATCAGCAACAGAAAAATGAAGAGTGGATATTCAAAAAACAATCCTTTGCTACCATATAGAATTTTACAAAATATCCGAGGAAATGAAAGATTAATCCTGAGTGTATTATAATTGAATGAGATGACAAAGTAAACAGATGACCGTGCAGTGCCTCTCCTACCTGTACAGGTGATAGGACCGTTACCTGGCCACGGAGTACAGGTGACGCACCTTGCACTGACCACAGCCTTTCTGGCAAGGTCTTATCTTCTAATTACTCGATCTTCCCATATCACCAGGGCATCCTACGCAAGTCCACATATACCATATTGACTTAACACTCAACGCAATGAGTTATTAAATAATTTTATGAAAATCATTGAGCTTATCAAATTTGTTCACAATAGTGTAAAACAATGACCAATCTAGAGGTGATAGTGCCAGGTAATTAGGTACACTGGATGCAGGATGGTTTAGATTCAACAAACTGGACATTACTGGTGTAACACAAGGACTAATCCTGAAGTGATGGCCTCAGGTAGTTAGGTACACTGGACACGGGATAGTTTAGATAAAACAAACTGGACATCACTGGTGTAACACAATAACTTGTCCTGCAGTGATGGTGTCGGGGAGTTAGATACAGTGAACTGGACATCAGATAGTTTAAGTACCGCAGACTGGACATCACTGGTGTAACACAATAATCAAAGCTCGAGTGATGGTGTTGTGGAGTTAGTTACAACTGTCTGAGCATCTCCTAGTGAAACATCTCTGGTCAGACACAGGAAGGCACATTACCAAGGTACCACAGACATAAGAACATTGACAAGAACTAGACAAGAATACTGCTGGAAACTCCTGTCTGCTGTGATGATGGGAGGAACTGTATCAGAATACTCCTAGAGTTTGCACTGTCTGTTGCAATGACTAGAGGAACACTGACTTAAACAAACCATTATTGTTGAAAAGTAAGAAATATTTGACACTTCTGAATGAAGAAACAGGGAGCAGACTTCAAATTCCAACAGTGATAAACTTTCTCTAGTGATCTTTTAGGATATATTTATCAGGAACTTATTAAAACACAACGATAGTTATTATCCATCCTCCACCTCTAGGTAAACACACCCATCAAAGACACGATGACCAGTCTCAATAACAAAACAACTTATCTAAGTAAGGTGATGACAACAGAGATGACCAGCACAAACCGACTGACAGCTGGCGACTATGAAAAAATATTTTTCCGGATAAAACTATGGAAGATTTGTCACGGATATATCATGTTCATCTTGATAGTGTTAGGAATCGTGGCCAATATTCTGGCATTTATCATTTTGTCACGGAAATCAGTGAGGAGAACTACAATAGCAGTGTACCTCCGAGCTTTGTCATTGGCTGACACTTTTGTGCTCATCACAGCATTTTTCCGTTATAACACCTATAATCTGTTCTTGACAGAGGCTCAAGATACATACATGGTCTTACACTACAGTGCCTACCTTGATATCTATGTTGAACCATTTCATTGGATAGCCCTAGGTGTGTCCAGCTTTGTAACCTTGACCTTGTCAATAGAAAGGTTTCTGGCCATCAGGTATCCATTGACCATTAGGCGGTCATGCACTCCGTTCCTTGTGAGAGTGTGTATCATAGGAATTATTGCAATTGTGATCATTCTAACTTTGCCCAACTTTTTCTCATTTCGAGTTCAGAAATACCACATCGCCAACACGTCCAGTCTCTCTGTGCGAGTGATGACAAAGTTAGGACGTGACACACTCTACCCTTGTACTTATCATGTCTATATCATTCCTCTCCTTTGGTACATCCTTCCATGGATCCTTCTTGCCACTTTCAACCTTCTTCTCTTCCTTCAAGTCAGACGGTCTGCAAGGATACGTGTCGGCCTGCCGAATATCCCGAACCCTAACAGAAACCTCTCCATTCTCATTCTCCTCATTGTCATCATCTACATGGTGTGCAACCTTCCAATATCAATCATGGTCTTTTACAAGCTTGTAAATCATATGTCAGAGAATGGGATATGCATCAAGGAAACTACATCACTATCATCGCCAACGTCTAAAGAGTTTGATATCATCAATGCCGTCACCGAGATCTTGAACATTCTCAACAGCTGTCTCAATATCACTGTGTATTGTATGGTGGGCACAAAGTTCAGACGGCAGCTCCGAGACTTCTTACTGTGTACATCTTGTAAACCTGTGAACAAAGTCAGTCCTCAGAGAGTGTTCACCACTGGGCGTGAATCTAACACTGTCGTGGAGAGCACAGGGTCCTCATAGATTAATGGCAAGGAGAATACAGTTTGATCGTACCAAGCCACACAATGGTAAATGTAAAATATAAATACCTAATAGATACTAGGGTAGAGACAATGCTAATATACTGATAAATATGATACACAGAGACATATTGAGAACAATTAACCAGTAAGAATAGGTACCTATTCTCACGAAAACAGGGATAATAGTGATACACAGGGACAATTAGAGAACTATATGACTAGTAAATTTATGTAAGTGTGAATGTTGGTACCTGTTCTCAAAAAAACAGAAATATAAATTGTGACATAAAGGGACAAGTGGAGAAGAGAGCACGAATATGGATATCTGTCACATTCAGAAATATGTGGAACATTGTACCTGGTAAACTTTTATAAGTATGAACTTTGATAACTGTTTTCACAAAAACAGAAATATTGATAATTGTGATAAACAGGAATATGTGGAGGACCATATCCCTGATGAATTAGAGTAATAGTGGACAACGCTATGTCTTTGTCACACAGGATTGTGCATTATTCTGTAGAGATATACACTGTAATGCTGGAATTTCATGTCCATCAGACACAAGAGCATAGACATGTGTGTGGCTTGTATCAGATATTTCTTAGACAAAAAGATGTAGACAGTACAGTAACCATTAAAAAACAGAGGAAAACCTGGAAAATTTCTGAGTATATCATTTGAGAGATCTATAATGCTTTACAGAATTAGATATATATTGTGACAATATCAATCAGGTATTACAGATGTGATATCTCTACCCCTAAACTGTGATATCTGTAGCAGTATATCTAAACCATGTATGTAACATTGCAATCATCTCTCCCAGGTACATGTATGTAACATTGCAATCATCTCTCCCAGGTACATGTATGTAAAATCAAAATCTCTCCCCTGCTTTACAGGTGCATTCCTGTTTTTGCTGTGGAGAGATAAACTGTTGTGTCTCATCGAAAAAATTCACACATACTTTGATGTTATTCCTCTCTGTATGGTGATATGTAGCAGAACTGTCAAAATCAGATCACCTATTCTAACACGAAATTCATGGGCAGTTAGCAGTGTATACAATTCATGACTACAACAGCTCATATCTAACTGTAAAGTGTGGAATAATCAATCACTGCTGTGTGAAGTAGACAGAGTGAGGTGTAATTTAGAGTTATCTCACCTTAGAATGATAAATTTGTTTGTTAATCTCTACCAGGTGTACAATTATGATATGTAACTTGTGTGTACAACTGTGATATATATACTAGGTGTAATATCTCTACTAGGTGAGATATATCTACTATCTGTGATATCTCTACTAGGTGAGATATATATACTAGCTGCGATATCTCTAGGTGTGATATATCTACTATATCTCTACTAGGTGAGATATATCTACTATCTGTGATATCTCTACTAGGTGTGATATCTCTACTAGGTGTGATATCTCTACTAGGTGTGATATCTCTACTAGGTGTGATATCTCTACTAGGTGTGATATCTCTACTAGGTGAGATATATCTACTAGCTGCGATATCTCTACTAGGTGTGATATATCTACTATCTGTGATATATATACTAGGTGTGATATCTACTAGCTGCGATATCTCTACTATCTGTGATATCTCTACTAGGTGTGATATCTCTACTAGCTGCGATATCTCTACTAGGTGAGATATATCTACTATCTGTGATATATATACTAGGTGTGATATCTCTACTAGCTGTGATATCTCTACTAGGTGAGATATATCTACTATCTGTGATATCTCTACTAGGTGAGATATATCTACTATCTGTGATATATATACTAGCTGTGATATCTCTACTAGGTGATATCTCTACTAGCTGCGATATCTCTACTAGGTGAGATATATCTACTATCTGTGATATATATACTAGGTGTGATATCTCTACTAGGTGATATCTCTACTAGCTGCGATATCTCTACTAGGTGTGATATCTCTACTAGGTGTGATATCTCTACTAGGTGTGATATCTCTACTAGCTGTGATATCTCTACTAGGTGAGATATATCTACTATCTGTGATACCTCTACTAGGTGAGATATATCTACAAGGTGATATCTCTACTAGCTGCGATATCTCTACTAGCTGTGATATCTCTACTAGGTGTGATATCTCTACTAGCTGTGATATCTCTACTAGGTGAGATATATCTACTATCTGTGATATCTCTACTAGGTGTGATATCTCTACTAGGTGTGATATCTCTACTAGCTGTGATATCTCTACTAGGTGAGATATATCTACTATCTGTGATATCTCTACTAGGTGTGATATCTCTACTAGGTGTGATATCTCTACTAGCTGTGATATCTCTACTAGCTGTGATATCTCTACATTATTGAATCTCATCCTGTATGGTGAGTACAGTTTTGATACCTAACTGTCATGTACAATTATTACAGTTACAAGGTTTATACAGTATTTGTTGGTAATTAGTAACTCTATAAATATGTACATTTCTACAAATGTTATTCAAGATCATTGAACGCTGATGATAAATAACGTAGTTTAATAACAGCTTGATTTCAGACTTAGATGTGACAAACATATTTTTTATTTTATTTTTGATTTTTTTGATTTTTGAGATTTTTCTTTTGTTCTTTGTATTCACCTTACTTTTTAAAATTTTCAATAATTCAACCTTAAATTTTTTTACTGATTTTTCAGAATTCTCCAATTTTCTATTACTTTAATTGTTTTCAATCATCTGTGAGTATATTTTATAATCTTTGCATATTTCCTTGACTCTTATTAACTACTTCACAAACATTAGTTATTTCAAATATACAACATACACTGTACATTATCATATCTTACATTAAGGTATACGATGTATCACTGAAACATGCAAAAGAGCCAAAAGGTAACAATTATAGTCTTGTTTGAATTATGTTCCAATTAACTAAAACCTGCCTGTGTGACTATAAAAATTAGCAACTGTGATACTATAGGATGTTTAATCTTGCTTCACACTGTTTTTCTGGTGGCCGTTGGCAATTCTTATAGTAAAACATTAAAAAAAAAATATATCAGTTTTTGTTCTTGTCACCTCCAACCTTTTTACACTGAAAACCATTTTCAGTCACTTGAAATGTCTTGACTGTCTGAATCTGATAGAGAAACAGCAGGAACAGAGAGGGACTGGAGGCTAGACTAAAGAATATGTAACACATGCTTGTTTGAGTAGTATACCTGTCCAAAAATAACTGACGGAATATCATTTTCAAAACGTCAGCATAAACAGAGTCAGTGCATACCTATTTGTAGCAATGCCATGATATTCAGCAAAGCTTAAAATGGAACATATCTTAATATGGGTTTATAAATTGATGAGGCCAGTTTTTTCAAGTTAAGGCAGTTAATAAACAAAGAGTGTCAATGAATTTGTACAATACTCTTTGAATACAGCTTTACTGGACACGAAATTTTAATGAAGGTAATAGTTTTGTAATCACAAGGTTTCAGACTCTGAATTAAGTACACTGCATATCCGCTTAGTATAACCAATGTATACACAAAGCTTCATTATCATTGTCTCCATGCAAGCAAAATTACTCTCCAAACAGGGATGGATGGAAGGGTGGACAAAGCATTAACCCCAAATAAATCATGGATTGGCTTTCATACATGTCTGTTGTGCCAAATTCAGTATGCAGTGACCTATGTGAGCATCACCACCACCTGTCCTTGTCGGTAACACTGGCCATTATTACAGTGTTAGATTTGTTTTGTACAGAATATTAACTTCGAATGAAACACTAACCTTTACAATGTTGTCAGGTCCATAGGTATGTCCTGATTTATCTGGCTCGTTAAGGTAGAGAGTAATAAAATCAGGCTTTTCATTGGTCAACCAATCAAGTACTTGTTCTACTTGTGTATTGAAACCAACTTTCCTACAAAACAAGAGGTATGAACTTTTTAAAAGTTTTCAGGAATGGAAGTAATGTTTCATCTAGAATAATGTGTTTTTTGTAATCAAATGTAAAGGCTACATTCAGAGCATGACTTTTGAAGTTTGAGAAAGTGTATCATGATTTAAAGGGTCACGCTTGATTGCTCTGTATACTTTATACCACACAATACAAAATGTAAAAAAAACAAAGTACATGGGCATAAGTAAAAACCAGAAGTAAGATACTTACGAGTCATATTTTTTGTGATAGGTAGGGAATGTTCCTGAAAGAAATAAAATTTGGACGTTAAACAGTTGTTACTATCATAATATATATTTTATCCTCTGACTTTTAAGATTACTAGCAACAGACATTGTCTGATGAAAATCAAACTATTTCATCTTGCAATATTATGCAAAATAAGTGATTAAGTTACACTTTGGGTAACTAGTCTGAATTTTGACAGGAAACTGAGATCTGCAATAAAATTAATCATCACAAAAACAGAGTTAACAAACATAGAGTAATCTCATTATTTAACTAAATATTTACACTTTTCAGATGTTTCATGTTATTCTTCACCATGACATTGCAGGGGAAAACTTTTATGCTTATATAATGCTATTCTAGGTTTGCATATGGTGGGTGTCATTGATGAAGCAGAAGACATTTACTCTTCCAGAACACCTGGTATTATTCTGTGTTTGAGTTTGAATTATGATTAAGTTACCATGGTGGTATTTTCTTAATGTTTTTTGACATAGATACAATCATAATAAATATTTACCGTTAACTTTCACATCAGACCCAGGCCAAAAGAAAGTGGCAGCTGATTTGTTGTTATTCATAACTGTTCTCCAAATCTGTAAAACAAAAATTATCACTAAACTAAAACCATTAGAATTGAAAAAGCTGACAGCAATATAACATCTACATAAGGCTTATTTTTATTGGAAATGTTTATAATTTTCTGTCTTTAATTTCCGAAGTATCTTTTCTTTTAAAATGATTTCATACTATTCCTTGAAAAATGTTTTAAAAAAAGAATCCCTGAAAGTAACACCTGATACAGTAAATGGTGAGATACAATGGTGCACAAGTACCATCCTTACCGGTTCTCCCTGCCACCATCGTGGATCAAATGAACTTCCCTGACCAATCTTGAATAGACTGTCTATACCACTATCAAACATGCTGTTGTCCACAATCCCGTGAGATTCTGGGTACAAACCCTACAACAGGAAATGCATGTACTCCATCTCTTCATTCAAATATATCCTCATCTCAAGCTGTTCCACAGACATCTAGTCACAGGTGGGACATTTTCTACTCATATTTCATAATTTATTCTATTTTGCTTTAAGTGAGAGAACATCAAAAATGAAGAAGCAGAATGGTTTTTAAGAATTTAAATAACTCATCAATTGATTTTACATAATACCTCAAATTTAATATTGATGTTATACAGTGGAGCAGGTTGGTGTGGCATGAATGTAATATAAGTACAAGGGTTTGTCTCTTTTCGGCATTTTCTTTAAGATTCTGTTGGAAAAAAAATATTTCTGTTCACACTTTTTCCAACAGTAACTTACCGTCACAATGGAGTAGTGGTTTGGGAAAGTCTTTGTTGGGTACACAGATCTCATGTAAGGTGAACGAGTCCCACATTGACTTAGGCGGCCCACGTAGGGTGTGAAATTACGTAACAGATAGTCCGCTCTGAAGCCGTCCAGAGATATCAGGAGCAAGGGCTGGTAGCTGGCAGTATAAAAACAGAGATCTGATATATTATTGATATGGAATTGTACATATTAAATAAACCATTACTAGATAAAAACGGTTCCAAACTGATATTATTTTCTTTACTTATCTTGCAAATCTACAAGGCAATTTCCCCTCCAATCCTGCAAATGACTATAAAATATAATACACACAGAAAATTCAAACATGTTATGCTGTAGAAAACGATAGATTATTTTGCAAGATGAAAAATGTTGCAATTTAAATGAGAAAATATTACTCAGCTATTAAATATCTCCAGACCAATTATTTCCCAAATCATGAAGGTCATATAAGGTAAAGGAAGGACCAATATGATCCTAGATATCATCTCACAAATTTCTAATCTATAAACTTTCATGCAAACAATTATTCAATTGTATACAATATTTAGGATTTGGAAAATGAGTACCACTGTCCCCAGAAAAAACTACAGAAATATTAACTCTACCATTGAAGCCTGCTGGTACTTTAGGCAATTTCTAAAAGATTTTCAAAGCTTGGGGCAGTGATAGCTCAGTCAGCAGTACATCAGACTTTGCTACCACATATGGATATGTGCACATGGTTTGATCCTTACTGGGTCCGTTTGTATTTCTAACGATGCTGAAATAAATCACCATCCAGGACTGGATAACATCTAGTGGGCCTCCCATGTGGTGTTCAACAAGGTATTCACAAACTACCACAAGGTTACTTTGTCACAAAATAACCCTGGCTGTTCTCAAGGTAATACAACCCAAAATATGTCTAGCAAAAGATGATTCTATGATACATAACACATGGATTGGTACAGTTCACAGATGCTTTCAGTGAATTATCACACTTTCTCTCAGATATGAAGGGTATGATTGACTTAATGTAGACACATGATCTCAAAACTTTAAAGAAAAGGAGATTTCTTTTTAATACCTACCCAGATGTACACAAGTCCTTTACTAATGGAGACTCCAGTCACAGCCTCTTGTACCTACCCAGATGTACACGAGTCCTTTACCAATGGAGATTCCAGCCACAGCCTGTCGTACCTACCCAGATGTACATGTGTCCTCAGCTGTTGGACATGAAGACTCAATCCATGTCCTCAAACTGTTAGATGGCCATAACTTCTCAGACAAATGCGTCCTCAGTCGGGCAGCCTTTGATACAGTAAAGATATCCTCGGCAAAGAAACGTAGCCCAGTCAGCAGCTCAACATCTCGGACCCGAGCGATGTTGTCCTTTAGGTAGTCTGATGGATACTGCAATGTAAAGATAAATTCTAATGAAAATATGATTCTATATTTTCAGAGATAAAATACTGGAGTCAAGTCACAATAACATTGCCTGTCCCCATCCAGTTACTTTACACTTAGTTCAGGAAAAGTCTCTTGATATATGATCAATTTTAATCCAGACTTTAAGACAAAGTACAAGTCTTAAAGATTTGAGTTAGAAAGAGAGGTTGTCCTTACCAAACAGTTGGGAGTGTAGTTTAGGTAGGGAAGAAGTAAGGCCTGGACGAGAATAGAATCCACATCACCATTACAGGGGTATACCTGTCCACGTGTAGCACATCTCATCATCACCACAAATATGTGGGATGGGGTTTCTGCCTCTAGACTATGAATCAGTGATAAAAAAATTATCAGACAATTTTTTACATACCCTTTATAAAACTACTGATTTAAGTTTGTGCAAGATGAAACAACAGACTGAAGATATCAAGATTTAGTTAAAGTCATTATGGTGTGATTTTCAAAAATCAGTATAACAAAGTGTTGAGGAACACACTGTCACTCCTAATTAATGACTTTAAAACACTTTAGCATTCTTCAAATCTATGGGTATACAAACACCTCATACTGTTGACAAATAAATTAACACTATATAGAGACATATGGGTACGTGGAAATGATATTAAATTTTGTGAAAATTTAGGCTTTGAACAATTTTTAGGGCAATGTAATTTCATTTTTCTTTTAAGACCTCAGCCTGTTGGTGTAAAAATACCCATATTACCATGTCTTAAAGATTCAAGTTAAAAAGAAAGGCTCTCCTTACCAGACAGTTGGGATTCCAACAAGTTTCTTGTTTGATGTGCAAAGAATTATATTTACTCTCAAAACTTACACCCATACAAGGACATCCTTGCTATTTTGCAGATTCATAATGCTAATACCTGTATTATCAAAAGTTTTACTTTATCTCTCATCAGTAAGTAAACCAGTGTTCTGTTGACTACCTTACAACACCACAGCAGCAGTACCTGGTTAGATTGGTATCAGCCAGTCCATCACCATTATGGTCATAAACTGGGCCCAAGGTCACTGAGAGGTCACCGTACTGTACAACATACTGCTTGATCAGGCTGCTAGTGAAATTCCAAATCTCTGGAAAGGATATACAGGATGTTGGAACAGTTACCCAAAACTGGCAGTTCTACATTGTAAATAGGATGGATAAATCTTTAAAAATTACACATATGATATAATTAATATATCATTTCATATGATAATTATGTAGTGCTGTTCAATTGCTCCAAAATTAGAGTTAAAAGATTGATATTTGTATTGAGCCAGTAAAACTGATTAAAAAAAAAAGGATCTTCCAGGAGTACTGTAAATTAATTTTTATTTTGGGAATAATTTTCATTCATTTCATGGGTACACTAAACCTACAAACTGTTAAAATAGAAAGAAACTAGAATTCATTCTATACCAGAAATCACTAGTTCAAGAATAGGTGTATTTTTAAGAGAGCTACAAAAATAAATGATTTGATAGTGGTCTAGGATTTTATATATTAATAAAGAACGATACAGCCATCAAAAGATATCCTAACCAAACTCGGATAAAAGCATGAGTGGAAGGCAACATAAACATAGTCTCCACAATAACAGTGGTGTAACACATAAATCAACAAGTTTGAGTTGTAAGAGAATATGTCAACATGATTTCTTATAACTGATAAAATTTTATTTCCTTAGTCGTGAGTTATCACACATTATGCATCTAAGAAACATATGAAGTCACAGCTGTTGTAGCAGGATACATATTTTACTGCATAAAATGGTAATCATTGAACTTAAAACGACAGACCTAGTGTGTTATTTATTGATTATGGACATTTGATGAGGTCAATATGGTGTTCTCTCAACCTGGTAGAAAAGTCACCCTTAATATTTTTCCTACCTGGTTGATACAACACAATATTGACCAAAATCAAAAGGCCCTTAATTTGTATGCTACACATATAAAGGTTATTTGATTATTGCCTTGTAAATGTTTATGAAATATTCTTTCTTGAAATGGAGCTTTCTGACAAATACTAGATAATCAACAAATGTATCTATTTTCTCAGCAGATTACAAAAAATTTCTAAAACCTTTTAACAAACAAATTGCTGAATATCACAAGTTATCCTTTAAGACACACATATCATATTCCTGGGTCTATATGGTCAAGCTATTCTCCATGAAGAAACATGGGAGTCTATATATTATATATCATCCTGCACTCAATGATCTCTTATCCAATCAGAACAAGGGAAAACCTTAGATTAGGTAATATAACTGTATAGTACAAAATATAGAGTATGATCATTGAGAAGTTACAAACATTTCTTTTGTTTATTGACAGTATTAAATACAACTTACCTGTGTAGAAATGTGGATAGTGTGGCTGGTAATTCCACACATTCTCCAGTACCTCCTGGATACACAGATTCCTACCATTGGTGCCTTTTACCTGTAAATAACATAGGTGATACAGAAATGTTCTGACACACAATATATACCGGTACCTTCTATCGTTCTGACACACAATATATACCTTTTATCATTCTGACACACAATATAAACCTTCTATCGTTCTGACACACAATATATACCTTCTATCATTCTGACACACAATATATACCTTTTATCGTTCTGACACACAATATAAACCTTCTATCATTCTGACACACAATATATACCTTTTATCGTTCTGACACACAATATATACCTTCTATCGTTCTGACACACAGTATATACCTTCTATCGTTCTGACACACAGTATATACCTTCTATCGTTCTGACACACAATATATACCTTTCATCGTTCTGACACACAGTATATACCTTTTATCGTTCTGACACACAGTATATACCTTTTATCGTTCTGACACACAGTATATTCCTTTTATCGTTCTGACACACAGTATATACCTTTCATTGTTCTGACACACAGTATATACCTTCTATCGTTCTGACACACAGTATATACCTTCTATCGTTCTGACACACAGTATATACCTTCTATCGTTCTGACACACAGTATATACCTTCTACACACAGTATATACGTTCTGACACACAGTATATACCTTCTATCGTTCTGACACACAGTATATACCTTTTATCGTTCTGACACACAGTATATACCTTCTATCACACAGTTCTGACACACAGTATATACCTTTACCTTCGTTCTGACACACAGTATATACCTTCTATCGTTCTGACACACAGTATATACCTTCTATCGTTCTGACACACAGTATATACCTTCTATCGTTCTGACACACAGTATATACCTTCTATCGTTCTGACACACAGTATATACCTTCTATCGTTCTGACACACAGTATATACCTTCTATCGTTCTGACACACAGTATATACCTTCTATCGTTCTGACACACAGTATATACCTTCACACACAGTATATACCTTCTATCGTTCTGACACACAGTATATATACCTCGTTCTGACACACAGTATATACCTTCTATCGTTCTGACACACAGTATATATATACCTTCTATCGTTCTGACACACAGTATATACCTTCTATCGTTCTGACACACAGTATATACCTTTTGATCGTTCTGACACACAGTATATACCTTCTATCGTTCTGACACACAGTATATACCTTCTATCGTTCTGACACACAGTATATACCTTTTATCGTTCTGACACACAGTATATACCTTCTATCGTTCTGACACACAGTATATACCTTCTATCGTTCTGACACACAGTATATACCTTATTCTATCGTTCTGACACACAGTATATACCTTCTATCGTCTGACACACAGTATATACCTTTTTCGTTCTGACACACAGTATATACCTTCTATCGTTCTGACACACAGTATATACCTTCTATCGTTCTGACACACAGTATATACCTTCTATCGTTCTGACACACAGTATATACCTTCTATCGTTCTGACACACAGTATATACCTTTTATCGTTCTGACACACAGTATATACCTTCTATCGTTCTGACACACAGTATATACCTTCTATCGTTCTGACACACAGTATATACCTTCTATCGTTCTGACACACAGTATATACCTTCTATCGTTCTGACACACAGTATATACCTTTTACGTTCTGACACACAGTATATACCTTCTATCGTTGACACACAGTATATACTATATACCTTCTATCGTTCTGACACACAGTATATACCTACACACAGTATATACCTTCTATCGTTCTGACACACAGTATATACCTTCTATCGTTCTGACACACAGTATATACCTTCTATCGTTCTGACACACAGTATATACCTTCTATATATACGTTCTGACACACAGTATATACCTTCTATCGTTCTGACACACAGTATATACCTTCTATCGTTCTGACACACAGTATATACCTTCTATCGTTCTGACACACAGTATATACCTTCTATCGTTCTGACACACAGTATATACACACACACAGTATATACCTTCGTTCTCACACAGTTCTGACACACAGTATATACCTTCTATCGTTCTGACACACAGTATATACCTTCTATCGTTCTGACACACAGTATATACCTTCGTTCTGACACACAGTATATACCTTTTATCGTTCTGACACACAGTATATACCTTTCGTACACACAGTATATACCTTCTGACACACAGTATATACCTTCTATCGTTCTGACACACAGTATATACCTTCTATCGTTCTGACACACAGTATATACCTTTTTCGTTCTGACACACAGTATATACCTTCTATCGTTCTGACACACAGTATATACCTTCTATCGTTCTGACACACAGTATATACCTTTTTCGTTCTGACACACAGTATATACCTTTTATCGTTCTGACACACAGTATATACCTTCTATCGTTCTGACACACAGTATATACCTTTTATCGTTCTGACACACAGTATATACCTTTTATCGTTCTGACACACAGTATATACCTTCTATCGTTCTGACACACAGTATATACCTTCTATCGTTCTGACACACAGTATATACCTTCTATCGTTCTGACACACAGTATATACCTTCTATCGTTCTGACACACAGTATATACCTTCTATCGTTCTGACACACAGTATATACCTTCTATCGTTCTGACACACAGTATATACCTCACACAGTATATACCTTCGTTCTGACACACAGTATATACCTTCTATCGTTCTGACACACAGTATATACCTTCTACACACAGTATATACGTTCTGACACACAGTATATACCTTCTATCGTTCTGACACACAGTATATACCTTCTATCGTTCTGACACACAGTATATACCTTCTATCGTTCTGACACACAGTATATACCTTCTATCGTTCTGACACACAGTATATACCTTCTATCGTTCTGACACACAGTATATACCTTCTATCGTTCTGACACACAGTATATACCTTTTTCGTTCTGACACACAGTATATACCTTCTATCGTTCTGACACACAGTATATACCTTCTATCGTTCTGACACACAGTATATACCTTCTATCGTTCTGACACACAGTATATACCTTTTTCGTTCTGACACACAGTATATACCTTTTATCATTGGAGATTATAGAACTATTACTCACGAAATCAAAACTGAAGAATAATATTTCAAAGTTTTTCTGATCTGGACAGTTATCAAAGAATTAGGAAAGATGGGACAAATTAACAATGGACTCCAAGAAGTGAGAAAGACTATGACTCAATATGTAGCAAAATATGTACAGGAGGCAGAGTTAAGGGTAGGTTGAGAATGAAGATTATACCAAGAGAAGGGAAGGGGGTGTGTCTGATTCTGCTTCCTAAAAACTAAAATAACAGATCCACCTTTTTAAGACTAAGTGAATGAAAATCTAAGGGAGTCATTAAATGTCTGGTTAGACATCAAAGGTAAGTTTACACACAGTAGTTGGTCGTTGTGGCATACTTAAGCCAAACTGAGAAACAACAATCTTATATAGGTCATCTTAAAATCCCTCCAACTACATGATCAATTGTAGTAAATAACTATTTATCAATGTCTCAATTGTTAGCAAAAACAAAAAGAATGATATTTTTTTGTACAGGTGAAAATATGATGATCTGTTACCAAATTACTTAAGGTCTTTGTGCATAGCTTTTCCCCATAAACATTAATAAACAAAAATATGACTGGCTTTTTCCTTTCAACATTGTTCTATAAAACTGAATTCTTTGCCATGCTATCATGACTTCATGCCAAATGATTCCTATTGGTTACTGGTTTTCCTCAGAGATGTAAACTTTCATGATAATGTATACTGGACAGGTCCCTCACCATCTCTTCAGTAAGTGTAAATGTTGTGTATACAGGTGATTTCAGAATGGTGTTGTAAACTGTTGTCTGGTTGGGATAGTTCATTTGACACACACTTTTGTTCTTCTGATCAATCAAAGGTAGATCTGAATCAGCAGATGACTGGAAAGAAAAAGAATTAAAATCATGGAATGGAATTTTGTAAACATGCCAACAGACTTTGTTTTTCATCTACCCATGTTTATTTTAAAATATTTTTACTTTGTTTTTACGCACATCAAAAATTTTCATGTTTTTTAAATGAAGAATGAAAATTAGATTAAAAAAATACAAGAACATAACTGAAACAATGCTCCCCAAAAAACAATTTTATTGGATACAAAATTTCATCAAAGGGCAATAATTCTGTAATTATGAGTTACGAGTCTGGATATTGGTAAACTGTATTTATTTTTGCATGAAACTTTCCATATCTCAGTGAAAATACAAGCAATATTAAGTTATATTCTTGTCATGAAACATTAACAAATGGCAATAATTTTGTAACTAAGGGGCTGAGGGCCTTGAATAAGGTACAGTGCACATGATCATAGTTTGACCAAAGTCTTCCTCAATACTCTAAGGGTTATGATCACTTTCCCTACCTGGACCCCTGGAATATGTCATGGCAGAATTGAAAGCACAATCGAAGCAATTTGATTGGTTCCTGGAGAAAAAACAGACCAATCACAGGGTGATATGCTCTGTTTGATGATTACAAAGGAGTGATAACCAGCTTTAAAGCCATTACAATATACTGTTATGTGACCTCGGGATTCATTTGATGAACATCAAAGGATCAAACTAGTCTTTTTGTCTTGTCCACAAGGTGTTCCACATAGAACCTTCAATTTTTCCATAAAATGTTCCAGGGGTGCAGAGAGCAAAAGAGAGTTAAACGCTGGAGTATCAAGTATAGATCAGACCAGACCAGAATCAGGAGGAAGTCAGTACTCCCTTCCAAAGGTCACATACTTCTCATCAGTAAAAGACTTTGTCCTCAAGTTTTCAACTCCATCACAAGCAAGGCTTCTGATTTTTTGTAAAAAGTTCCCTAGTGCCTGAATGAGAACTAACGTTCAGAGGCTGGGATTATTTAATGCCACCATTTATATATAAATCTTGATTCCTAAATCTACCAGACTCACACTTTTATGAAAAGCTGTAGAGAAATTCCTCCTACAATGTCTGTAAAAAGCTGCTGTATTTGAAATGAGTCTTCAAGCTTACCTGGTTTTGTGCACAGAGAGTGGTGCTTGAGACCTGACCAGACTGACACAGTGGAGCTTGCTGTGGAGATGTCTGATTTTCAATCCTTTGCTTCACCAATATATGGTCCAGACTTCCTTGGGTTCCATTGTTGGGGGCAGGGGTTATGTCCAACAACTCTGTAAAGAAGTAAATTTTGAATAACTTGCCTAACATAAACACAAACTGACTAAGTAAAAGATCTGTAAATTATTCTATAATATCATAGATAAAATAAAGTCGACCCAATAAAATCTAAGATATCACATCTCCATTTCAGAATTAAGGATCTTCCCCTAGCTTGAATGTAGGACAAAATATCTCTACCTGTGGAGGAGATTCACGACTGTCACATGTGTGGGTGGCCGCACATAGGTTTCCGTTCGACAACTTCAATAATTTTTTTACAGATTAATTTGTAACTTCACATGAAGGTTTATTACCATAAAGCCAGGTCGAGTTCAATAACCAAAATTTTTCGCCTATCATTTACAGAGTTATGGCCCTTGGTACATTTGCAAAATAGGTTTCCGTTCGATTACTTGTGAAATTTTTTACAGATTAATTGGTAACTTCACATCAAAGTTTATTACCATATAAGCCAGGTCAAGTTTGATTTCGCCCATTATTTACAGAGTTATGGCCCTTGGTATATTTGCAAAATAGGTTTCCCCTCAATTACTTGAGCAATTTTTCATTTATCAATTTGAAACTTTATATGAAGGTTTATTATAAAAATAGTTTTGTTCTGCCCTGCGGTACTCTTGTTTTATAACACCATGGAATGAAACAGATCTAAGTAGCAGTTATCCAGCTTATTAAGTCAGAAATATAAAGAGTCTTAAGATAAAGTCTGACCTCTCAATACATTTGTTTCCTTATTAGTAATGGTCATATGAGGACAGTGTCAGAAGATTGTTTTACAGACCATGGAAATATTTGTAATTCAGCATTAGAAAACATTACCTGACATTAGATTGTACAGTTCTATATTTTCAAATGGACCAATTGTCATGTTCTGTTGGAAAGCAGGGCCATGGGCAAGAAATAGAGCCTGCAGAAAGAGACAAGCACATGGTTAGTAACATACATTAACCCATGAGTAGAGGAGTTACAGGAATCAGTAAAGTCAGCCAATCTTGATTCCAACTGCTAAATCTTTTCAATGATCATGTTATTCATAGTGACTACAACTCCCAAAAGAGTTCCATAATTTTTATCTCTTTCCGGAAGGGGTTTCATAATTTTTATCAATCCATCAAAATTTGGACTGGCATTGTTAGTTTAAGTTTGGCAGGTCAGCAATAAATTCTATTTACTAAACATTCCAATTACTACTTCTTACATTTTCTATCATCATATGTATATTTAATGGTAACAGGATATAATTTATATTGTAAATTGAACTTGCCTAAAAGGAGGTAAGTCTAACATTGGGTGTATATATTTAAAGATAACAGAATATAATTACATGCATGGATTTGAAGATGTTATCCCAGCCATGATTACCTCCACTACAGCCATAGTAAGAGTTATATCTATAAGAGGAAGGAAAATCAAACATTTTTGAAGGCATCTTTATCACCAGAACACATCAACGAACAGGAATATCAATAGTTTTTAAGTGTTTTTAACAAATAGCATTATGATTACAGTAAGAAATGAGCTATGGTAACATTCAAATAATTAAGCATAAAAAAATATCTACCCATTTTATATATAGTTCATAGAATTGCGAGGATTCACAGAAATTTACAAACTGTATAAAAAAAATATCTACCCATTTTATATATAGTTCATAGGATTGCTAGGATTCACAGAAATTCACAAACTGTATAAAAAAATATCTACCCATTTTATATATAGTTCATAGGATTGCTAGGATTCACAGAAATTTACAAACTGTATAAAAAAATATCTACCCATTTTATATATAGGATTGCTAGGATTCACAGAAATTTACAAACTGTATAAAAAAATATCTACCCATTTTATATATAGTTCATAGGATTGCTAGGATTCACAGAAATTTACAAACTGTATAAAAAAATATCTACCCATTTTATATATAGGATTGCTAGGATTCACAGAAATTCACAAACTGTATAAAAAAAATATCTACCCATTTTATATATAGTTCATAGGATTGCTAGGATTCACAGAAATTTACAAACTGTATAAAAAAATATCTACCCATTTTATATATAGGATTGCTAGGATTCACAGAAATTTACAAACTGTATAAAAAAAGCTAGAATTGTCAGAGTGGCAAGTAAGCCCCTGATGGCAACAAGTCATTTCAGAGTCATTGGCTTCATTGACTAATGTTTTTAAAATTCCAACTGGAGTTTGGCAAGGCTCTCTTATTTTAGTCACACCGTTCAGGAGAAAAATTCAATTATCATATCCAAATCAGAATTAGACCTGTGTGTTGTTATTATACAGCTACACAATAGTTCTGTATCCCTGAAAATAGGGATGAGTGGAAACAAGATAAAAATAAAGTGATTGCCAAGGGTAACAATACATGCATTTGACATGAAATGGCAGATGCATAAAAACGACTGAAAAGAGAGAGCTGCACCAAGGGTTAAGACATGTGTACGGCAAGTTGCTAATCATGTATGTAAACAAACTACAAAGAAAATTCCAACTTTGGATTACCTACAGTTTAGACAATCATCCCAAACACAAAAATTTTATATCAATGATCTGTGCATGTGATTATTATATAACAAGCCCACTATTTAAGTGTTAACATACTTGGATACAAGCCATCGGTCAGCCATGTCAAGCAGGATGTCCCCGACCCGTGGATTGTTGAGATAGTGGAATCGCTTTGGTGCTGTATCTTTAGTGAAGACCTTCATCACAGACGTGTTGCACATCAGTTTTTCTACCAGGGTGCTAACATTAACAGCTGTAACACAGACATTTCTTTTTGGACTAATTACAATAAGATCAACTACCAAATGATGACATTTTAAAAATTCCTAATCATTCAAAAAAGTTATAGCTAACAGTCTGTAACTCACTCATTCTCATATTAGTTAACTTACGGTTTTCATTTTTTGTAATGTTCTTTCTAGGGCCGCTGTATTTAGTCTCGATGCGTCCAAAAGTTCCACTTGATATAAGCACCTGTTTGGTGTTGATGTGTTTGGAGAGGTCTACAATCTGGGTACATGCTGTGTCATCAAACCCTGTGCATAAAACCTAAACTTAGTGTCATCAAACCCTGTACATAAAACCCAAACTTAGTGTCATCAAACCCTGTACATAAAACCCAAACTTAGTGTCATCAAACCCTGTACATAAAACCCAAACTTAGTGTCATCGAACCCTGTACATAAAACCCAAACTTAGTGTCATCAAACCCTGTACATGAAACCCAAACTTAGTGTCTTCAAACCCTGAGCATTAAACTCTCAACTTATTGCTTAAAACCCTGTGTCAAAAACCCATAAACTAGTGACACCGAAGACCCTGTACATGAAACCCAACCTTAGTGCCATCAAACTCTGTACATAAAACCTAAACTTTGTGTCATCAAACTCTGTACATAAAACCTAAACTTTGTGTCATCAAACTCTGTACATAAAACCTAAACCAATCGTTAACAATCAAATCTCAGGCCATATCGTCAAACCTTGTACATTGTATATAGGACCCTAATTTACATATACAACATGTAGTGTCACCAAACTCTAAACAAAAATATACCCAACTTATTGTCACCAAATCCAGCACAAAAAGTCCCCTAACTGTGTACATTGTATATAGGACCCTAATTTACATATACAACATGTAGTGTCACCAAACTCTAAACAAAAATATACCCAACTTATTGTCACCAAATCCAGCACAAAAAGTCCCCTAACTTAGTGACACCAAATCCAGCACAAAAAGTCCCCTAACTTAGTGACACCAAACCCTGTACATAAAAACTCAACTTATTGTCACCAAATCCAGCACAAAAAGTCCCCTAACTTAGTGACACCAAACCCTGTACATAAAAACTCAACTTGTTGTCATCAAATCCAGTACAAAAAGTCCCCTAACTTAGTGACACCAAACCCTGTACACCAAACCCTGTACATAAAAACTCAACTTGTCACCAAATCCAGCACAAAAAGTCCCCTAACTTAGTGACACCAAACCCTGTACATAAAAACTCAACTTGTTGTCATCAAACAGTAATTAAAGCTAACAATGGCCTGCTTACTACTTAAGAAAAAGTTTGATATTTGGTTTTATAATTTTGGACATGGTTGTCATTTTGAATTTTGGACCAACCTTAAAACTATTTCCGACAAGTCCCAACAATATTACACAGATTCATCAAATTTGTCAAAATGTTAAAAACATGAAAATCTATGCAATTAGCAACTAAAACAACATGGCTATAGGTCATTCTGACCAACCCACTACAATGACTTAGGACAGTCATGGTAACTCTTACCATGATCAGCAATAATGATGATGTTAACACAGCCATGAAGGCGACGCTGGTACAGGCCGTCCATTAGTCTCCCCACCATCATATCCATGGTCCGCAAGCGTTCATTCACCTGGAGTCAAAACAACCATTACACAGACGAAACATTTATACAGTTAATACAAACAATTTACACCCACCGTTTAGAATTACCTACAAATGAACAGTTTTAAGTCAGAAATTGACAATGAAATATGTCTTTTTATTATATCTCCTGCTTTAAGCTACAACTAATAGGCCATCAAAATAGATAAAATTCAAACATGTAACAGAGTAACATAGTGTGAACTAGAGACATGACAGAAGAAAGGACCCTGCAATATAAACCAGAGCTTAACTGTAAACAATCCCTACCCACAAAAACTGTGACCTAAGTAGTAAGTAACTGTAAGATGTGTGAGGGTCTCTACCTTGTGATTCTCATCTCTATTCTTGTTTAAGTAGTAAGTAACTGTAAGATGTGTGAGGGTCTCTACCTTGTGATTCTCATCTCTATTCTAGTTTAAGTAGTAAGTAACTGTAAGATGTGTGAGGGTCTCTACCTTGTGATTCTCATCTCTATTCTTGTTTAAGTAGTAAGTAACTGTAAGATGTGTGAGGGTCTCTACCTTGTGAGTCTCATCTTTATTCCTATTTTATATCCTTCTGCTGTAAAGTGACTCTTCAGTCAATTAAAATCATGTTTGATTAATTATATTTAGACAAAACATTTTTCATTAAAGAAATAAAATGTTGATATTGACATCAGGGGGAAGATAACACTTGTTTCATTTTGATTGTGCAGGTTCATAACATCATAATGAATTTTTAACCAGTAAAAGTATCTATATTTGAATCGACCTACACCTGAGTGATCATGATTTTTGGCGAACTTTTTACAGATCAACCTAGATTGTTACTATTTTTAAAACGTTTGCCAGACACAAAATGTGACCTTGACTTAGAACCATTTGACATTGATTTATGATCAAGCAATTATCATATGATTTTGGTCAACTTTACTTGATAGTGTAATAATAGAAACCAGTATAGTTGGAGCACAGTCAGCGTAACAGTAGAGATACCACGTGGAGGATTGGATGCAGTCCTTTGAATATAATACAATTGACAAGCAGAATGACATTTGTCAAATCCGTTGTTGATTCTGTTCAACTTTGCTTCATAATGTCGTAACAATATATTTACCAATAAATTTACATGAATTTGACCTTTGCTTTTGACCTTATATCCTTTCAGTAAAGTTTTGTCCATAATGTCAAAAAAGAATAGAAACTTTTAAAATTTCTATTGCGCATCTGCTTATCAGTGTAACATCATGTAAAATTTCAGAAACTTTGGCTCTTTGTATGGACCTTATATAATGTACTTTTATATATTCCTGTTTTGTTTTACTTTGTTTTTCATTAACAGCATCTTTGCTTTGAACTTTTAACCCCTATTGCACATCTACATATCACAGTTTATCATCATGTGACAATTCATAAAATTTGGCCTTCTAGATTCAAGAAAATTACTAGAAATGAAAATGCTGACAGAATTAATTTGGTACTACATAGCAACAGCATTTTCATACAGGACCCTAATGAAAGAAATTTAAACTTCTGGATTTAGAGACAATCTCTGGAAGCAAAGGAAAAACTCTGCTATTTATACCAATTTACATCTCCAATGAGGTGTCCTAACAAGAGTAGATACCTGTGTTATAGAAATATTCCCTTTGAATTTTTACTATGAGTGGTATTTCAACACCAGTTTGTAACGAGAGTAGGATACCTACCAGATCACCCTCTGGACCTTGTTGATGACCAGCGTGGTCTGGCTGGTCAAAGTAAAGAGTGACCATGTCTGGTTTTTGTTCCTCGGGCAAAGTCAGCCAATTTAGAACTTCAGATACACGTTCAGGATAGCCTGCTGACCTGTGACCAGAATACACTGACTTAGCATTATTTTCATAACATTTTGAATGTCTAAATATGGCATCTTAAAATACCACATTTATAACTGTAAGTCACTATATATTGTCCTTCACACAGATTAAGAGTAATTTGTAAGGTATAGTTACTGTATTCAAAGTTGTGGTAATATTTTCATACAGTATTTTCCTGTATAGGTAAATCAATTTATCTTCGAATTATTTAAAAGGAATATAATTCTATTAAAAGTAACTCCATCAACCTATAAATGCTGATGCTCTATTTTGGTGTGATAGATTGATGGCTGTATCTGTGGGGTTTCACAAAAACTCAATGAAAACTGTCAGAGGAAATGTAGAATGATGGCTGTATCTGTGGGGTTTCACAAAAACTCAATGAAAACTGTCAGAGGAAATGTAGAATGATGGTTGTATCTGTGGGGTTTCACAAAAACTCAATGAAAACTGTCAGAGGAAATGTAGAATGATGGCTGTATCTGTGGGGTTTCACAAAAACTCAATGAAAACTGTCAGAGGAAATGTAGAATGATGGCTGTATCTGTGGGGTTTCACAAAAACTCAATGAAAACTGTCAGAGGAAATGTAGATTGATGGCTGTATCTGTCGGGTTTCACAAAAACTCAATGAAAACTGTCAGAGGAAATGTAGAATGATGGCTGTATCTGTGGGGTTTCACAAAAACTCAATGAAAACTGTCAGAGGAAATGTAGATTGATGGCTGTATCTGTCGGGTTTCACAAAAACTCAATGAAAACTGTCAGAGGAAATGTAGAATGATGGCTGTATCTGTCGGGTTTCACAAAAACTCAATGAAAACTGTAAGAGGAAATGTCTAAAAGTATTTTGAGGAATAAAATTTTTCAAAAACAATTCTCTAGATACTTAAAATTTGAACAAACACTTAGGGAACAGTTTACACAAGAATCTCTTGATCGAAAGAAACATGGATGAATGCATAACCTATACCATTATAGATTGAAATCAAGCTTCAATTTCTTACAAGGCAGTGGGTGAAGATAATTACTTTATGAAATAAACTCATTTAACAAAAACAAGAGGTTTATCAGATGAAGTTCACAGATGTTACATTAAATTTGGCCCCTGCTGCCTTGATACAAGTGAGGGTCATATTCTTCACCACAAACTTTGTTAGATTCATCCTTCCAGGCTGTCCAGCACTTCTTGACAAAAAATTAGGGCTAAATTTAAGGCTAAAATTACAAAATTTTAGGGCAAATTTAGGACTAAAATTAGGAATTTTGTAACTATAATAGGGAGTATGAAAGCATTAAACTGACTTACCTTTGCAAATTTGACAAAATAGAAACTAACATACAATGCCTTAATTGCAGGAAAGGTGTCTTCCAGGGTTTCAGTGTCCCAGCTGCTGTTGGCTGTGACCTTAAGAATCACACCTCTGTCACTCAGTCACAACCAATAACAATCTGGGTACATAGATCTACTGGTCAACTGCCTTTCATGGTCTACCCTGAATTAGAACTACAGACTACATTAAAATACATTTTTAGTATGAATTTAATGAAAACGTTTTCAGTAAATTGTAAAAATGTAAAAAAAAGTAGGAACTGAAGTGAAAAATTAGGGCTTTTTTAGGAATTCCCTTTGAATTTTTCATTTTTTTAGGAATTTTAGCAAAACTGAAAAAAATACGGATTTTTTAGGAATTACAGGGACGCTGGACAGCCTGTCCTTCCAATCTAACACCCAGACATCTTGTTCTACATCAAACAGTTCTAAGGAGTTGTTTAAAAACAAATAGCTTGACATATGACAGATGGATGAATGCCACATCATTGTACAAAATCACTTGGCTCTTTGGACCAGGTGATATAAACCTTATCCATGATCAATAACAGCTGACAATCACATATTGATCAAGTTACTTACGATTTGTAAGGTTTCCAGTAGTCAGGATATATCCCTACAATTAAAATAATACATGTACTTTATTGTAATATCACAAGTTTAAGACACAGTTACAGGCAAAAGTCAAAACACACAGTTACAGGCAAAAGTCAAAACACACAGTTACAGGCAAAAGTCAAAACACACAGTTACAGGCAAAAGTCAAAACACACCATTACAGGCAAAAGTCAAAACACAGTTACAGGAAAAAGTCAAAACACACAGTTACAGGCAAAAGTCAAAACACAGTTACAGGAAAAAGTCAAAACACACAGTTACAGGAGAAAGTCAAAACACACAGTTACAGGCAAAAGTCAAAACACACAGTTACAGGAAAAAGTCAAAACACACAGTTACAGGCAAAAGTCAAAACACACAGTTACAGGCAAAAGTCAAAACACACAGTTACAGGCAAAAGTCAAAACACACAGTTACAGGCAAAAGTCAAAACACACAGTTACAGGAAAAAGTCAAAACACACAATTACAGGCAAAAGTCAAAACACAGTTACAGGAAAAAGTCAAAACACACAGTTACAGGCAAAAGTCAAAACACACAGTTACAGGCAAAAGTCAAAACACACAGTTACAGGCAAAAGTCAAAACACACAGTTACAGGAAACACACAATTACAGTCAGGAAACAAAACACACAGTTACAGGAAAAAGTCAAAACACACAGTTACAGGCAAAAGTCAAAACACACAGTTACAGGAAAAAGTCAAAACACACAGTTACAGGCAAAAGTCAAAACACACAGTTACAGGCAAAAGTCAAAACACACAGTTACAGGCAAAAGTCAAAACACACAGTTACAGGCAAAAGTCAAAACACACAGTTACAGGAAAAAGTCAAAACACACAGTTACAGGCAAAAGTCAAAACATACAGTTACAGCCAAAAGTCAAAACACACAGTTACAGGAAAAAGTCAAAACACACAGTTACAGGCAAAAGTCAAAACACAGTTACAGGAAAAAGTCAAAACACACAGTTACAGGCAAAAGTCAAAAAACACAGTTACAGGAGAAAGTCAAAACACACCATTACAGGCAAAAGTCAAAACACAGTTACAGGAAAAAGTCAAAACACACAGTTACAGGCAAAAGTCAAAACACAGTTACAGGAAAAAGTCAAAACACACAGTTACAGGCAAAAGTCAAAAAACACAGTTACAGGAGAAAGTCAAAACACACCATTACATCTAAAATATTCTTAACTTATTGACAAAAATGTTTGGTGTCTACAAGGAAATTTTGCCTCTGACAAAAAATTGTGTTTTTGACCAGAAATTTACCCTGACCATACATGACACTACTGAAAGGAGAAGTAGATCTTCTGCAATGTTTGTAAATTTGCTTGCCTCTTATAAGATCAAAATGGAAAAAAATTAACTGATGACATAAGTTTCCAGATATGCAGTTTAAAATCTGAGGGAAATAATGAACAGTTTATATAATGTATGAATTCTATTTCATTTCATGACTGGTATCATTCATTTCATTTAAATTGGTCCTACCAGAAATGTTGACATCTGATCCCGGCCAAAAGTAAGTAGCTGTTGTCTTGTTTTGTTTCTGTGCCGTTATCCATATCTAAACATGATCAATCATTACAAACTAAGAATATTTTTAATTTGTAAACTTCTCACTACCTAAATCCAAGCAGAAACATTTCAATAGCAAATTTCAATTCTGTTGTTAAGCAATCTTACTGTATTGTACAGGAATTCCAGTTGATATTAGTAAACAGTAGTCATATTTGCAGTATTAAAGATTAAAGAAAAGTTCAAACAGAACAACAAACATGATTTAATATCAAATCAAAACTTATAATTACATATATGTAATTACTTCATAAAAAGAGGATAAACTTCTAAGCAAAGCCTTATTCTTACTCCTTTATATGTTGACATGAAATGGTGGTTTTCTTGTTTATTTTAAAATCTTTTCCAGGGTTCTGACAATAGCTCATCAGTATTTTTGTTATGTTTTCCAGAAGATAATTCTCCACAATTAAGAACTAGTCTAACAGGAGATTGTCTCTGACATTAATGGCCCAACTCTGAGGCATTTGAAATAGTCGTCAATGTGACCTTTGGCCATTTAATCTTGACAAATGACCAGCAATATGATAAGATACAGAAATGACAAAAGATAGCATAAACCAAATTTGTAGAGAGAATCCCAAGATATGACACTGAATCCAAATAGGACACAGGATATAGCTACCACTATCCCCCCACCCTCTAATCACTGGCTCAGTTAAAGAACATCAACACTTGATGTCTGAATGTATTTTAAAGGCTATGACTCTATGATCTACACAATGTTATAAACAATGATCTATAGCAATAAAAAAAACCAATCAGGACTTACAGGTTCTCCTCCCCACCAGCGTGGGTCACTCTTGGTGTAACTGCCCAGAGTGAAGTACCTTCCAATGTGTTCATCATACATCTTGTTGGAGATGATTCCATGTGATTCTGGGTATAGTCCCTGTTATAAGTAATCACTAGTACTATGATTCCCAATACAGCAAGTAAGTGCATCATTTCAATCATTAAACATTTATAACATGCTATATGACCTCTTGATCAAGGATGTTCAATTTCGAACAATAAATTCAGTCAACATTAGGTTATTCATAGTGTACCATATACACCAACTTCTCAAGGTCTAGTATATAGTATATTTATGGTGAAAAAGGTCAATGTCAGGTATGTAGTACATGGTCAGGAAGGTCAAGGTCAGGTATGTAGTACATGGTCAGGAAGGTCAAGGTCAGGTATGTAGTACATGGTCAGGAAGGTCAAGGTCAGGTATGTAGTACATGGTCAGGAAGGTCAAGGTCAGGTATGTAGTACATGGTCAGGAAGGTCAAAGTCAGGTAGGTAGTGTATGGTTAGAAAAGTCAAGGTCAGGTTTGCACATGCAGCACATGGTAAGGAAGGTCAAGGTCAGGTATGTAGTGTATGGTTAGTAAGTTTAGGGTCAAGAGAGTAGTGTATTGTTAGGATGGTTAAGGTCAGGTATGTGGTGTATAGTTAGAAAGGTCAAGGTCAGGAATGTGGTGTATAGTTAGAAAGGTCAAGGTCACATATGTAGTGTGTGGTTGAAGGATAAATTGGTATGCAAGCTATGTGATAAGGATGTCCTGATTACAGAATATTAAGACCTGCAAGAGACTGAAGATACTTACTGTGACAATGGTGTAGTGGTTGGGGAAGGTCACGGTTGGGAATGTTGCCCTCATATACGGAGTGTGTACACCACATTGTCGCATCTTATGGATGACAGGTGTAATGTTTCTCTGGATGTAGTCGGCACGGAATCCATCCAATGAGATCAGCAGTAGTGGTACCTTTCTAAGATGAAAAGCAACATGTCATCACCTTGGTAATTACTATTAATACATCATCTAGAGCAGAAGTACAGGACCGGAAGTTAACATGTCTACGTACCCTGTACACTGACCAGTGCCCTGATCACTACATTCCAGGTCTGACCAGTGCAGTGCTAAATCCTTGACTGCCCAAACCTGTGTAGCCAGGTGTGTCCTCAGTCTAACAGACCTTGCAACACCTAACTTGGAGAAGAACTCCAGTCCTGTCAGCAGTTCCACATCTCGTATTCTAGCAACATGCTGGGCCAGGTATTCTTCATCTGGCTGGAAATGGCAAACTAGATTTAGTGTTAAATTGGTCATACATCAAACTTCAGACTTAACAAAAAATATATCTTCATAAATCCACAAAAAAGACATTTACAACAGAGCAGGGTTTTACATCAAGGGAATGAGTAAGAAATGTCATTAGGTATAACCAAGACTGGAGTCGTGCTACATACCTACTTCCATAACAACCTATAGAGACTTCACAGATTTTTTCTCCTCTACATGTGCAGGCAGTTTGGCTCTCTGTCAACAGGTCTAGGTAAAGTCCTTGTGTCAATAACCAAGAATTGATTTCTGAAGGTTATATACAGAAATTCTTTATTGTTACCTATTATTCCTGTTCCTACCTACAGATAGGAGACTTACAAGACAGTTAGGCTCCTTGTTCAGGTGCGGAAGGACAAAAGTCATCGTGTCCAGTTGGTCAACATCACATGAAGACACATTTATCAAAGGTTCTGAACATCGTACAAGAATCATATAATAATGGGTTGGCATGGCAACAGTTTCTTTGACATCTGCAAATCTGTAACAAGAAGTAAATCATACAAGTGATACATTGATATTCTTGATGTATCATTTAATCAAAACATTTCACCCTATTTTGAATTTTTCTGTTCCATTGAAAAATTCATTGTGTATAATCATTTGACAGACTTTTACAAATTTCCATCAAAAGTCAAATTTGCACTTTTTTAATTATTTAAAAAATAGCGAAATTAAAAACAAATTGTGTTTGACATTACATTGAAATGTTTCTTCAAACTGATCACATTTTTCTACATTCAGTTAGTACAGATATAACCATTTGTATATGATGCCATAATGAAATGCAATATGACCTTGTGTTGTTGGTGATCCCCTCCCATAATCTGTCTGAATTATAGTCATACACAGGGCCAGTGGTCACCAGGATTTCCCCAGAATATTTGTTGTAATCACTGATCAAGGTCCACATATATCTCCATATACCTGGAAATGTATGTCACTTAAAAGTCGTCTGATACTTCAATAAAAACAATAGCAACTTTGGGAACATCGTGTTACCAAGAATTCAACTAAGCATGTATAGTTATGATTTAACAGTCTTTTGTTATGAAGGTAACATATTGTCTTAGACAAGCTAAAATGATAATGATGTCTACAAAAATTAGGTGTAGGGTAAAAAGATATTATCATTACTGACCATTTTGAGCTTGATATATCACAAATAGATTTGATGGGGTTTTCCTTATACAATTAATACAATGTAGAAATGCCACTGGATAAATCAGAGCCAGATAGTCTGTATCTGTAAACCTTAAGGAGGGAGCAGTTTATAAGCCTACTGACCTGTATAGAATCCTGTGTACATAGGCACAGCATTCGTGCGTAGGCGACTTTCTTTCTCTGTTAAGTCAAAATCTGTCAATAACAGGAGTCAAAGAAACATGATTTATTATCAGGAATTGATAGAAGAAAATATATTGTTTCAAAAAACATGTCATTGAAAAATCCATAGGCACACAATTTTTTTATCTATTTATTTCTTTTTTTGTTTTTTTGTTTCCACCCTCCCCCACACACACAAGTTTTTACATTGGTATTTATAGACATTGCAAAAACAACATGATAACTGTAACACAAACACAATTACATTATCATACAATATCAGTACAACATGGGATCAAAAATGATGACATGTCTCCATAGAGATATATTTTACGACTTCTACCATATTTACAGCACATTATCAATTCTATTTCTATTTCACTGTTCCATATTGGTGTTTTTTATACCAGTAGATGAATTCAAGGATCCTGGTACATACCGGGATTGTACAGAAAGGCCTGTGTAATGTTGTCGTGGTAAATATCACATGATGAATTAGGTACTCTGCTGTCTATCCATACACATGTAGTATCTGTCAAACTGACATTCTTGTCACAAAGATTAAGTAAAAAGTAAGTGATTTCTACACACACAACAGACATCAAAACATATTATAATGACAATTTTCCCTTAAATTTGATATATTATATTTGGGCCTAAATTAGAACAATTTAGTGGTACAGTCTGTAAAGTCTCCTTTTGTGTCTGACTATGTATAATGGATCCCTGATACTATACAGTAAAAGAGGGATTCTTCTTCTAATTTTAGAAACAGTGACTTTCAACTTTGACCTTAAAACCTTGTGAGTCCCTATCGCACATATGTATCAAACAGTCTTTGGTCATCTTAAAAGGAATTCTAGACTTCAAGACTCAGTAAAAATATCCAAATAACATGTGCTGACAAATAACCGTTATACAACTACACATCTCTGATACATTACTCATTGAGTATCTGGATCCATACCTGTTTACTGGTGAGAGTGTAGGTTGACCATGCAGGTGTATGAAAAAGCTTGCTGTATCCAGTGGTAAAATGTTCCTGTTTCAGCTCACATATGTCTAACTCAATATGGGTAGTGACTGGAGCTCCAAAGACAGAAGAAAAGCTCTTCAAAGGAGTTGAGATACCGGTTGACAAATTCTGGAAATCAGTGGTTAATATTCAGATGTTAGGATATCTACAATTTAAACAAACTTCTGTTTTCCTTAACACTAATGTCTAAAGGTGGTGTGGGTAACAACCTTTTTGCGTCTTTTTCTGTAATCTTTTTCGATAAAACATGGAGAATAAAACATGTATACAAATAAATAAATCCCTTTATAGAAGTAATATATAGTTTCTTTAGTCATTATATCTTTATCATACCTCTTCATAATTCTTGAAACAGCCACTGGCAGCTTTGGCTACTAGTAATGCTGTGAAGGGTTAATCTCAGGACATACAGACATATGTCATTGTCCACATCCAATCTTTAAGCATCCCTTCCTAAACTTTCATGTATCATTCCTTATCATAATGAATAGCAGTGTTGTGATTTTTTTTTTTTTTTTTTGGTGCCCAAATATGTCAGAATAAGTATAAGGACATTTATTGGGCTATATTCATCAACAAAATTACCATATTTTCCAGATTATAAGCCACTGCTTTTTCCTCAGTGGTCGGGCACGCGGCTTATACACCAGTGAAGCTTAATGTGGAAAACAAAATTCGGCAGAATGGGGATCAAATTGTATGCCTAACTTTACAGTAGTATATGCAATAAAGCATAGAAGATGTTTACAGTAGACTATTGCACCCTGGTATTGATAGGTTGAGGGCCCCAACAGGACCATAGCCTTCGTTCATATTTTACAGTCCTAACACTGGTGGAAAAGGTTGTAATATCATACGTAACATCAGGCCCTACCTGTGTGTTGGCAATCATTGAAGATTCCAAACAAGTTCGACATTTTGTGTATTTTAAATAACCAGCATAATTTTAAAATACATCCATAAAGAGAAGGATTATTTATGCAAAATTCATCAGCAAATCTTATTAAATGTTACACTGACAATCTTGATAAACTGCCTTCTATTATTTGTTACCAGTATATCAAATATTAACAATATTGGTCACCTATTGTAAGAAAGGGTGCAGCTTATATGTGGATCAAATCGGAAAAAAAATTGCTATAAACTGGCCCTGCAGCTTATATACCAGTGCAGCTTATATACCGGTGATGCTTATAACCTGGAAAGTACAGTAGGTATTCATGAATCAGTGTTTTCTGCAACCTGTAACACACAATATACATAATTTTACAGTATTCCTGGGTCAAGTTGATCCCACACATTCATTTGTCAGTAAAACTACTCTCACCTGTTTACAGCCACAGATTGTCATGGCAGGCCTTGAAGAGATTGTAGCACTACAACTTTTAACCAAAGTGGGTTTTGTTGACAGTCTGGTTGGAGGTGTCCTCAACATATCATCCAGTGACCCAGTGGTACCATTATTTGGACTTGGTCTGATGTCTAGGAGGTCTATTTAAGGGTAGAAAATAGAACCTGATCACCATTGGCTGTAATCTTCAACACTGAGACACTTCTTAAACATTTTCATAACATGTTAGGGGAATATTTTGTCAATCTGCTGACAGGTTACACTGGATAAACTGGATAAACTGCATAACTTTTTTTCATTTCTGATAAATCAGGACATATCAGGAATTAAAACTGTTATATTTAAACAAAGATAAAATGTAGCTTGATATGCTGATTATTCCCTTGTCATACAATCAAAAGTTGCTAAGAGAACAACATTATGTCTGAGTGATAATTGATGTTATAGTCATGTTTTTATATAAAAGTCAGTAAAAATCATCAGTACGCACATGACATCATGTTGTAGAGTTCTATGTTTTCAAACGGTTTTGTGGTATAATTAACCTTAAACCCTGGTCCATGGGCCAGAAACAAAGCCTGAAAATAGGAAAACAGAGGTCATTAATTTCCTGAAAGTTCTGATAATATCTTCAAATCCATTCTTCCAATGCTACCTATTTCCAGAATTCATTTGATAAAACTACACTCTCAAACCCTCAGGTATCACGGGGTAGATGGACCAGTATATATCAATAATGGGGTCCATGGGTAACAGAATAAAACAGAAGTTGATTTCATATTAATACAAAAATGACTGGATGAAATCTCTTCTGTCTTCATTTTGCCATCTCCATCAATAGAAACAGACTATTACGTGTGATAATGAGGTCCTGGTTCTAAACAAAGATGACATTCTGCTGACACTGATAATGTTTGTCTTGACGCCCATTATAACTAATTTGTCAACCAATGTTTTTCCTTCACTATACATAGAGTTTCATCATATTGAAAACACACACAGCTTTCATATTTCTAGCACAACATAATTCAGATAGTACACTCCTCATAAAACCATGGAACTTAGAAAAGAGTTATGATAAACTCAGACTGTACACATCGGTACTTACCTGCATACTTTTGTAAAGATTGTCGTAACCATGGTTACCTTGCAAACAGAAGGAACTTCTCTTCCTGGCAAGAGATATTCATACAATGACATACTCCATGGAATTAATAGACCAGCAATACTTAACTTTTCTAATAGTCCAATTATGTAAAATAAATTTTCACAAATAAGCAATATTTTTTCTTGAGGAGAAATTGAAGTGATATACCATCATCATTACTAAATACTTTGCTTAAGTCAATATTGTTTCATACAAATTGACTTGACAAGAGTAAACAATTTTTTTTAGAGTTTGCACATCACAGGCAGCATGAGATTCTTCAGATTTATTGTAACTTGTAATTTACAAGCTGAAGTATGTAAAAATGCCACGTCAGTTGGTGCAAAAGCAGTACCGAGTGATTTTCTGTTACCTAGACACTGTCCACTTGGCCTGGACGTCCAGGACAACATCTCCTATGCGTTGATTGTTGGAGTAGTGGTGACGCACAGGAATGTCTTGTCGTGAGAAAGCATGATAATGGCCACTCTTACATTCCAGTCTCTTCAATAGAGCTGCTTGGCTCATCACTGCGACAACCAGACTTAAAACACTGCAAACTTTGCTATCATAGAATTCTAAGGATCATATCAAACATGAAATTGATTCTGAAGTTTGACATTACAGTGTGATTTTTTCAAACTTTACTTTATATATTTTAAGACATTGTTTAATTATTTCCAAGCAAATCTTGATATTGTGCATGTGAACCACAATCTCTAAATGTATACTTAGGTATTCTGTATACATGAACATGAAGAAATATCTATTAAAACATATTACAGTCCAACTTTGATGTTAGGAAGTTCAAGGGACTACCAAAAAAACTTTGATACATCGAGACTTTGAATCATGAGTGGTGGGTTAAATCAATGTTTTCATGTTCATGGCTATATATATGATTTCACAATATTTCTATCTGAACAAACACAACAAATACCAAAGCACAAGATTAAATGAAAAGCTGCATTTTTATCTTTAAACAAACCATTTTCATTCATGAAAAAGACAACTTTAAATAGAAATCAATGAGAAATTGATAGTCATGCAGTACAACGTATATGCATTTTATGGGTCAATTTTAAATGAATCGACGTGCAGCATTGTAGTAGTCTTCACATGTTACACTAATTATTTTAAGACTGATACAGAAACATTACATGCACGATTGAATTTAAAAGAAAGCAAATTTATATCATGATGTATTCTGTCCAGAAATGACAGCACTAACAGCAAACATCCTTGCTCATAGAATTACAAGAGTGTTTGCCGATGTTCTGATGATGACAAGCCTGCATCAATCGGAGAACACATAATTGACAGATAAATCACTGTGTTACTCATGCTTTTATGCTTAAAACTAAAAAGTGATGCTTTCAAAATGAGTGAAATCATCCTACAAGTGATAGGATTTCCTATTAAATTAGACCTGACTGAATGCAATTACCACAATGGCGGCAGTGAACATCACTGACATCCTATCATCTTTGATTAAGTATCATGGCTTGTAAGTAAGCAAATAAATTTAAATCTGTGTCCAGTCATTAATTAACCTTGTAATACAGGGCTAATGATAGCAGGTTATCTTATCCCATTGTCAGGTATCACTCTTTGTTTAAATGTGGGTAATTTTGCCACCGGGCGAACATACCTGTACAGTACAGGTAAATGTTTTGTTCCAATCATGAGGTGTCAATGACGATGTTATCATATCTAACAGTCTGAAAAACTTTGTTACATCAAAAACTTTGATTTATAAAACTTCGACTCATAAGAGGGTAAGTAGTAATATAAAGGAATAGAATACGTCAAGGAAATGGAATCATAGAAGTTTGACTGTATGTTAAAAATTTTGACATGGAGAAAAATTGTGCAGTATATAAGAGATTATACAAACCAGTTTTAACTAGGACAATTGTGAATATTAGCCAAATACAATTCAACAGCTAAACAAATACAATGACTTTCCATCAACAACAGCTGACGACACACATTTCAGTAGTAAACACACAGTTCACGCATTGTCTAATGATACAGTGCTTCTATTTTGTTTTCTATAGACTTGTTAAAACTAGTATTGGTACTGTATACTGTAAACTTGAATATTTTCCCCAAATTACATATTCTGCTTTCATCTTTGAAATGTATAAAAGCTACCATTCATAAAGGGTAGCTGTGTACATTTCATTCACATTCAGTTATTTTACCAAGTTATCCTCATAACAGAAAATAAAAAGAAAGAGCTTCAGTGAATTTCTGGTACTCATGTCCAGATCTTATACAAACCTTCATCATTTCTGACCACAACATTCTCTTTGCCAACTTGTTTTTGATGAAAGTTCTTATGAATTCTGCCAATAGTTCCATCATATACCAGGACCTCGTTAGTTTTAATGTACGAACTTAGCTCAACCTTTCTGTCACAAGAAGTCGCCTCCATTCCTATCATGGACATAAACAAAGCTTAGTACATGTCATACTTATATATGATACTTCAAACTTTCATGGTTTGTACAGATTTCTCTACAACCTGTAACCTTATTTCACTTTATCTTCTAAATATAAACTTTATTTATTTAACAACAATTTATCTTCTAAGGGACCAATAAAGTATACATTTTCACATAAACAAGGAGTATGGAATGTTTCATGAGTAACAGCAGTATAACATGTTTCAGTATACAGGTGTTAATGCTTTAATTAAGCACACTCACCATGATCAGCTAGAATGACGAGGTTTACACAATTATGAATGTCCCGGCTGTACAATCCTTCCATCAACTTTGATATTGATCGGTCCACCCTTGTAAGCATCGAGTCTACCTGGGAAAATAAACAACAAACTTATACATGGCTATCATCTCGTCCTACATCATTAGTAAGCATGGAGTCTACTTTTGGAAAATTAACAACCAACTCTACAATAAACTTATACATGGCTATCATCTTGTCCTACATCATTAGTAAGCATGGAGTCTACTTTTGGAAAATTAACAACCAACTCTACAACAAACTTATACATGGCTATCATCTTGTCCTACATCATTAGTAAGCATGGAGTCTACTTTTGGAAAATTAACAACCAACTCTACAATAAACTTATACATGGCTATCATCTTGCCCTACATCATTAGTAAGCATGAAGTCTACCTGGGAAAACACACAACCAACTCTACAACAAACTTATGTTGGCACTTGATTATCACCTGGTCTTATATCATCAGTAGGTAATAATGTCTGATGTTAACAACTGACAGTGATATATTTAAAAAATAATAATAATATTAATAATATGGAATGTAAAAAAATATGTCTCTGGTATTATGAATCGGGGATAGCTAGAAAAATGAAATGATGAAATACAAGAACTATCACTTATCTTGTGTGGAACTAACACCAACAGAACATACAGGGAGAGTTGGAGATTAACTGGACAATAGCCCTAAAGTCTCACCTGTGAACTGACTGGTCCACTTCCATGCCCAGTGTGATCAGGCTCATCAAAGTACAGAGTGATAAGGTCTGGTCGCTGTTCTTCTGTCATACTCAACCATTCAAGGACAGTGTTAACTCTTTCTTCAAAGGTTACTGACCTGCAAACCACATCAAAATCAAGCTGATTAGTCAACAAATTAAGTTATATCAAGAAACATCATTTTCCTTTATCAAGAATTTCATAAAGAATTATATGAATGGATCTGATTCTTCCTCAGAATTGTACAGCAATACCAGTGCCAACCTTGACCTTCAAATGATAAGATATAGAACTTGACTTATACATGTGACCTTCACCTACCCATCATACATTCTCCATATATCTGGCTGTATCCCCGAGATGTTGACATCAGATCCAACCCAGAACATTGATGCAGTTTTTTTGCCCTGCTTCTTCGCTGTGGTCCAGATCTGCCCATTTAAAGATTTCATTACATTAGAATATTTCATATCTGTGAATAAGCTGGTTCTCTCATTCCTTATAGGGGGCTCTGTTTGTCATCACCTTTTAAGTTAAAGGCTAAAATACACATCAGAGGCCACAGTGACTCATTTCTACTATGTACCACATTGTCTAACCAAGTTTTGTCTTAGCATGAATTTTTATGATGATTAAATTGTAATGCTTTTACAACATAGGTGGCTTGGCACCATAGAGAGTGATATCACATCCTGTCTGTAAGTGCAGATCTTTATCTATCCAGTCTTAAACCAACAATTCATTTTGGTCATACAAATGTTAAATTACCTAAATGTTTGAGCAATAACACTTAAATGAAATGAAAAGTGAAATAGCAACCCATAGAAATGTGAATATTCTTTTTCATCTTAAATATTTTAACTTCAGTTAAGGTTTTGCAAGTTTCTCAAAATTTCAGTACAAAACAAAAACCTCATATTTCTGGGGATGATAGTTCTATGTTAAATAAAGCATGTATTTTTGTAAGTTCAGGTTTTATAAAGATATACTAACTGGTTCTCCAGCCCACCACTGAGGGTTGTACTTGACACTTCCTCTCAGGCTGAACGATTCGTTTAACACAGGGTCATACATGTTGTTGTCTACAATTCCATGAGACTCTGGGTACAGGCCCTGATGAGAACAGACATCAAGTACATTTATAATTAACACAACCACAAATCACTCCTTTGCAGACTTAATTACTAATATTGCTGATCATGATTAACTTCATGACAGTAAACATCTACACCACGAGTAGACGGATGATAATGTAGGTGTAAATGTAAATGATGGTACTTGAATATTATGTAATTGATATACAGTGCTACTAAAGGTCAAAAGACTGTAAGGGATTATGAGTGTTGACAAAAACAGGGTCAACTATTGAAGAACTTTTGAAGGTCGATATCACTAATGTAAGGGCAACATCAAGGTCAAAGTGGCCAGGTATTTAGATTATGTGTATACTTTAGTAACAAAAGTAATGGTGTAGTTTTAAGGGTATTTACAGGTCAAGGTTAGTAATGTGAGGGTACTTAGAGGTCAAGGTCAGGTATCTAGAATATGTGTATTACTACAGTAACAGTTGTGATGGTATAGTAATAAGGAAAGGTCAATGTCATCAATGTACAGGTAGTTACAGGTCAAGGTCAGTAATGTAATGGGTATTTACAGGTCAAGGTCAGATATCTAGAATGTGTGTATACTTACAGTAACAATGGTGTAGTGATTGGGAAAGGTCAAAGTTGGGTAAGTGGCCCTCATGTAAGGTGTGTGTACCCCGCAATCTCTCAACCTTTGAATGGTAGGTGTCATATTCCGATGGAGATACTCCGCTCTAAATCCATCCAGTGACACCAGCAGTAGGGGAGGAGTTTGTCTAAGACAATTAAATATAACGTAATATTATTGCAAAATTCCATTGATATCATAAACATTGATAGAAATTTTTTCATAAAGAGCTTGTGAGAAAATTTTTGATACATATACAAACCTGTTTTGCCATGGACAAGATTTCTTGTTCATCTCACATGGCTGTTCTATCCAGGTACGAGTTCCCGTGTCCTGGGTGGTGAGGCCTGGAATGGTGGAGGCAACTGTTGTTTCCTTGTTGACATCAGTTGTCACAGGGACAGTTGTTGTTAGGGAAGATGAATGGGGTGGTATACTGGTTGCCACAGAAACAGGTGCAGTGTTTCCTGTAAACCCTCCAATCTGCTGTATTTCCTGACTTTTTGCTGCACTGTTTGTATTGCCGTCATCATCTTTGTGTCTGAGTCCAAGACCAAGCCCTAAACCAATGGCTAAAACAAACACTGTAGCGACCTGGGAATAACATACCACATAATTCATTTATTTATACTTTAACTTCTGTTTATATCAAATCATGAGTGATCTAGGCAAACTCTAACGATCTTTGGAAACAATGTTAACTCCCACTGATCCTTTTATCAAACTCAAAAATGTCAGAAATATGAATATCTACTGATTTACAGCTCCTATGAGCTACTCATGGTGTTGATGTTGACTGTCATGAACTACATACATGTAGGATCATTGTTTGACAGTAAATCAGCAAGTGAGCTTGACCTTGTAACCATGAAACATAGGCTGATCTGAAAAAATCTCATAATTGACCTCCACCCCAAGTCTGTAAAGAAATATTGTCCCTAGATAAAAAATATTGTTTCTGATCAATGGCAGGAGTAAATTCTAACGACAATATTCATAAAAGATGACAAAATTTTTTTTTCAATAAATTTAGAATCATGCTCCTACCAGGGGATGTATAAGTGTATTTATATCTGAGCATATCAAAACAATACCTCTTTGAAATATGTCCAAATACTTACAAATAATCCTATGTAAATGTAGCGATTGCGTCGTTTTCTTTGCCTTCCAACCTGTAAAATGAGCATTTCAGACATTCTATTAGGAATACGTAGAAGCATAAAAGACGAATATCAAATCAGGATCAAGCTCTTACATAGTTGCTGCTAAGTACCAGCTAGGGACAGGACATACCAAGATGGTGGCCAAAACAGATTGACAAAGGTAGGTGTCTGTTTCCAATGCCCAGTCCTCCTACTTACTTTAGTTGGTTTTATTTTACTTTGACATTACCCTGGAATACATGGCATTGGAGGCAACTTGTGTTATTGAGCAAGTAAATCGGCAGAGAGGACCCAAAATTTTGGATAAAGAGAGGATCTGTTTGGATAGGGAGGGGGCACAAAATGGTATAGAGGGAAATATATACCCAATCAACTACCTATGCTCTCAGTTCTTTTAATCTTGGGTCACTTCAACCAATTTATTTGCCTGAAAACCTTAATTCCCTCTGCCACAAAGTTGTTTTGTTATTATGACAATAACTAATTAATTGCTGAACCAAATCAACCGAGGTTGAAATCTTGATTACAGCTGATTACCAACATGTGTGACAATACCGAGGTTGGATAGAAATCTTGATTACAGCTGATTACCAACATGTGTGACAATACCGAGGTTGGATAGAAATCTTGATTACAGCTGATTACCAACATGTGTGACAATACCGAGGTTGGACAGAAATCTTGATTACAGCTGATTACCAACATGTGTGACAATACCGAGGTTGGACAGAAATCTTGATTACAGCTGATTACCAACATGTGTGACAATACCAAGGTTGGACAGAAATCTTGATTACAGCTGATTACCAACATGTGTGACAATACCGAGGTTGGACAGAAATCTTGATTACAGCTGATTACCAACATGTGTGACAATACCGAGGTTGGACAGAAATCTTGATTACAGCTGATTACCAACATGTGTGACAATACCAAGGTTGGACAGAAATCTTTATTACAGCTGATTACCAACATGTGTGACAATACCAAGGTTGGACAGAAATCTTGATTACAGCTGATTACCAACATGTGTGACAATACCGAGGTTGGACAGAAATCTTCATTACACTGATTACCAACATGTGTGACAATACCGAGGTTGGACAGAAATCTTCATTACACTGATTACCAACATGTGTGACAATACCGAGGTTGGACAGAAATCTTGATTACAGCTGATTACTGTGTGACAATACCGAGGTTGGACCATTACATGTGTGACAATACCGAGTGATTACCAACATGTGTGACAATACCAAGGTTGGACAGAAATCTTGATTACAGCTGATTACCAACATGTGTGACAATACCGAGGTTGGACAGAAATCTTCATTACAGCTGATTACCAACATGTGTGACAATATCGAGGTTTGGCAGAAATCTTCATTACAGCTGATTACCAACATGTGTGACAATACCGAGGTTGGACAGAAATCTTCATTACACTGATTACCAACATGTGTGACAATACCGAGGTTGGGCAGAAATCTTTATTACAGTTGATTACCAACATGTGTGACAATACCGAGGTTGGACAGAAATCTTGATTACAGCTGATTACCAACCTGTGTGACAATACCGAGGTTGGGAAATCATGATAACGGTGAAAAACACCACATTGAAATGAATCATATGGGCTTAACAAACCAAAGTACAATTAACTTTAACTTAGAATCAGATTTAGGTAAGTTTGTTGCAGTTTGTGCACCGAACCTCAACATTGATGTATTCCAGAGTACAAATTATCCACAGTAAAATATCATCACTTAAAGCCTATTTAACAATAAAGAAAACTGGGCATTGAAAGCAGGTGCCAATCTTTCCAAATATACCCTAAATATCTTTGTGTAAATGATGGCAATTTTGTAAGACAAGTCCAAAACACTTTTTCCATTTTATTATGAGTTCCAATACAAAGAGATGTGGTTCCTCAAAATTTCAGAAAGTCCCACAGGAATATCTGGAGTTCAGGACTCAAATATCCAAGACCCAAAAAATCACTGAAATGTGCTGCAATGACCAGGGCAGAGGAGGTGGGTTTTGCAAAGGTAATGACTTGATAAACACATAAGAATTATTCCTATCCAAATGTTTGTAACAGGAAGTGACCAATGTGCCTTGGCCTCTCCCACCGAGAATTGAATCAAGAAATTCCCTCAAGAGCAAAGATTGTAGGCGACCATTTCTCTTTGTAGGACTAAAACAGGTACCACAGACTGATATATACAGTATCTAAGCCAGAGTCCGAAATGTGAATGTGTATTACATGTGCATGTATATCTTGTTTCACTGAATCATATATATTTTCACATTCATTTGTATCAATAATGGGAAAGATAGTATATAGTGTAGTTAAACCTGATACTTAGATAAATATAGTACCGAAGTCCGTAGTTTAAACACACGACATCGGCCCAATTACTGTTACCCGATATATATATATGATTCAATGAAAAGAGATATAAATCACGCATATGTTCAGACTTTGTTCATGTTTTAGTGATTTATATTTAACATCTTCGCAAGTCATACAAAATTCCCCGCGAAACATTGTGTAAACAATCATATGAAGTCAACGGATAACTGCTCATTCACAAGGGGAAAGGGATACATATTGTTTTTGTTGTACAGCTAGTCCGTGATATTATTACATATTCTTACAAAAGTAAGCCAATGAAACGTGTGTCTTCGTTTAGAAAACAGTTCCCAGGCTACTGAAGTCTAAACTTGTAGTTCTAATATTGCCGCATTTTCCCCGCCAGCCAGTCAAAATGCAGCATCCGACTCATTCAAACGTTCTACCGAGAAGAAGAACCGAAGAAACGGGAATTAAGCGTCTGTTTGACAGATGTTGTTTTTGGAAAATGGTGGATGGTCTATTTACCAAAATAGAACAACTTGATCTAATTCGGTAAGCTTATAACAGCCGAATGCCGGTCTTATTTCTGTATGATTCTTCAATTCTAGTATTTCATAGATGCCTACTGTAATGATAACTAACTATGTTACTAAGTGCAAGGTTGTCAGATACCGCAATATTTTTAGGAAATGGGTAAATCTGACATATCGACACTAACAAGAAATTAACAACATCAATCGATTTCACGTGCAAAATAAACACATTTCCATGCCATTATCACTTTAAATAAAATATAAAGGATATATTCGTCACCTTTGTCAGGAATAGATTTATATCGAAGTCATTGCGTGCCAAAAATAATCGTAAAAGACCTGATCTGATGGTCACTCGCTGATACATTTGTATCAACAGGAGGAATATGACACTGGTGTATTTGTATTATATTTTACAGCTATTTGATTATATTTATCATAATAAACAAATAATGCTATTTATCATAATATTGCAACCAGTGTTGTTATCATGATGGATTTCTGTACACTCTGGAGAATTTTTAAAAAGTTTTGGATGAGGGCATAATTAAAATCAACCATTTGCCTTTATCTTTTACTGAAATGAGGAATAAGATTATTATTTAAGAGGTATGGATTATTCCCTGTTTAATTCATTTGTTATATTATATGAACAGTAACATCCTTATTGAAAATTAACATTCATTTAGAACAACTTTAACAATATTATTTCAGGTGACGTATATATAGAAAAACATGGCCAACTACAGCAGGACTCCTGTTTTCCTGAAATCTGATTCAGTGTTAGGAGCTTTACTTCTGAATACGAGTGCACATGGAAACTTTGTGTATGATATGGTTATGTCCTGGATGCAGAATGTCAATACCAAACAGGCTATCGCAGGATTAGAGTCAGAACATGTATTGTTGGGAGTTGACTTTTGGGAATCACTAAAGAATGGCAATGTATGGTGGATTACTGTGCCTGGCGGTTTACATGTTTTTACTTCTGAACATGGTTTGGATTTTGGGTCTGCTGCAGAATATGATGAATGGACTTTGTATTATAAACATTATGTTCAGTGTTTAGAGGAACATTATTCATTGGTCACCACAGTAGAGGTGTCAGAACCGGCACAGGACTGGATCAGTCAGGAGATGAACAAACCTCATATCAGGACTCTCAAGGAAATTTTCACTGATGCTCAGATCAGAAATGGACTTCAAATCCTCAATGAGAGAGGTAAAGATTAACTTTGTTTCAATAAAACAATGAGTTAATTTGCAATATAATATTTACCAACAAATTTCTATATGTTCCTTGCTATGAAATTGAATTATAAGCTAATCTCTTATTTACGAAAAAGTGAGATAAAACACAACATCAGCTATATTGTCATTTTAATATTTCAGTCTCAATATATATACTGTAATGTTGAGAAAGAGTGACATGATGTATATACACATTTTGGTTTATGCCACAATCGTAAAGAAACATCACCGACAATCTTCAATTTGTGTCATATTCCATCAAAATTTAGTTTTGCAAAATCTGTATTAATCTGGGGATGCAATTTACCATATTTCTTTGGTAATAAATCTACACTTGCTTATATTTTCCCTTGCCATCCATCTTTGCACTCTAGCAGCTTCATTCTTTGAGGGATTCTCCTCAAAAAATCAGTTTTAACAAAGTATGACCTACCATGGCCACCTGTTATTTCAAAATGTGAAAAATGATAGATTTCTTACACTTTTTGTTTGTTTAATGTTGTTTAATTTTGGACCATGTAAGTCCACCATTTGGCAGTTCCAAAATATAACTTTAATATCAGTCCATTTCAATTTAGTAAGATAACTGAAGTAATCTTTCTCATTATCATTGTTGTGTCGCCTGCAGAGCTGGCATTGAGAATATAACTTTAATTATCAAAATGAAATTTGGCATATGGCTTTTTGTTGCAAGGGTACAGATTAGGTTTGAGGGTCATGACCCTTTTTGGCATTTCAATTTTCAACTTAGAATATTGCTTTGAAGTTTTCCCTTTCTTCAAGTTATAGAAATGAAATTTGGTATGTTTATGTTGCCTGCACATCCAGTTCAATTTCTGGGTGACTGTGACACTCTATGCAGGCGACACATACAGTTGCGAGGAACTCTTGTCCTATTATAACCCCATACCCTGACTTTAAATTAGAAGTAATGTTACCCCTGGACCTATTGCAGAATATATAAAATAATTGTTTTCTATAATAAGTCACCATGATTCAAATCTGTTGAAAGATTAAATTCATAATTCCAAATTTATAATGATCTTTATCATAATACCCTTAGTTACAAACCACCTCATCTGATTTTATGCTGTCCAATCCAAATTAAGCATTATATTTATATACATTCGTATCTGTAAATGAGAACTTTAAGCTCAACATTTGTTTTATTTGGATGGTCTGACAGGTGAAACAGTGGATTTTGCAAAGTTGTTACAAATTTTGACCGAGAGAGAGGATGCCATGATAAACGATTACGTTGGTACGAGGCGGTACGCTTTCTCCAGAGATGTTCAACTAGTTATACATGAATGCCATGATATTTGTAAGTAATCCTCTGTGAATTTGAACATTACACCTACATCAAGTGTGATAGTCAGCAAATCACTGGTTCTCCACAAATGTTACAATATTTGTCAGAAATCCTGTGTGAATTTGACTGTTACACCTATATAAAGTGTGATAGTCAGCAAATCACTGGTTCAGTAATTATATACGTTCTTTCATGAATTTGAATGTTACATTTGTGGAAGTCACCAACTCGACACTAGAGAATGTTATACATGCGTACAGGACTGTACTTGAAGTTGTCGTAGGTCCACTAGATAATAAATAAGACATCATTAGCAATCACTATCTCAGACTTCAAAACTTCAGCTGGTCAAATAAACAGGATAGGTCGTAACTTTATGACCAGAGTTTATTGTAAACGATTCCACCTTTACCAGTAATAAATGATTTAATGTGACAATACCCAAGTTGGAACACTTTTTGAAAGTTGTAAACATTTTCTACCACATCTGTATTTTTTCTTGGTATTTCACAAAAAATATACCTTTAACTTTCATTTAATGCTTTGGTTAAATGTCAGCAGCACACATGTCTATGGATAGAATGCAACAAGGCATGCTAGGTTCAATTATGCATTTCAACAGGTAGGGATACCCAAAATGGAACACCTGTCATGTTCTGTTCGTTTATAGAAATAACAGACATAATCTTGAATATTTTTCTTCATTCTATCAAAGTTCACTAACTCTCTCATTAATCCACATCACTTAGCTATCAGAAGTGTTACATGATACAATGTTTGTAGTGTTGCATGGCATAATTTCCGTGAATTTTTCATAATTTCATTTTTTGGATTTGAAACAGAGATGATAAGCAACATAAAATGATAATTAATAAATACCTTTTTTTGGTTTAGAATAGTTAATAATCACTTGTATAGCAAAATAAGAAATCTGCATCAAATATCTGATCAGTGTTCCATTTTGAGTAACGTCACATTAGAAGATATGTCAATAGTCTTTGACTAATGTCGTCAACATCAGTGAGTTATTGGTGGATTTGTTACATAATAGTTGTCTCCCTTTTCCAGTATTCCCTTACATTTATTTAAGATTTTGTCTTTTTTCATGTTTCCTGACTAATTGGAATTATTTTGATTTTTTTCGAAGATGGAAGGGAGCCAACTCACGCAGAGTTTGATTTTCAATGGAACCGCATCAAAGGTACTGGCATAGGTAATACAATAATGTATCATAAATATAAACAGTTATCACATCATACATAATCAGCTCTACTATTCCCGAACTATTCAGAACTGTGTTCCTGAACACTGATGTCATTTGGTCAGTTCATGTCAAAGACCTTCTTTTTATAGCCAGCTACGAGGACTGATTGATAAGTTGTGAGCCTTGTATTGAAAAAAATAAGCAGGGATGTCCTTTTTCAGTTATACTATTACCTGACTCTTTAAGGCTGTGTAGCTGAAGACTGGTGCCATGTGGTCAGTTTATCTCAAAGAGGTAGCACTTTAAAGTAAACAAGGCAAGTGACTTTTGGGAAATGGACACAATCACAGAAAGAGCAGTGATTCAATATTTCCATAAGAAATGTCTAGCACCTAAGAATATCCATACTGGTATGGTCGCAACACAAGGGAATGATGCCCCTTCATATGCTACAGTGAAAAGATGGGTGGTGGAATTTAAGCGTGGCAGACAGAGCCTTGGGGATGACGCCTGTCATGGAAGGTCTGTTACTGTTGCAACCCAAAAAATGGTAAATAAAGTCCATGATATGGTTAAGTTTACAGGTGAGTTAAAGAGAGATATATAGCCAGTACAGTTGGGATTTCAAAGGAAAGAGTACATTCCATTTTTGCAGAAGATCTTGCAATGAGAAAGCTCTCATTCAGTGGGTATCAAGACTTCTGACAGTTGATCAGAAGCACACCAGGCAGACTTTGTCGCATGCTAAATTAAACCTTTTAGAGGCAGATCCTGCAGAGGATTGTGACTATGGATGAAACATGGGTCCATCATTTCACCCCAGAGACAAACAACAATCTAAACAATAAAAGTACTTTGGTTCACCCCGGCCAAAGAAGGCAAAGGCTGTTCCATCAGCTGGAAAGGTTATGACCTCAGTGTTCTGGGATACTGATGGTAATCTGATGGTAGATTATTTGCAGAAAGGATAAACAATCAATGGCACATACTATGCACTGCTTCTTAGGTAGCTAAGGGAAAATATTAAACTTAAATGCTGTGGAAAACTCAGTAAAGGTATGTTGTTCCACCAGGACAATGCCCCTGTTCACAAGTCTGTCATGGCCATGGCTGCCATTAACGATTGTGGCTTTGAATTGATTGAGCATTTGCCTCATTCATCTGATCTTGCTCCATCAGACTTTCATCATTTTCAAAATTGAAAAAGGCTATTTCTGGTACCCACTTTCTGTCAGATGATGACTTTATACGTGCAGTGGAGGACTTTCTGAATGGTCAAGAAAATGACTTCTTTAAAAGTGAGATTGGGGACCTTAAACATTGCTGGCAAAAGTCTATTGCTACTAAAGGACATCACGTTGAAAAATAATGCAATATGTCCACCAAAAGTTAAACCATTAAATATGAGCCTCACAACTTGTCAATCAGCCCTCATATAATGTTCAAAAAGTAGATACATCAATTCCTGTATGTCGGAATGAGCAAAACAATTTTTTGGTGTTGGCTGTTATATAGTTACTCCATCACAAATTATCATAGGTTTCTCTATATACAATGTAGAAAGACAATGTCTTGAGTTGACCCATCACAAATTATCATAGGTTTCTCTATGTACATTGTAGAAAGACAATGTCTTGAGTTGACCCATCACAAATTATCATAGGTTTCTCTACATACATTGTAGAAAGACAATGTCTTGAGTTGACCCATCACAAATTATCATAGGTTTCTCTATGTACATTGTAGAAAGACAATGTCTTGAGTTGACTCATCACAAATTATCATAGGTTTCTCTATGTACATTGTAGAAAGACAATGTCTTGAGTTGACCCATCACAAATTATCATAGGTTTCTCTACATACATTGTAGAAAGACAATGTCTTGAGTTGACCCATCACAAATTATCATAGGTATGTCTTTGTACATTGTAAAAAGACAATGTCTTGAGTTGACTCATCACAAATTATCATAGGTTTCTCTATATACATTGTAGAAAGACCATGTCTTGAGTTGACTCATCACAAAGTATCATAGGTATGTCTTTGTACATTGTAGAAAGACCATGTCTTGAGTTAATAGTGACAGTAAAATGTCTTCTTTTGGTCTTTATCATTTAAAAAGATGAAAAAACCCTAAAAAACATTAATTCTGATTCTGGTAAAACATAGTGAATAACATGCTGATCAATCTTGTTTCCTATGACATCAGTTTTTTTTCTTTTTTAATACCTAAAATATGCTAAAGAAAATAAATCGTGAGGTAAGATTTGTGGAATTATTTTGAAATTCATCAAATCAATGTTCTAGAATGGATTTAATATTGCATTTTGTATGTGTTTAAATTTGTTTGAATTGTTCTGCAGAACACCTAATCAACCAGCTGGCTGATAAAGACGTAGAGGTGACCAACATCAACCGTGACATGGACAGGCTCCAGGAAAGGGCTCGTCTTCTTAACAATGAGGTTACCATTGAGCAGGCTAGAGCTGTGCGGGAGAGGAACAGAGCAGATCAACAACATAGAGAGAAACTGGATGCTTTAAATGATGTGAATATTGCAATGGAGGCAAGAAACGAGGCCCAAGAGCTAGCTGATGAGGCCATAAACGGAATAATTCAGGAACAGAGGAAAGCCAGAGCATTTGAGATCAAAGCAGAGGAAGAAAGGGCCAGGTTAGAGAAGGAGAAGGAGGAAGTTAGTGTTAAGTTGGAGGAGAAGGAGGAAGAGAGGGCCAGGTTAGAGAAGGAGAAGGAGGAAGAGAGGGCCAGGTTAGAGAAGGAGAAGGAGGAAGAGAGGGCCAGGTTAGAGAAGGAGAAGGAGGAAGAGAGGGCCAGGTTAGAGAAGGAGAAGGAGGAAGAGAGGGCCAGGTTAGAGAAGGAGAAGGAGGAAGTTAGTGTTAAGTTGGAGGAGAAGGAGGAAGAGAGGGCCAGGTTAGAGAAGGAGAAGGAGGAAGAGAGGGCCAGGTTAGAGAAGGAGAAGGAGGAAGTTAGTGTTAAGTTGGAGGAGAAGGAGGAAGAGAGGGCCAGGTTAGAGAAGGAGAAGGAGGAAGAGAGGGCCAGGTTAGAGAAGGAGAAGGAGGAAGTTAGTGTTAAGTTGGAGGAGAAGGAGGAAGAGAGAGGGCCAGGTTAGAGAAGGAGAAGGAGGAAGAGAGGGCCAGGTTAGAGAAGGAGAAGGAGGAAGAGAGGGCCAGGTTAGAGAAGGAGAAGGAGGAAGAGAGGGCCAGGTTAGAGAAGGAGAAGGAGGAAGTTAGTGTTAAGTTGGAGGAGAAGGAGGAAGAGAGGGCCAGGTTAGAGAAGGAGAAGGAGGAAGAGAGGGCCAGGTTAGAGAAGGAGAAGGAGGAAGAGAGGGCCAGGTTAGAGAAGGAGAAGGAGGAAGAGAGGGCCAGGTTAGAGAAGGAGAAGGAGGAAGAGAGGGCCAGGTTAGAGAAGGAGAAGGAGGAAGAGAGGGCCAGGTTAGAGAAGGAGAAGGAGGAAGAGAGGGCCAGGTTAGAGAAGGAGAAGGAGGAAGAGAGGGCCAGGTTAGAGAAGGAGAAGGAGGAAGAGAGGGCCAGGTTAGAGAAGGAGAAGGAGGAAGAGAGGGCCAGGTTAGAGAAGGAGAAGGAACAGCTTAAGCAATTATTTGAAGAAGAAAGAAAGAAAATGATGGCACAATTTGAGGCAGAAAAACGACAACTCTTGTTACAGATGCAGCAGTCACCAGTGTATGTTAGATGATTGTTTACTCGTATGTGTGATGGAGAGAGTGGGAAAGCGAGTCTGTGATATGATGTGAAATGGTGAGGGAGTGCATTTGCCTGTCTGTCAGTGATGAAATGTATGGAAATGAAGGTGCTATTATGAGTTTTGATTGTGATATTAATGTGGAAGAGTATGTCTGTGATCATCTGGTATTTTATATTGTATGTTATTTATGTATATGAATGAATTTATTTGGTGTGAAATCATTGTTCAGATGTTACCTTTATAAGGGTATGTAACATGATATTTCTGACAAATGTTACACAGTAAAGATTGTATTTTGTTGCTTTATAATGATGATTATGACAATTCCTAACATGTTGGACTGCTGTCAAATATATCATCACTGTTTATCTTCATTGTCAAATATATCATTGCTGTTTATCTTCATATCATGTTTATTTCACAATACAAACACGTTTTTTTGTTTCCTTACTCTGTGTATGTTGAGGTTACTGTAACATAAGACAACACTTGTTAGAGATATAACATTAACGCACTTCATTATTGTGTATGTTGTTAATCATCTTTTTTTCCAAAGTGTATAGTTAGTCTCCCTTATGAAACATAAATGGCAGCAATTTTGAATTTTATTAAGGGGAGATAACACCAATATGCTTACAAAAGTAAGATTATTGGAAAAAAACATAGAGATGTACATAACTGAGTATTTACTCTGTATTTAACCACATTAACTATGTTAGTAATAGAATTTTAGTTTTGACCAACAAACTTTTGTGCTTGTCCTCACTGTTTCTCACTCTTTGATGATACATTAAGGTTATGAATATTTATCTTATGATAAATATACTTCAACTGCAAGAGAACAGTTAATTCTGTTTCAGATAAAGTAAAACATTTTGTGAAAGATTATTGATTATTTTCTTAATGTTAGATTTTGCTACAAATATTTTGATAATAATATAATGTTTTGTAAATTGGCTCTCTCTGTTTAGGCAGCAACAAAATTGACTTTCTACACAACATGGCAGCAGTACCATGACCATCACATTTAACAAAAGGAAACTTGATGATACATTTCATTGCTTGTAATAATGCTGCAATATTGTGTTGATTCCAGAGAGCCAAATTATCATTTAAGTGAAATTGACAAACAATAAATTTGTGTTTTATTTACCTTAGTTCTACTTGCTCTAAATAGAAAAATGTGAAATACACAAAGAAAAAATCTTGAACAAAAGTACATTTGAATTTAAAAAAAAAAATGTTTGTTAGAATGGTATTTTTTACTGATGAATTGATTTTAAACATTGAATTAATGTTTTCAGAGTGATGTATATTTAGCTGGACTAACATTGAATTTTAAGATCAATACAGTTTTTAAATTAAGTGCTATTTTACTAGAATACTGTCGTCTATTTTTATTGTTTTTAAGTCTATTTCTTTCTCTACTGTAGGTACATTTTCTACCTAGTGGGGTACATAAGCCTTGTATGTATCAATTATGGATATGCATTGAAGTTTGAACTATTTTTAGATTAACCGATATGTATTGAAGTTTGAACTATTTTTAGATTAAGTTGTAAGTAGAATTTATATGATCTGTACCATGATGTTGTAGTGCTTGTTGTAAGTTATGATATTGATCTATGCATCTTTTGTGCTGAATATTCATGTTTGGTTTCAATACAATATTTAATGTATTGAAAATGTTAAGAATAATACTATTTTATACTGTTGTATAAATCCGTGTTAGTGCACAGAGATTATGGCATGTAAAAACATTGATATATTTTATATCTTTTTTTTTTTCTTTCTGTTTTCAAATCTGGACTATCTCTCCAAATATTAGTCTGAAACTGGTGACAGAGTGATGCCTACTGTGTGTGATGGTTACACCTAACTGGATCTGATTAAAGTTAGATCTGTCTTTAATACACCAAAAACAGGTACCATGGTCAGTGAGAACCATCTCAGGAATACTACTATATTGTTTCTATTGGGTAGATACCAGGCTTTAGAGACCACCAAGCTGTTATGACTGATTGCTGTAACATTTGGTGACAAGTTTTAATTTAAAACTATTATTTCAGTTTCAAATCCTGTTGACACCTTTTAATGAATATCATATATTTGTACTTTCTGACTTAAAACCTGCAATAAAATAACTGTCACTTGACACGTTTGAATGAGTTAAAATTCTATATGTATTATCTGCGCCCCCAACAGAGTTATCGCCCCTTGTATCATTGAGACATGACCACCTGTTGGATTGCTTCCAATCTTCTGTGTATGTAACTCTGTACTAATGGGATGACAGTTTGTGACCAGGGTGGAGCTGTTGATTATGAAGATGTGTTTACAAATGTAAATTAGATACTTAAATAAATGATGTGAAATAAACAGGTTTTCTGGTAATTGTTTGTTACAGTTAGTTAACATGACATAATTTGTGGTTTATGGAAATTGTTGACCATGTATTTTGTACAGGGACATGGTACATGTTCCAAGCCTTTGTCCATGTATTACTCCTTCTGTGTACATTACTGCATAACAAAAGTTGACACCAAACATAGACAATCACATAAATTCTGTTTGAATTTGCAACAGGTCGGATCAGACATTGTTGTAGATATGTAGCAGTTGAGAGTACAGGCTGACTTACTTTAGTCGGGTGGTAGAGTGTCCAGCTAGAGAATGAAGGGTTGCTAGTTCAAACCCCAGCGGTGGCAGGGCTTTTTCTATTACTCCTTCCTATTACATATATACATATACTAGATCAGACATAGTATTATTTCTGTAAATTGCCCGGAAGCAACTAGCGTATGTAATACCAGACTGGGTTACTTACCAAGCGGTAGGTACTACCATCTCTGCTGCTGGTGTCACCATCAACCACCTGTAAAATAACGGCTCATCTAAATACTGTTTGTAGACGACAACTTAATTAACGTACAATTTTGATATTTCTAGTTTTTACATCAGGTACCGAATCTAGAAAGATATAGTAATTCAATGACATTTCCCAGTGATCGGTCGGTTTTCTTCCGGGGCATATTGAAAGTGCTGTACCTGTGAAATGATATAACATGGACTTGCTAGCATGACACACCTACCAGTCAAGTAACACAGATTTATTTCACAGCTAACGTGAATCCGAGCTCAGGTACTAGTCTCGTCTGTCAATTCTCTTTTATACTAGGAGTATTGACAGACAAGTCTAGTACATGTGATCCGAGTAATACCCAAACAATGCACGCGTGGTCATAAGTAGTTCGAAGTGGTCACCGCGACCAAGATAGAAAACTTTTGATGATGTTATGCATCTGGTACACAAACCACCTGTAATCTCCTAAAATGAGCTATGACAAAAACAAAACAAAAAGCCGAAAAATGATTCATACAAGACTGAATTTATCAAAGCTTGTTACAACTGGTCACAGACTTTGCAAAGTCGTTTAATTTCACTTTCAGATATATAGATGACGTCTTGTCTTTAAATAACAATAAAATTATTTATTACGTCCATCGAATATATCCACCAGAATTGGAATCAAGGACCCGACAGACTCATCTACATCAGCTTCATATCTCGATCTTTTCCTACAACGAAACCAACACGGACAGCTTTCCAACAAGCTGTATGAAGAGCTTGATGATTTCAATTTTCAATGCCCTATTGTGAATTTTCCATTTCTGAATAGCAACAGATCTCTGTATGCTCAGCCCGTGGTGTTGACATGTTGCTGTTGGTTTGATATATAATGGCATGTTTCCCATTATCACGATTTTTCGGACACACTCGTAACGCGGTGTTTCAAAAGATGCAGGTTGATGCTCGTCAGTTTGTGTTGGTTCCGTTGTTGTATACCTTGTTCTCATTAGAAAATGTGACATTGCTTACTCGCATTGACAAAGGTTTACATGGCGGGTGTCGTCGATGAAGCAGAAGACGTTTACTCTTCCGGAACACCTAGTCTTATTCTCATCGTACTGTCTTCAGAATGGACATATTGGTATTTTCTTCTTTTTTTTTTCTTTTAAGAAAAAAAATGAAGGTAAATATGTGCTATATGTTCTAGAGCCTTTCTCTTAATTAGTGGAGTTTTTTTTCAATTTTGCAGAAAGGACTCCCATATTGGTCGCCTCGTAAATCCCATTCTCGGCCCCATCGGCTGTCAAGCTTATCGCAATACTGATAGAGTGAAAACGAAGGGCAGTAACTTTGTGGGATCTGAATAGTACAACTTTGTACTTAGTTTCTATAGTCAAAGTCATATGGTGTCACAACTTTATCTTAAGTTTCGCAACTGCCGAAATATTGATGATAAAATTCAGTATTGTCTGTCGTTTAGAACGTCTTAACTGACTCAGCCATTTATCATTGCACAAAGTACCTTTGTCTACATTTAGGAATAAACAATACTGTCTATATAGATATGTTGCTATGTAGTGGAGGCTGCTGGTCATGCATTAGGTCCCGACACTGTCGCACAGAAACACTACTATGTAGGTCAATATGAACCAATGGTCAGAATGCTGAGTTAATTTTCGTCGGTTATTTTTCCTATCACATACCAAAAACTAAGTTTGAATGATTGTTTATGTGTGGAGAGGCATTAACAGGCTCCGAAGATCATACCAAAATCGGTTATAAAACCACAAAATGGAATTTTTAACACAGATTTTTTTACTTTAATTCTTCACAACAAAGTAATATTATAGCAAAGGTCACAGCACAGATTCGTCATCGATATCGGTCAACACGACATACCTGCTGTTAGCAGATATTTTCTACTTTTAGAACAGATTGAACATACTTTTAATTTGCATATAAGCAAAGATTATAGACTTAGACGACAAAAATGTTTATCAATATCGCGATTCAAAAGTCTACAATTATCTGTATTTTGGATTGACGTCCGACATTGCCACCAATCTACCTGGTACAAATGAGCGTTTTGCCATCTCATTGCAAAACGGAGCGATTTTCTACCTAATCTAATTACATATCTTAATTTACCACCCATATACTTTCCATGAACGAAGAATAAGTAAATTAAGATCTGTATTTGAATTAGTTTGCTTCCTACCATCTCCCCGCTGTGTCTTGCAAAGTAGGTCGGTTTTACGGGTGGGTGAGTTGACATGTCCGTAATGACAAAACATATGTTGTGATAAGGTATAGTCAATTTGACATTATTCTGTGTAAATAATCGTGAGGCGTATTCTAACTAAATCGTCAAAATGGTGTTGATATTAAAGTTAACAAAAAGAAACTGATTTTATGGACAGACAGACGGATGGACAGAGTGAATACTACCGAGCATCCGTATCCGATTGTGGGTCCTAAGGAGATAGGATTGATGTCACAGCATACAGGTTAATATATATTGAGATTATACAATTATAATGCGGTAACCGTCTTATATAGATTTATTGCTCCATTGAAATAATGAACTGTCTTGTTTCAAAGCTTTACAAGCATACATATTGAACACATAATGAAATGTTTACCTTCCAAGCTTTGTCACTCATAACGACTATAAATGTCATGTGATCTCAATATCTTCATTTACACTGTTATTTAACTATTCTATTTCGGTTCTTAATTTAAAAATAACAATAATAAAGCATGTAATGATAATACGTAACTACAGCTTGACCCATTATGTCAGTGACGTCATTTTAGTAGTGATGTGACTAGTAACTGCAACACAATCTATATCGCACCGTTCACATCTTTATTACTGATCGTTACGAGAATTGCTTAGTATGTCGAACGCTAACTTATAACGTAGGAAATGCCAAGGAGCATGAGAGAGAATATATAATATTCTCCATGAACCAGAGGTACAAATCAGCGACTAATACGAGATCTTGATAGAATTGAGTTCTCCTACGTAGAGGTTAATATAAGGGCATTGAGAATCTAAAAATGATCTGGTACAATTGTCGTGAAACTCGGAATATACCGATACACATTTCCCTCACTGTTTCGTTCTTAACACTGTGAAAACCAGCGTGACACTAACATTTGAAGATCCAATATCATTATCACCATAACGGCCGGGAAATATGAGGTCGTTCTGAATTAACAACTGCCAACAATAATATTTGATAGTTTATTTGCACTGACAATATGTACCAACAAGAATGTCTGCATAAAAAGCTCGGAACTCAAGATAATGGTCATGTGACCTCCCCTCCATAACCCAACTCTTATCTCTGAAGTTAAAAATGCACGCGCTTTATAAATAGAATTAAAAATATATTTCTGTACAAACACCTCGCCATAAAGAATTCTTTTGATCCGTCAACAAATAAGAGAAATTTATACATGGTAACGTCTTATGTAATATTACTGATGTAGCCAAAGTGGTGACACTGTAGATCGGATGACGCACGACTCAAAGCTCGTTAATCAATCAATGATTTCTTTAAAATGAAATACGATTTTTATTTTTTTTTTCCATTCTTTCTAGCGTGTTACTAAGATATACACCTGGACCTTTACTGTTCGAGACGATAACACAGAATGTTCTAAATAACTTAACCAACGCGAAGATACCGTCAAGTGATCTACTCCCATTTCATGTACCTTAGCCTTGACGTCGAGGAGATCCGGTTACCCGAGTACGAGATGGTAAGGCTCAGAAATCACAGATAACTAGGTATTTTGGATTTCAAAAAATGAGATGTATTCAAGAAAAGTCACTCGTTGTGAGTTAATATTGTATAGTTTTACTTTCTACACAATACTGCAAACAAGTCACCATCTACGTGTCCGCACAAATACCATATATCATCATCGTCGTCGTCATCATCGTCGTCGTCATCATCATCATCATCATCATCATCATCATCATCATCTTTTGGTTCCTCCTGAAGGAGATATTATATTAGAAATCGACCAAATAGACAAAAGTAAAACTCAAAGTTCAGGCAACGCAAATCATGGCATTACAGACGCGAAGTGTCTCTATACATTAAATGAGCTTCAGTACTCCACACGGACATTAAAAAGAAAGCGCGTGGCACTGACAACATACTGCACAGCCTTCATTAAACAAAAGTTTCAATAAGGAGCCATCCTGGAACTAGAAACCCGAGGTTTTACCAAATAAAGTATAGATAAAAGTTATATCATCCTCTGGTCTACAAGAATGGTGCACATCGGGGCTAAACTCAGTAAGGAGTTCCATGGAGAAAGTCTGTATGGAGGGCACGGGTGTCTATGGAGAAAGTCTGTACGAAGGGCACTGGTGTGCTCGCAGGTCGCGCACAAATGAGTTTTTTTTTCATCATTGCATGGACGGAAACAGAGATAGCATCAGGAATGAGCTGGAGTGGAGATTCCGTTGCGCATCACATTATATATGGCTCGTTTGTAGAATGACAATTGCTGAAAATGTCAAAGTCGCGGCCATTCTCCATTCTTGCTTTTAAAGCCGATGTCCCAAACGGACCTTATGACGTATCTCTAGTGCACTTCAGAGTATCATGGACATATCCTTTGGAACACATTATCCTAGGGTTTCCAGTCTGCACTTCTAAAAACGCATACAGTATAATCACCACCTCAGTTACACCGCATCATACACCATCCGCTGTAAACCTTACATTTTAGAAATGGATACCAATCTCCCCTTAGTTAAAAACGATGGCGATCTTAACCAAAACGTTAACTCATCGCTGTAAGCCCATCATCGTTAACCCAACGCTGTAAGCCCATCATCGTTAACTCATCGCTGTAAGTCCATCATCGTTAACCCAACGCTGTAAGCCCATCATCGTTAACCCAACGCTGTAAGCCCATCATCGTTAACCCAACGCTGTAAGCCCATCGCCGGTAACCAATCGCCATAAACACGCTATAAATATTGGTGCCACATCCAATAATACAAACAGTATTTGGCGTGAGAGTACTACAACCGTCGTCACATCGCCTTAAAACCAATTCATCGTCCGTAATTGAAATATGTTGATTTGAAAGTCGGCTTATTTCAAAGACACAATGATACAGCATTATATTTTACAGAAACTACACACATATTATTTTCATTTCATTACATATATGGTGACACCAAAGGCATAAAATGTAGATAGGCCTCTTAAGACAACAAACATTAGACGGGGATATACGTGTAACAACTGGTAGCTTCTGTACTGAACAACATGCGGAAGGTCTGTCGCATACTGACAGAGCAGTTTCAGATTAAATGTATGGCCCGCGGGACACAGATCCGGCTTCCCGAGAAGCACAGGGTTTCTGAAAAGGGTTCGCACAGAAAACATCGGATATTCTTCTCAGAATGCAATGTCCAATGTGATACATACATTTGGACGCTTGGACTCACAAAGGAATGAATTAAGATGTACTTTGATTACAAATGCAAAATTACTCTGAGACATGCTAAATGTAGGTTTTAAGTAAACTAAGGCAAACCGTCAGAAAGACTTGAATATATCATTGTTTTCTCCAGCGATAACATAGAAGTTGACACAATGCCAGACAATACGGAAATAAGCAAATAAAAAGACACCAATCTTATCTCTTTGATATCACATATACGTTATTTAAAAGCTTTATATGTTTCCCTTGTTCTAGAATAATCTTTAATCTGTTTGGTTTATTAGTTTCAAATTAAAAGAATGGAAAAAGACAAAAACAAAAAAAAAAACAAAACAAAAACAAAAGCAAACACACGAAACTTAGCACTGTACTTTAAGTTCCCGCCAAGAAGTTTGCAATTAGCTGTAACGATTTAAATGACTGTCATATCATTTCATCCACGTGTGGCCTTATTTACAGTATCCTGTTTGATGTAAGGTTATTAATTAGAAGTCATTACATGTGGTGAAACAATAAAATTGATTAACTGTACTGTACTATAACTGTTAACTGTACAAAAACATATGCCCAATTAACATTTTTTGGTAAAATATGAATGATACCTTGTATGCTTATTGCGGACCCTTCTGGTAACTAGATGTAAAATTAATTCATCGCTTACCTCTAACGTGAAGTTGTAAGTCCCCATACCTTCACCATATATGTCGGGCGGTAGATGTCGCCTTGTGCTGTGACCTAAGCAACTCAAAGGCGTCCCGTACATTAAGTGGGGAAGGGCGGTGCAGTCGGCGTGGTGAAAATAGAATGCTCAGATTAGGAATGTGATGGACATCAGCAAATATATAAATAACTGTGTGGTCATTCATGATATCGTCACTATACGTGGACACTCGGCATTACCAGTTATCGGTACCAGTGACAAAATGGTTTTTGCACTCACATTTACGTCTTCTCTACGACAATCTAAATTCATGTAATCAATTGGAGATTTAAGAAAAGGATAAGATAGGTTAACATTTAACGTTTTAAAATCATCAAAGATTTGAGATCACACCATGACTACAGATATCCCTCGGGATCTGTTCTAGTTGTTTTTTTTAAAAGTGTAAAGGGAAGTATTTGTACCCCAGTGGAATCTAGATAACAAATCCAGTCTTGGCCTTTTACAATTTTACAACGGTGCCTTTGTTTGTTGGTTGTTTTGTCGTCCCCAGGAGAGCCAGAAATACGCCGACAATTTCAACAGTCAAAAACACAAAATGACAGATAGCAACTCTGAACATACGTGCATATTCATAATATGCATAAGTAACGATCAACGATTAGATCTTAGATTCAACAACCGTAAAACAAATGTACATTTCGGTATCTACAAACTTTTGTCATTACATCACATACACCAGAATTGAAAACACTTTACATGTATTTTACCATAGCAACCAAAAGTTTGATTAGCCCTTATCGGTTTTTGAAAGGCAATAGAACACCTGATTGGCGAGATGAGTTTTCTCTAGAGTGCTCTAGGAGACTTGACATCCGGCAAACTTCTGTTCGGACCTTCAATGTACCTGCGTAGATAAAGTTATAAATATCATCGACACAGACTCCCAATTCTAACTGTGTAGCAGAACATCTACTGTTCCTTTATTTAACCAGAACGTTTTAATTAATACTGATAGAGGATAAAAACGGGATTTAATATTCTTTGTATACGCATATTTTTGTGTAGACAAAGTAAAATCAATGTTTTATTTACATCTCATCTGCACATACAATTTACATATAATTACAAAGAAAAATACATGCTTACATGTTAAAAGTACATACCGCCACTCAGAATAGGTATGAGAGATGATATTAGATATATTGTATAAAAATATTGAAATAAGCTCGTTAAGCTGTACCGTGACCAAGAGTCCTGTCTACATAAACAATTTCTACTTTTTTGTAGTTAGTATAAACAAGATGTATTGATGAAACGCTATGTCCCAAGTTACAAGGTTAAATCAGAAAAATTTGGTACTTCCTGAAAGATCTTGTCACAAGTAACACACCTGTCAAAGTCCTATCTCTTACGGTGCAATAGTAAAGCGCAGGGTTAAAGTTGACAACAAATAAACAAATAGACAGACAGCACCAAAACAATGTGCCCCTAATCTTTCGATCATAAAAAGTACACCATGACAACACTCCAGTACACACATATACACTCTTTCTTCTATTTTGATTATTTTTGTTTAAATTATTTCCATTATTTACCATCCATGCTTTCTGAGTTTACAAGATGGATTTCGAATAATTAGTCGATGGAACAGAAAATCCTTATTTTTAAAGAAAATGAATACTTAATATCATTATACTAAAGAATATAACGATTTTATGCTTTATCTTAACTGCTTTCAAGGACAATGTCAGTGTTAAAGATCCTACGGCGAAACGTTAAAGATACCTTCAACTTTGCTTTTAATTTTTGTGACACTTCTTTTTTAACAAGGATAAGGTAGTGAATTACACCATTCACGTTCAAAGTAGAGATGGGGCTTATTTTTGTTCATTTCATTTCACAGAATCCTTAGCAAACAGCTCTGAACACAAGTTTTATTTTTTTTCTCAATACACATATATATCGAGTGTATCGACGCGTGATGTCAACAATACCACATGTCATGATGTATCGTGGTCCATATATATATATATTTACAATACTTTGTTTACTATATTTCTAACGTAAGTTCTACAGTGAAGCAGAACGTACCACGCCCTGCACGTGATGCCGGAGGGGTGCTGTCGCGCCTCAATGGTCTAGATAGATGACACCCTCGTAGGGTAGCGCGTAAGAGGAAGACGTGCACTTGTACAAACAATATCCGGAGAGACCATTTTCGTTTATCGGTTTGACCTTGTTCAGTTCAGTTCAGTTTATTTACTTTAAACCTTACGGTTTATCAGTACAGTGCATATATTTACAGTGCAAGTACAAACACAACAACAAACATAGGAAATACATAGCACACAGCACACACAGACCACGTACACAGGATCAAAGTGTAGAGAATAAGTCCATATATCTAACTCTACACATATAAATTAAATTAATGTCTTAAACAGTATTTATTCTCCGTTTGTTACTAATACTTATAAATTTTCCTAAATTCGACAGATCTTTAGTATTTTCTGTTTCCAAAAGTTGTATAAATTTTGCCATACTTGGTTTCACATAGTAATACTTTTTAGTAAAACGTTTCCTTATATCTTTATGGTGTTCGCATTTCAAAATAAAGTGATACTCATCTTCAATATCGCCACTCGTACAAAAGTTGCAACCTCTATCAATTCTTTCAACGTTATTGTATCTACCGGTTTCAATATACAATTTGTGCGATGATAATCTAATTTTTGCAATTTCTTTGATATTTTGTGTACCAATAGATTTTGTTAAATACTGTTTAAGACAAAATTTACCACTAATAAATTTATACAATGAACACTTTGAAGACAACTCAATCAAACCCATACATTCTTGCTGAAAAACATCACACATCCTACATTTAATTACATTCAGAATAAAAGCTTCATTACTAAAATAATTACTGTCCCACAAATATCCTAACCCCATTTTAAATAACTCGTCCTTAACATTATTTGTCCATTTACTCCCCCTATCAAGCATTTCTTTATAACACGACTTAAGAATACAATTTTCTGAATTTCTTAGTTTAATCCAATATCAAAAAATTCTAAATTTTCGAATTATACTTAAAGGTAACCTGCCCAATTCTTGATATATCATTACGTTTAGTGTACTTTTCTTAACCCCTAAGATTCTCTTACAAAAAGTTACGTGTAACTTTTCTATATCTGACGCCTTATGGAAACCCCAAACTTCAGATCCATAGTTCAGTATGCTACATACGAAAGTGTCAAAAGCGCTAAGTTGAGTTTCAATATTGAAATAATTTTTCTTACAAATGTTTGTTATACCAAATAATGCCTTCCTTCCTTGCTCAGCTATTTTCTGTTGCGTCAAATTGAATTTACCATTAAATTTCGTCATTATTCCAAGATAATTAAAACTATCAACAGTTTCTAACAAACTGCCATTATAAAACCATTTATCTGTCTCCTTCAACTTACCACCATTTCTGAAAACCATCACTTTAGTTTTGTCAACATTAACAGTTAAATTCCATTTATTAGTATATTGTAATAATGAATCCAACATTTTTTGCAATCCTTCTGCCGATTCAGCTAATAATATCATATCATCTGCATACATTAATAAAAATAGATTAATAGTTTGAAGTTCAATTGAAGGACAATTTTCTGTTAATCGTTAATATATAAGGAAAATAAAATCGGCGACATTATTTCACCTTGAAACAATCCGTTCTTACAACTGAAGAAATCGGACAAAGAATCATTAAATTTAACACAACATTTTATATCATTGTACAAGGCACGTATAATATTTAACATTTTACCCTCCACACCTTCTTTTATAAGCTTGTACCATAAATTTTGCCTATTTACATAATCAAACGCTTTTATAAAACAACAGTATAGTTTCCTTTTACTTTTCAAAGTTCTACTAATTAATGATTGTAAAACAAATATAGCATCTGTTGTAGACATATTTTTTCTAAAACCGAATCGGGCATCAGATGTTTTTGAGTAAGCGGTGTCGAATTCCATCAATCGTTTATTTAAGGTTGCAGTGAATATTTTGGCTAGACAACTTACCAGGGTAATTCCTCTGTAGTTATTAGTATCGTTTGTATCTCCTTATATATTGGTACAATATATCCTATTGACCAAATAGAAGGATATATTCCAGATTTAAAAACATTATTGAATAATTTTACAAGACATGGAATTAAAATTTCTTTACCTTTGATTAAAAACTCGTTAATTAACAAATCGTGACCACAAGTTTTATCAGTACTTAATTTGCCAATAACGCTAACAACTTCGTCTTCAGAAATATCAACATCTAACTCGTGCATGATATCGTCTGATACATTAGAATCATAATTCTTCAAAAACTCACTCACTGTTTCATTTTCCCTATATTCAGTAGACGACAAATTACAAAATTGTTGAAAAAAAATCATGTTCACCAAGGATACACCTATTTACATTATTCTTTTTTTTTCCTTAAAATTCTGTAAAAATGTTTAGGATTATTTTTCCTCTTCAAGCTCAGCATATTACCTTGATGCGTTTTGTCCTCCCGCTTCAGTTTCATTTCCAGTTTCTTAAAGCTACGTTTTTTACAGACAAGTACTGTACGAGTTTCCTCATTCTTACAATAATTAAAATCAAATAAAGCCCTTTTATATTCAGAGTATCTTAGTTTACAAAGTTCATTAAACCATGGCTTATTGTCAGTTTCTGTACCTTTTTTCTTACAATAACGTCGAGGATACGAAACAACACTTAAAGGTAATAACAATTCCTTCAGAATATTAGTAAACTTTTCAACACACTCATCAACACCAATTTGACTAGAATCAGTACTATCACAACAGCTCATCAACTCGTGCCTGTTACTTTCTAATACATTCCTTAAAGTTATCATTGCTCCATTTAACGCTAGTAACAGTTCTTTTAGAATCATTTATTTCTTTATCGTATTTATCTACACTAACATTCAACGTAATACACACTGGAGAATGATCAGATAAAGAATTAAATACTCCACTTTCAAAGCGAACAATTTCTTTAAAGCCTTTATCAAAAGTTAAAACGTAATGTATAAGGCTAGTTCCTCTACTATTGAAAAAAGTAACACTGCCGTCAGGGTCATCTCTGTGTCGTCCATTAACTATTCTTAAGCCAGTAGTTTTACATAAAGATATCAGTTGTCTACCGAACTGATTTATAACAGTATCCGAATTAGTACGTTTGATAGGTTCAATATCGGGCACATAATTAATTACATTGAACACGACATCTGCAGAGAATTCACTGATACAATCATTACTAATATAATCGTTATTATTGCCTGTTCTGCTATTAAAATCACCAAGAACAAACACTTTACCGACATCTTTATACTGACACACCATTTCCTCCAGACAAACAAATAGGTCATTCGCACACTTTTC